>NC_048426.1:19851517-19859048 GCF_013103735.1 Etheostoma cragini | reverse complement strand
AGATCATTTTTTTATGTTTCACACACACAAGAAGGGTCAATGTGCTATTCAATTTAAATTCACGGGAGGAGTGAGGCCAATCATGTGAATATTTAATGATGCAATTCCTCTGAAAGACAGCATCTGAGCCTGTGTGTGTGTGTTTGTGTGTGTGTGCGAGTGTGCTGCAGACAGAGCCATGCATTGGGATTTTTTGCACTGTTCATAACAATTAACTTGCACTATTTTTCCACATTGTGTCTAACTGTGATGTAGCGGAATTTGTTTGCATCATGAAAATGTGTCTGCTACTGAACACCTGCAAGGCAAGTGAGAAAGAAAAATGTGTGGTCATCCATTTTCTTAGTCTTATCTTACTTGTTTTCTCTTCCGTGTTTCTTAAAAAACAACAACTGTAAAACAGGTGAGAAAAACCTTTGCCAGGATAATCTTAAAACATCCTTTTTTCTTTACTTTTTTCATCAGTGTAAACAGGTGAGTTATGACAGGCATTGTTAGTCTGAGTTACAGACAGAGTTTTGGGTGAGGAAAGTAGCTCTTGGTCTCAGTAGTTGGCATATTAAAATATCAGACAAATGGTTCAAAAGTATTTATGATTATCTATGATTTATCTACTTCCATTCGCTAAATATATTGTGGCATCTATAACAATGTAAAGTGAAAAGAACTCCCTGCTGCCCTCATAGACTGTGTATCATCCCTCTGCCTATCTCTCTTGGCTGCTGCCCCTGTTGGGGTTCAAATGTAATATCAAACTCCCCTCAGAGGACAGACTGATGTTTTCATCCGTGTGGTGATGAAACTCGTCTCCGTGTGTGTCTATCCTTTTGTTCTTTCCCTTTACTCTCCGTGCATGTCCTTTGGGGTTGCTGAGTGCTATTAAACACATAATTATGGCACAATTAGCAGGCAGACAGATCAACAAGAAAGGCACTTAACATAATATAAAAAGATAGAAGATACATTATATAAAAAAAAATATAGATGTATGGATAGATAGAAAGATAGATTTTCACAGAGAAGATGCAATTCTAGAATGTAGACACAGGGGGTGCTGTTGATCTGCACAACACCATTTGTGTGTGTTGCCCTTTCTCGCCTCACACTGGTTGAGCTCTCCTTTTTCAATGCCAGGTATTAATGAGTTCACCCTCTCCCCCCCTCACACACAAAAACACACTCTGCCCCTCTTTTCTTTTTCTTTTACGCATGCGCATGGACACTGTGGTGCTTTTTCCTAGGGTGTGTTTAGCTGCCAATAAGTTCTATAGACCAGTTTCCAGCCCTCAGCTTATACTTTAATCAATGGCAGATCATGTCACCTCTGACATCATTGTAGTGTGTGAGAACAGGAGAGTATGAGGGCTGTCTGATAAATGTGACAGCACTTTGTGAACCTGGACAAAGACATTTCTAAGCCCACTGTAAAGTGTCAGGCTAATATTTCAGGCTGCCGGCTGTGGCCGGGGGTTGGTAGTTAGGGGTAATGGCGGGAGATGCTGGAGCAAAGCAGATGAGTGAGCTTGAGTGGTTCGGGAGAATTTGGAGCTTGGACTAATGCTTGAGCTCCAAATTGTTACACATCATGCATTGTGTAGAAACTGTAAAATTAATAAAGTTATTATTCCAGCTGTGCTTTTTCTGCTAGGATTACTTAGAATGTCTGCCTATTATGATTCAAACCCATCTGTGACGTCAGTACCGACTCTCTAATCTCTTCCTGTATGCACACATGCACGCATGCATGTATGCGTCGATTACAATCTACCAGATTTAAAGGGTCATAAAGTGGGGCTCGAAAGTTTGGCCACCCCAGGTAAAAATTTGTATTAATGTGCATAAAGAAGCCAAGAAAAGATGGAAAAATCTCCAAAGGGCATCAAATGACAAGATTAGACTTTCGTATAATATGTCACAAAAAGTTAGATTTTATTTACATCGTTTACACTTACAAAATAACAGAAAACAAAAAAAGGGCATCTGCAAAGGTTTGGGCACCCTGCAGAGTTATTACCTTGTACTTCCCTCTTTGGAAAGCTGAGACCTGACAGTGGCATGGATTGTTCTCAATAATCGTCTAGAAAGACCAGGTGATGTCAATCTTAAGGTTTTAAATGCCCAGACTCATCACGTATTCAGAATACAAATTATGACTGTATTCTGTTACAGTTATTGTTGGTACTTACATAGTTGAAATCAATGGATTACATGACAATACTTCTCTCTTTCCCGAGAAAAATAAATAAATAAATGAAGGCAACTCCATGCATTTCCTAGAAGCCCCATTATTAGCTTTTTTGCGTGATCCCTGATAGAGGTAGAGATGGAGCCAGAGCCGGCACAACAGAGCCAGGGCAGGGATGCGTTTCTATCTTAGAAATTCAAACCGAATTTCACATTAAAGAAAGATCAGGGGAACAAATAAAACTGTGCAGTGCAACCTCTGCTTGCCAGCAACCAACATCTTTTCAGCATCCAAATGACTCCACCTCCAACCTGAAGCATCTTAAAGTAAGTTATTTTTTTTTAATTAGCCAAGGGTAATCATCTGCTCTAGTTTTACTGGTTACCTTGCTATTTTATAGTTGTATCAGGTAGCTTACCTGCTTAGTTGACGAGCAACTTTACAGTCTCCTATGTGCTGATTTACTAGCCTCAGAGCAGTTAGAAGACTGACTAGCCCCGTTAACATGCTAGCGAATGTTAGCTAATATTAGCTTGTGGTAGCAAGACTATGGTTAGATTTTGTAGTAGACTATGCAGTTCTCTATCTGCTTTTCCCTGTACAGATTCAGCAAGTTGGAACAGAAGAACACACCAGAATAGGCATGTTTAGTTTGCAGTATTTGATGGCTGCATTCCTACACTAAAATGCAATTCAATGTGGAAGTATCCAAGTATTCAGACACAAAATACCATATATTGTTTAATATTTTGTGTTCTTTGTTCTTTTCTTCTATCTTGAGAATAAAACATGTTTTTTTTTTCAAGGCTGGCACTGACATTTTTTTGGATTTGGAGCCGGGTAATTTTAGTATTTGGTGCTTACGCTCAATAGTTTGGCAAAACTCAAGCTTTTGGGGCACATAATAGCAATGTCAAGGGGCTGACAAGCTGAACCACAAAATACCTCCACATTTCCCTTCAAATTTACTTTTAAAAAGAGTTTTTGATGTGGTAAATTTCCCGTCTCCTCTCAGCAATAAATCACACAACCAGACTAAATGCTGCCTCTGAGCATCACTTGTTAATATTTCTCTCCCATATAATCATTCACCAATATTTGGGAAGCATATTTCTGTGTACTGTAAGTATATTGATCTGTAGTGAGAGCACATTTCTAAGAGACGCCTTTCCACTGTCCTGTTCCTGTATGGAGAGATGAGATTTTGAGAGCTTCTGCCAATGTCAGTTTGTTCTTTTGTTCTATTTTGAGAAACACAGTTATACCTGTGTTAGATACAGTGAGACAGATGGAGCACTTAGTCAAAGCACTTTAGCTCCGTAGTCCTAGTCCATTACAGACCAATGCTACTGAAATAGCAGATCTTTTGTATTAATAATGAGCCTTTACTGCTCAAGGCCCGTTTTATATATACACAATACTCCTATTATTGATAAGGCTCGCATGTGGCCTGGATATTATCAGTACAACATATATATATGTAATAAAGGCACATCGTCATTCTTTAACAACAGTCTCTGTTGCATGAAAAAATGCAGTTTTTGGAAACATTATGGGAATTTAACAATCATGGGAAAAAATGGCAATTCGACTTTGAATTTGAATACTTTGATGCTTTCATTGTGACTTAAAGGGATAGTTTGACTTTTTGGAAAAATACGGGTTTAACTTCATTGCCAAGAGTTAGAAAATTGACACCACTCTCATGTATATGGACATGACGAGATGTCCAAATAATGGAAAGTTTGAGCATATACAGTTCCATGACAACTGCTGATGAAGTGATATGGTGATATAAAAGCCAGATACATCTGCATTAAAGGAGCACCACAAATATAGCTGTGTCTTCAGTGCATTTCACACTCACAATCTGCAAGAGAATTGACAGAAAGTGGCTAATTAGCTAATTACTTGAGTGGTCATTGCTCCCAAAATAAATGCGAGTCATTAACCAATCTCTGGGGAAATGAAGAACCCCGGGTCCCGGCAACAGGTGGAGGACTACCACAGCAGGAGGAGTAGGCAGCATGGAGCAACTTATAAAGGCAGATGGTTGTACCAGAGGAGGTCAAGGGTGGAGGTGGCTCGAATGCATCTGCATCTTTAGAGTCAGAGAAATGTAATGCGAACAATGACCTACTCTAATTATGTGAACGTCAGGAAATTCCACTTAAAGAATAACGCTTACAAAGTCTTTTTACATCATTGATGCTTGATTTTCATCAGTAAGAGATAAGGTGCACTTCAATGATGTCACGCAAGGCACACAAAGATTACAAAGTGCTGTTCCAGGCCGGATCCCCTGTTTGAAATATAACACGCATGCCTCCAGGCCCAAAATGTGCCCTAAAACCAAGTGCAGTGAATGGGACCCTCTGTGTCTACGTGGAGGCTATGTGTCATACCCAATCCCAGCCACACCGTGATGGACAGACAGGAAGTAGGCAGTAGGTAGACAGGAAACAGGCCCAAGAGACACTAACGCAAACCTTGCCTCAGGCTTCTCCTCATTCTGTGTGTCTGTTCCACCTCCCTGTACTCTGCTGCTTCTCCATCTTCCTAGTGATGGCAATAAACCCACTGACCAAGTATTCTTCATTGATTTGCACAACAGGGGCTATGTCCTGACACCTGACAACATTGTTTGCGACCAAAGAAATGTAAAAATGTATTACGCATGGATACAAATTTATCATCTTAGATTTATCACCTTAGAAGCCTAATGTTTCAAAAGGAGCTTCAGAATCGATTTGTCAACTTTTGTTTAGGCTTTCTTTCCCATCATACTTATACAAATCTACAAATGCTGGCAAGTTAGGTAAGGCAAGTATATTTCTATAGCATATTTTAAACAGATGGAATTCAAAGTACTTCACATAAAGTGAAGAAATGCACAGAACAACATTTAAAAACATTATCATTTAAGACTCCATTAGTACAAGACAAGATTAGATGCCACAACTCTGATATCCAATTTACAATCAAAGTTCAACAGTAACCCTTCTTTCACTCCAATTAAGCTGAAGTTGTTTAATACATTGTACTATATTTCTTCATAATGATTTATGTAAACAATCTCAACAAGCCCGTAATTTACCAAAAAAACTGTAAAATTTGCCCATTTTGCTTAATCTGCTTACTGTCCTTGCGTGGAGTACACTGCGTAGAATTCCCAAGTTTAACAGAACTGCCTTGATGAGTTGGAAATCTCTACAGTACACACACCAGTGTTCACAGGTAGTATGCGGTTGGAAGATGGCTGTGTCTCATGTGACCTTCTGATTTGTACACCCTGTGACTAAACAAATCACAACATGTAAATAGGAACATGTTGGCATTATTTTGTCATTTATTGGGAGCAGTAGCTAGTTGGAACCAGTTAGCTGCAGGATCTTTGCTAGGCTAAGCTAATGCTAAGGGCATCAGACAGATCACTGGGATTCTAATTATTTGAGTTTAAATAATGACATTGATACAACAGAGGGCATGAATAACGTATATCATCACACTGCACACCATATGTTAATGTAACCATCAATGACATAATTTACTACACACTTTAGGATTGGTACACACTCCCACACACAGATGCTCCATGCCATTTTGCATGTTGGTAGTCTTTTTGGACTCTGTGCAGAAATTCTCCAATGCAACATCACTAGACAAGACTTCATGTGTGGTGGGATGGAGGTGGTGAAGTGGAGAATGCAATTTGTTCAACATGAGTGTTTGCTGGCAGCTGCTGTGGAAACAGGTCTCATTCTCAACTTTTGTTTTATTACTCTGGCCACAGTGTTTTGCTGGTGGCCATACTGTACACTGGACTGTTGATGATAATAACAAGAAAAAACAGCATTAAAGTGTATATTTTTTTCATTAAAGTCTCTTCAAATTTGAAGTTTTACTTCATAACGTTTAGTATTTATGACTAAATAAGCTAATGTAGAACACTGTTATTCATAGTAAGAAACTGAGTGAGAAAATAGTTTTTGGGGGCTTAAAGTCACATTCAGAGAACAGCATTAAAGCAATAAATGCAATCTTCTCAATTTGTGGTACTGGGTGCAGAGGAGTTGCCTCTGCAGAGGGCTCTGGCATAAAAGAATTCCTGGCAATGGTTGATGCTAGAATGGATGGTCCGGAGGGACGGGCGAAGGCGGCATGAGGAGTGAGAGTAATAAATGCTAAAGTTTATCAGTATAGGGCGGGTAATGCCTTTGTCCATCCCTCCGGAAGATCAGTTCTAGCATCAACCCACTGCATTTACATCCACAGTAGGAAGTATATGGGTCACACTTTCTTCTGCTCACCATGCAAAACATTGCCATCAGTGTTGGGAAAGCTAAACAGGTTAGACAGATTACAAGTTACCCTTTAACAAATGTAAATAGTAGTTTAACTATTTAAATTACTTCATCAAAGTAACCCATTTAATTACATTTTGATTACTTTTCTAAACTTCTAATGAATGTTTCTAACTATTAAGCATTTTCATATGTTTAAACCTGGCAGTGTTAACCTTACTGCAGTTAGTATAAGCTAATTTGAAGGAGAATTCTGGCCAATTTTTAATATGCGTTTCCAAGTTGGAGCAGGCAAAACGGAGTAGGTGCAGCTACGTTAGGGGGACCAGACGTCCCCGGTTTCCGGGGACAGTCCCCGGTTTTGGTGACCTGTCCCCGGCTGGATCTGTCCCCGGAAAGGTCCCCGGTTTTCAACGTGACTGACAGACCCGAAATTGGAATGAAAGAAAGAAAATACCGACCAAACGGAGCCGATAGTCGCACACTTGACAGCCAGCCCTGCTCAGAGCTCAGATGTTTTAGAAGCCGTATTTTACGATGCTAAAATCACTGATTATTAACATAGAGTTTGGCTGGTTTAGCGAACGCAATTTCGCGGACTTTTATGTTTAAAAAAAGGATCTTAATCTTTAACAGAAAGGTCGACCTCCTTAGAAATCCTTTCCATAATGTTGTTAGACCGACTATTAATCTGAGTCTGTCAGTAGCAAAACGAGCACTTTTATAAAGGTAGCCTACATACAAGCTGGACATTTATCCTATTAACTTCCACTGTAGCTTTTTTCTCTGCTGCCGACTGCAGCGATCTCGTTTAATACTGCATCAATGTCAAAGGAAAAAAAACCTTTATAGTTTTTATTGTATCTGATACTTAATGAGCTGTTGCAGAAACAAACCTGAAGCAATAATGCAAAAGCTGTCAGATAAAAGTAGTTCAGTAAACATTACAACATTCATGTTTGGAGGTGTAGTGGAGTACAAGTATGAAGTAGCAGCAGGGGTGATTCTAGGATCAGACCTTGGGGGGGGGGGGGGGGGGGGG
>NC_048426.1:19849365-19851352 GCF_013103735.1 Etheostoma cragini | reverse complement strand
CATGACGTGATTTGGAGTTATATATGCTTCTGAGCTGAAAATGTCCCCGGATTTTGTCTGAGAAATCTGGTCACCTTAAGCTACGTGTGCGAGCTTCCACTGAGCTAAAACGGCAGTTTTAGAGTGCCTTTGTGTCTCTTAACAGACAAATAAAATGTCTGTGCAACATGAACAGGGCCCTTACGTGACAACAATATGTGTTTTCAACCCAGACATTGTTTTAATTCACCTACCCTTTCTAGCTAGCTTTCCCTGTTATCTGTTAGCTGCTGGCTGCTGTCCGTAACACGTGTGTTCAGCCAGGCTTCTGTGATAATAATCACGCGGCAGTTACGTGTGTATTTGTAGCTTATTCACTTTGTGTGTGACCGATCTGGTGTTGTTGAGTGGCAGGCTTGGCAGCGTCAATTTGTGTGGTAGTTCCCCTAGCCGTGCTATGTCACTCCCCGATGTAAAACAACTGTAGATTTGAGTCGCGCACTCTTCACTTTGCGCAAGTAAAGATGTGAGTTGCGCATGCGTCACTTTGCGACAAGTAGCAAGCAAGATGCTAACTAGAGACTTCGGTAACTGTTCTGTTACTATAGTACAGTAAAAAATTTGACCTACTGACCTAAAGTTTTTTCACTGCTGGCTAGATGTTAGTAATCAAACACAACAAAGGTCAGTTGAATGGTGTTTTGAACTAACGTTAGCAACCACACAATCATGGATAGCTAAAACCTTTTTTTTAAATGACAGATAGCTTAGTTACAAGCTAACAATCAAACACAACAAAGGCTGTCACTTGAACAGAGTTTTGTACTGAAAGCATAGCAGTAACTACACACACCCACAGCGTATAGTAAACATTAGGTTTTCCAATGTGGGATGGTGGGCAAGACACTTAACTGATCTAGTTTTGGTTTCTTGACTGGCAAAATGCAACAAACACCACTACACATATTTATATTCTCTTCATAGTACTGTTGTTGAGGCATTCGGGGTGTTTAGAGATTCTGTGAAGAGATCTGTCTTCTTCAGACAAGTGTTGATATTGCCTAAAATATTGTCCTCAGCATCAGCTACATCAATATCAACAGCGGGACAGTGGGATAAAAATCGCAATAGATGATAACATACTTAATACAATATTGAGGCACTCAGCAAAGAACACTACTTTATTTTTTATTGCTGTGGAGTCAAACGCCAAAGCCAGCATAAGTCGCAGCCACCCTCCCACACACAAACACACACACACACACACACACACACACACACACACACACACACACACACACAGACACGCTCAAAGTTTAATACCAGTGTGACAGAGACAAAGTATATACAGCTCTAAATTGCTGCAACACTGTCTCACACCAGTTTGTGAAATGGTCATGTTATTTAGATTTATTGATTCATGTACATGTCACAATTTTATTGTTTATTACGTGTACATGTCATGATTTTTAAACGTGACCATTTCAGGAACTGTCATGACACTGAGTGGCTCAGGGGTTGCAACAACAGGAAAAAGAAACGCCAAACGCCGGCCACAACAACTGGATGGTTGTGGTTAGGGAAAACAAATGGGGAAAGGAACTGTCACACAAAGAACACGCAAAAAACAACGGGTGGGTTTTGGATAAGAAGAGAATAACGCTGAAAGGAACTGCAAAACACGGGACACAATGTGTTGTTTGACCCGTCCAACACCCCTGCCAACCTCCCTGCACGGATTTTTGGCTTTTCAATGCTACTTGTTACTGTTATTGTTCTGAGATCATGAAATAGGGTTGCCATTAAAAAAACATTAGTCAAAAAGTCGTAATCAACACACGAAAATAACAACATCAATGTGACCTGAACACGAATCAATAGATTAAATAACGTGACCATTTCCTGAATTGCCATGAGACTGGGTTGCTAAATCATGTGAGAAGCATTAAGCTAAAGTTGTTTCTAGATATTGTCAGAAGGGACTGCAAGGATAGAGAAAAGACTTTAA
>NC_048426.1:19846931-19849265 GCF_013103735.1 Etheostoma cragini | reverse complement strand
CGCAGGCTGCCCCTGGTCACAATAGATTTAATCTGCTGAAAACAGCATCAGTTATCATGCCTGCCCAAAGGCTGTGACCTGGGACTGTCTTATTCAGAGGTAAAACACAGAAGCCCAGCTTGGATAGCCCCAGGAATTAGGCTGTGAGTAATCTACACATGATCTCCAAGACACTGAAGTACAAAGCAGTGTGAAAAGGGTCTAATCTACAATCTTCCGGCATACTGAAGCCATGAGCAATACCTGTGTGTGTTATCTGGCCTCCCTGCTCAGAGATAAAGAATGGAACATATAAAGATATTATTACCAGGGGCATTTAAATGATGTTAAACAGCACGCCGAGACTTAGTTTTACAGTTTGAAGTTTTCTGTATATTCTTTTCCAACTGTTTTCTTTTTACATGAGTGTATATATCACAAGGTGTGATAAGATATATAGTTAGGCCATGCTCAGACAAATTATTGTCATTTCCATATTGTAATTTTGCTATTTCTGTTTACACAACATCTAGAAGAAGGATCCCCTCCTCTGTTGCTCTTCCTGAGGTTTCTGTGCGTTCTTTCTGTTAAAGGTGTTTCCCCACTGATTAGGGGCGTCTTATGCAAATGTATGACATGATATTGGAATTTAATAAATTAAATTGACTTAATATTTGAACTGTGTGAAAAAAACTTAACTTAGAGACCACTGCCTTGATGTAGCATGGGTGCTTTCACAGAGGTCTTTAGCAAAAGAAGTGCAGAGTCGTCTGGCAAATCCTTTGAATGTAATGCGCCATAGCTTGGTCCATCTGTGAAGCTGTCACTGTGTCAGAGGTCCAGTGACACATTTGATTCGTTTACTATAACATATGAATCCAACTGCCGTGCAAGGCAAACATAGTCAATGGATGTAAATTTAATGGGATAAAGCCATAGACAATAAATGGACCAACAGATCCCGTTGTTCTGGACGGAGACCACTGAAGGTGTTACTGCGCAGCCTCCAACTGAGCTTGAAGAAGTAGATCCAAACTGTCTGTGAGCTTCTCCTGGCAATACAGTGATTTGTATTTGTCGACTATGCAACAGCAGGTCGCGTGGTTATGACACAAACTATTTTTTCAAAAACGTCTGCTATGGAGCCATAATGTGAGGTACAAGGTAATGAAGGCCTTTTATACATTGTTGTGTTTCTTTAGAAATAAACAACGCACAAATAGAGTCTTGAAATGCTTAAGATGCAAAGTTATTTGCTGTCAAAGTGGCGTCAAAATAAATGGCAGTCAATGGGATAATAACTGCAGATGAAGGCTTTCTAGCATTAAAATGGCGCTGTGGGAGCTATGCTTAGAGAGGAGAGGCCTACTCTTTTGATAAAGTCTGACATCCGGCGCTGGATGCCCCCATCTCGCTATTGGGGGTTTGGTCTGTCCACGATGGTTTTGATTGGTCTAGAGAAATAAAAACAAGCCAGAACGCATTTTTTTTTTACTGCAGAGCTGTTTTTATCTGTGTCCCAGGTGTCCTTTTAAATAGTATAATCAAGTAAACTTTAGTCATCCATCTAAATCATCTCTAATTGTGTCCTATAGTGTCATCGAGTAGACACCACTGTGACTGGGTGGTTAAGCAACTCTTTGACTCTGTGTTGTGTTGAGGAATGATGAATGAGAGGCTTTCCTTTATTTCTATGCTTCATTGTCAAGATAGGAACAGAACATATATTCTGGTCAGTCATAAAGTCAACTCAGCCCCAGCACATACATAAAATATTAACAAAGGTATTATGGCACAGCTCTCTGCCCGAGTGCACTATTCCCTGTTATGTACCAATATGGCTGTGTAAAATGTCTTTGTTGTCTTTGGAAATGGACATGGTTCACTGAAAGCACAAAATAATTCCGTCTGTATTAAAACTGTGTGACAGTAACACATGCAGATAATAGACATGTATAATAATGCAGTAGCCATTACATTACATAGCTTTATCATTATAGGCTAGAGGGACTGTTGTTTTTCTATTTCTGTCTATGACATTCTCTTGGTATTGCACAAAGGGACATTTAATCAGATCCTGTATATGCTGTGCTTTTATCTGTGTTGCAGGTGTCCAGGTGGCCTTGAAAGAAAAAAGGATCTGTCCCGTCCGTGGATGAACTGTTCAAGAAGTTTCCCTTATCAGTCATGCTTCCGTAAACTTAAAGCTGACAAAAAAACAACAACCCAGTAAACTCACAAGCCAGTCCAAAGCGGCGCAGCACAGCTCGCGTGCCCCTGCCTTTGTATGCAGCTCTGTCTTCCCTTTCTCCCTCTCCTCTTGTTTTCTTACCCCTCCTTCTCTTCACTTTTCTA
>NC_048426.1:19837670-19846831 GCF_013103735.1 Etheostoma cragini | reverse complement strand
ACACACACACACACACACACACACACACACACACACACACACACACACACACACACACACACACACGTGTTAGATTTCAGGCTCGCCCTCCAGAGGCTGTCAGACTGCTCATTAAAAGATTTCATTAGGTTTCAATCAGGCTATAAGTAGGTCAGCTACACTATTACAGAGTGAACATTTGAAATGGCTGCAGGAGATGATATAATCAATGAATCAGTGTGCATATGAATGATTTTAATGAAATATGGCTATGAGAGATTGAACGTAACAACATTAAATGGAATTACTGTTGAAGTTTTTCTCTCTTCTGTCAAAAGTTTAATTTTGGGGTTGTCCTCAGTGACTTTTCTCAGCAGCTTCAGAGATGACACCAAGACCAAATCCACAACTGGGAGAACGTGACTGCCAGCTGCCTTTGGAAGCCCTTCCCTTTTTCTTTGCACATGGTTGTATTATACATTTTACTGTGTTATTGTAAATTATAATGCAAGGCAATACTTTCCATTCCATTCCATAAAATACCACAGATTTCCAAACATAAAACAGAGACATTAAAGAAACATGGTTCTAAAACTTAATTTCCTCACATGCAGAAGAAGAAAATGATCAATATCAATGCCAGATATGTGTAATATGTAATCATATTAATTTCTCGAACAAGCAAAATCCCAAAGCCCATTAGAATAAAGCTTCACAGATGCCAAACCCCATGAGCAAAACAGCATAATTTTAAGGAGTGATAAGGGAATTTCCATACATGCCTCCACACAAACAAAAAGGGCTTCGATAAATAAATACTGAACACCACAAAATAAAAATTGATGAAACACTACTAGGAAAAACTAAAGGAATTCATGACAAACTGTCTAGCTTCTCTGGCAACAACAACAAACTCTAGGAATCTCATTTCACATTTTTATTGCTTCCAAAGCCAAACTTTTATGATTTCAGTGTAGCATAAAAAAGAAGTGAATATATTGCCGTGTTTTGACTGTGTACTCTGGTCTTATGGATCCAAATGTAGACACAAGCCACCAAGCAAAACTAAACTGGTTTGTTGAAAAAAAAGTTAAAGAAGCTTTAAGATCAAACAACAAACCAACTTCCTACCTTCCTACAGTCATGTTGTAGTGAACCAGAACACATTCAAATCCACAGCGCTAAAAATGCATTCTGTGTCAGCTTTTATTGTTGTTATCCCACTACACAATGGATAATTTGTCTTTTCAGACATCAAATATATCTTATATAATTAGGAAACTTAGTCAGCATTAGTTTTTTTCTTAAAGTGACTGTAAGTAACTTTCAGTTTGTGTCGATTCCAGCCGCTTTGTTATGTTTTTACCACACCTGCTGTCGTAAAAGTCTTTTCTTTACTGTGCTGTAATACCCCCCGTACGTTACCAGAGACTACTGTCTACTTATATTACTGACTTAACGTTCTCAGGAGATCACATAGTTTTGCTCAGACAGATAATTCATTTACAATAAGAGAAGATGTTTTCAAGTGTAGCCAACTTTGGCTGTATCGTGAGCTAAACCGAGTATAACTATCACTATGTCACGAGCCAAAGAATTAAGAGAGTGCTGAAGCAACCAATGTAATAATTACTTAGATTAAAATAGCACATTACATAACACCCACGATGCTTTACACAAGAACAGGGGGACAAAAAGTAAAGAGTAGGCCAACACAAACACGGACTGAAAGGAAGAAAACTTCTGCGCTAAATAAAGGTTAATGTTGGCTACTGACGCACAACCACATTGCACATTGTAAAGTTATTGTATTATATGAAATAAACATAACAATCCATGAGGGCCAATTTGGGGACAGTATGAAACACTTACAATACCGTAATTGACTTCATCTTCAACTGAGTGTCTTGGATTTTTGACCGTAGTCTTTCACTTCCCCTTTTAGCTTTTAGTTAGTTTTGTTTCATTTCCTTCTTTCCTGTGATGCCTGTGATTTCCTGCCCAGCCATAACTACAGCAGATAACCTCGGAAATAAAATAAAAATGCAATAAGGCCTATAGAAAGAAAACTCCGGCTGACTTTTACCTAGCTGGATACTCACTAACACAGGGTTTTCCAGTGTTACGCCAAAAATCTGTGACCCTGGCATCTACCTGCCGTACATTTAGTGAAAAAAAGTCCAGTATCAGCCTGATATATCTTTCTAACCTTACAGTAGCACACATAACTGCATGATAACACCAGTGCAATAAACAATAGAAACAATAGTTTAGTATAATATAAAGTGTACGTAAACACAAGGCCAGAAAGGCTATTTGGAATTGAAGAAGCAGCAACTGCCTAGACAGGCTATTTTTACTATCGCTCTTGCTATTTGATTACAAGGACCAAAGGGTAGGATGCCGGATGAGCATCGCTCCAAACAAAGAAAAAAGATCACAATATCCCACCAATCTGAAAATAACTCTAAAAATGCCACAGGGCGTACATATTACCACTGAATGAATTTCTGTTCACTCCCATCACTTAAAGAATAAATAAATACAGATAGAAACAACATTTTAAAAACAACAACAATATTCTACAAAACAGCTCCAGCACCAAATGCCTGGAGGGCCTGAATATTAATGCCCAAGCCATTTGCTGCTATTTGGGCATGTAGTGGCAGAAAAAAAGAGCAAGCACATATAGAGACGAGCGCACATAAATAACCCACAGGGACGCCCAGTAGAAACTCTGAGGTAATGCAAGGTGACAGTATTTGGAATGGGAAAACACGGCTAAACAGGGTTATTGCAGATATACCGAGAGGAGGAGAAAAGAAGAGGATGGGAGAAAGATGATAATCAAACGGGGAAGAATGAGTAGAAAAAACAGGAGGAGAGGAGGTGTAAAGGAGATAGGAGAAGAGGAAAGGGGAGAGGAAAAGTGGACCACAAGGGGGGAAAATGAGGATGAGTAAAAATAAAAGGTGAGAAAATGAGAATATGAGGAAGAAAAGAAGAAGGGAGAAAGCAGGAAGCGAGTAAAGGACACAATAGGGAGGTAAAGGAGAGGATGAAAAGGCAAAGAGGACCGCAGTAAATTAAATAACATTTAGGAGGAAGATGAGAGGTAACAAAAAGAGGGAAAAAAGAGAAGAGGTGTGGCAGGGGAGGAAAAAGAAAAAAGAGCAAGAGCAAAGCAAAGGAGAGTAAAGGAAAGCAAGGAAAGCAAGATTGTAGATAGATGAAAGGAACAAAAATGAATGAGAAAATGTAGAGAGGAAAGGTGATAACCTTCATGTATACATTTTCCCCTGTCTGTTGCCATAACAACTAGAAGACACATATTGTCTCTATATGTCACCGTGATGCAGATGACTGTGTGCGTGTATCGGTGGTAAGAGTTTAATCACATGTTTAAGCTGTTTTTTATCAGCAAGATCAATCTACAGAAGAACCTGTGTGTGTGTGTGTGTGTGTGTGTGTGTTTGTGGATATGTGTTTATGTATGCAAGATGTGGATTAGTATTGCAATGAGTGAGACGTTATCGATGGATCAAGTGAGAAACAAATCAACACAGAGAGATTAGAACCAGACAATCAACAACTGCTTTAATATGAGTCTGTAAACATTTACGCAGTCACGAACACGCAAGTAAGTTTAACATCCCGTGTTTTGGTGGCATTTCACTGGCATTTACGGCCACTGTAAATGGTGAAAGGCTTTTCAACCGAGGTGACAGCTGCATTTTGATGCAGCACCTTTGACCTTCTCTGTCTCACATCTGACATGAAACATTGAGTCAAATGTCAAACGCCCTGGTAACACTTGTCAGTCTGATGCGATCTGAGCATTCAGAGCTCTCTGATGTGATGGGAAAGCGGACTGCAGGGCCCAGCAGTCCTTGGGGTGAAGGATTATTCACACTAGTTTACTATGATCCACAGATCAGAGGTGATGTGGATTCAACTGCAGCATCTTCGGGCTACCTAAAGGTTAGACATTATGTATTTCAACATCAAAATTTACATCAAAATTAAGCACTTGCTAAATCATGCAAAATTCATCAAGGGCTGCATTAAGGATAGCCTGGAAATCTAGATCCAAATCCGGAAGGATTACAGGTCTGGCTTCAAGTAACATAAGACGCCCATCTTGAGGGGCGACACCAAGAGTGCATTTGAAAACCTCACTGCACGCAATTGGATAACGCTGACCAATCACAACAACACAAGCTAAGCTAACTGGTAAATTAAACGGTCGTCATCTGTTTAGCTCGCCTCTGGCCCGCCTACATCAGATACACTGATGGGATTGGTGCAGCTAAATACCAAGGGTATAGTTAATTTCCAGGGTACACTAAGGAACGTTGGGAAGAGAAAACAAAGAGTTAAAGCATTGCTTAGCAGAGCGTGTAGCTATCACTAGATGGCAGCACAAGTGGCAGCCCCGGTCTAGTTACTCTTTCAGGTAATGTGATATTAAAATGGACATACTTATACCTCATTTATGCAAAGCATCCACCAAAAATTAGAGATGGATTGATTACTATTATTTGAACCACCTTGGTCTTAACTACGTCAGCAATGTGCTCTGTGGAAGTAGCCTCTACTGGGTAAATCTGTGATTATGGGGATAAAGTCACTCTGAAATAAGCCACAGTCAATCCGGTCACATATAAAGTGACAGGAAGAAAGCAGCTTTAGAGATTTTAACACATCTAATCACACAGACAGCGTAAAGTACTGTTGCAGTGTTTAACAGATCCCTGATCAGTTTGAATGCTGAATAATGGGTGTGAGTGAAAGCATTGATCTGTATGGGTGAGGGAGGGAGTCCATACAGAGAAAAACTTTTGTCTCCCTTGCTGTCCATTAAGGCGAGCCATCCCTGTGTTCATGAATGTGCATGCATCATTACTGTAGCTACATAGCTAACCTGTTATTTTTGTGACTGAACTGCTAAAGTGCAGTTATTCTACAGGTGTTTTCGGCGGTTATCAAACAGCTTCACTTGCTTTACCACCACCTTCTGGACTGGAGCAAGGCTGACCCTGACTTTTTATGTGGCCTGGACCAAGATCGCTTGCAGTAGTCAGATTTCTGACGTATCTAACGTATAGACTCACTTGCCATTGAGTTACCTCATCTGGCGATAGTGACTCAACTGACATAAAAAAAAAGAAAAGAAAAGTTATTACTTTCAGTAAACTGTTATCCATCCCCATTCTTAGTGTTTGTCTTTCACTACCTTTTTATGCTAACTGAGCGTTGGACCTCTCTTTACTTTACACTACAACTCATGTAGGCTCGCATTGCCAGACCTTCCTCCCCAGTGCCGTACAAGAGGGTCTGGGTAGTCAACACAACATTTCGAGATGGGAGAAAAACTCCTTGGTTTTTTGGCATTTCTTTAAACCAATCACAATCGCCTTGAGCGGCACTAAGCACGGTGCCTCTGCAAAATAGCCTCTTGAAGTAACTTGTTTTCGAACGTGTGTATGTTCAAAAGTTGTTTTAGTTGTGCAACAGAAAACTCAGATTGGACAGACAGTCTCACTAGCTGTCTGGATTTACCCTGCAGAGATCTAAGAAAAGGTTAAACTTAGTCCTCATAAAATCGACCGGAGTTCAAAATGTCTACACAAAGAAAGCACAGTGTAATGGATTTCTGGTCTAAATGAGTGAAATCCGGCAGAATTTCTGTCAGCAATGGAGCAATCCAGGAAGTAGAACGGTGCGAATAAAGACTACAACTCCTGCTACTGTAACACAGGGCAAGAGTAGAGCAGGAGAATTAGTGTTTGTCAAAGTGCTGAAATCAACCCCAAAGAAATTCAGCATTCATTTTACAAGAGGCATCGCATGTCCTACTTACAGAGACTTTTTGAAAAGAAATAAAAATCAAATTCTAAATGTCACCTGATTGACTGTAAATGCCAGAAAAGATATACATGGCACTGTAAAACTCCACAGAATGTCACTATGTGAGTTATGGCACCTCAAATGATTCCAGAGCAGCTTTTTACTGAGAGGGACAATTGACATTTTGCATTTCCCTCCTTCTATTTCTTCACATCTGGGGGGAAATAAGTCTCTTCACTGGCTGGTTTGCCTTGTTTAGCATTACTCACTGAAAACAATGGGTACTGATAGCCACATGCTATATGATTAATGAGACCTTTAAATGATCATAAAATAATATTCCCCTAAAGGGATACCTTGACATTTTTAGTTTATTCTGTTGTTTTTCTGCATCACACACTTCAAGTTGCTGTATTTGTCCTTCACTCACCAACATTCCTGTTTTATCACCCATGGAATTTGTGAATGCTTCTTGATAGTATCATATTGAAATTATTAATTCCAATAATGGTTTTGAGGCCTAGTCCAGGCATAGACAGGTATTTAAAAAAAGATGGTTTCCATTTGTTCATTCTCACAATAAAATACCATCCACACATGTACTGCAAAATGAAAAGTCTCCTTTCACATGAAAATTCGAAACAAACAAACAATTGAAGCTTTCAAGAACATGCCAGGCCAACAGGCGGTAATTTAACCTTAGTCCGCAAATGAGAAGAAGGCGTTGACAAAATTCTAGGAAATTACTGTGCCAGGATGCTGTTTGCTGGTAAATAGTTGCAGCAGGTGGGCTAACTCAGCAGGTAACTCCCTGTAAAATTGCCGAAATTTGTCGTTTTAACACTTCTACTTGAAATACAAAGTGTTAACTATAGCGCTTTAAAAGTCCTGATTGGTGTCTGTTTGAACTTTGGCAAGTGGATCTGATTGTATAGAAGTCCATGAGAAAATGACCATCCTTCTCACTTCACGTATAGTAAAGATTTTCGTAATGAGTTTATGGTCCCAACTGCGGTTTTAAGTCTACTTCAATACAGCAAGATGGTCATGTACATAATAGTCCTGTTTAGAGTAAAAGCTGTCAAACCGATCCGGTACTGAGCAGGGTACACTTTAGGGCATGGCTACCTTGTGATTGACAAGTCAATACCACTGCAGTTTCCTCAGGTTCTCACTCACATCCATCCTTTTATCTAAATAGACTTCTGTCTTCTAGCATGCGTACAAATAAAGATAACATACATACACACACACATATATGTTTGTGTGTGTGTCTATGTGTGTGTGTGCGTGTGTGCTTGCGCGAGCGTGTGTTTCTGTGTTTTTACCAATCATTTTTGTTTGTTATATTATTTGTGTCATTAAAAAAGCTTAAAAAAAAAGGTAGGTTGATACATGACTCTAAGAAAAAAAACTTGTGTGGGTTGAGCATTGGTGAGCAGTGCATTTAATGTTAGGAGCAGTGTTTGTATATAAGGAATTTATGATTTAGGCCATTAGACACATTTTGACATGTCACAGTAGGCAAAGCACGGGTGTAAATATGACAAGAAATGATGATTGAAAACAGTGAAAGGGCCTGTTTGGTAAAGGATTATAGCATCAAGGAAATGGACAAAATACAATAACGATGCTTACAAACCTATTGATAGTAAGAATATATTGATTGTTTGTAATTCTAACCAAATGTCCAAGGTGATCAGTTAAGGTGAAAACAGTGCACAGATTATAATAGCCTGTTTACCTGCCTCTGCTGATAAATGCTGAATTCATTTGGTCCTGTACCATGTTTATCATGTCATGGAGACCATAGTTAAGCTGCTCATGTAATCTCATTACTCTCATTAATGTTTTATGAGGTAATTTCTGTAATACGTTGGAGCAAGACAGAGGTTTATAAATGGGCCTGTAATCATGGGGAATATAATTAAGAGCACCTGCTGTTAACATAATGTGCAGC
Source organism: Etheostoma cragini (assembly GCF_013103735.1). Classification (NCBI taxonomy): domain Eukaryota; kingdom Metazoa; phylum Chordata; class Actinopteri; order Perciformes; family Percidae; genus Etheostoma; species Etheostoma cragini. The sequence continues at coordinate 19,839,042 of NC_048426.1, read as the reverse complement.
ACGCAGGAGGACATTAGGGATTAGAGATTAGCTGTGCACAAAGGAAAACACACAAACTCTGAATTTGCACGTGTATGAACTGACACACTGCTTTGCTGGACTGAGGAGGGCATTAGCCTGGAGTATCTCAGGTGTGGAGGTTAGGGAGGAATTACAGTGCCTCACCTTACTTTAACTTTGACTGGTGAACAAAACACCTGTTAAGAGGTAGCAAGTATGTCTCTACATTTCACTTTTAGGACATTTAGTTCTACAGAATTGTAGAAACATGTAAAACACAAAGGCACACACACACACTCACACACACACACACACACACACACACACATTTTTACCACCACAACATTGTATATTTTCAGTCAAATCTAATGCAAAAAACCCTCTGAGATATCAAGGGATTCACACACTTGAGTGCCTTTCACTTTGGCAGTACATTCTGCATTTTATTCCAAAGTGGCAATCCGCCCGCTGAACAATTAGGAAAGGGCAGACAACACTAAAAAACCAGAGCACATTTTTCTACCATTCCGGAATGCTGTGTGGAAGGTCTGGCAATACATGACTCTGTGGCTCCCAACTCTGAGGTTCCTGTCTACCTTTAAGGGGTATTTAAACTCCTGCCGGAGCCGGTAAGTTTAGCTGAACCTTCCATGTAAACAAAGATATTGCGTGTGCTGTAAACATGTATGCTTACCTAAATCATTAACCCCAACACCTCAGCACAGACAGAAAACATTGCCGGCCTGACCATACTGCAGTAGTGTTATGTGTGGACTTCCTTCATGATTTTGGCAGGATGAGGCAGCACCGCCTTATCAACAGCTGTTACGTCTCCCATTATCTATGAAGTCAAGAGTTGAACTTCTTCTCTGCCTGAGACAGGGCATGATGTTATGTTGGATGCTGACCTGAATGAGACCTGTCTCAACGTACACAGCATGAGTTTGAAAGCTGGAAATTCCACATCAAGAAGTATGTTAGCAGCTATGACTTTCAATACTGTAGTTTGCCCTGGATGTCAGCAAAAAGAGCACTGGAAGAGATAGCGCATGCTAAACTGAGAGTGGATTAACAGGAGAACAACAGAAGCTCTTAGCAAATAAAATAAAGCAGTTGAGATGCTGAATTACAAAGTTAAAAGTTAAAGGGTTAGAAACACACACTTCACTCCTTATCTCTCTGCCTCTCTTTACTTCTTTACTTATGCTCTAGCCCTCCTCCCATCATCCAAAACATTCATCTGCCTCCCTCTTTGTAGCCGTCTTCTTTGCGGATATTCTGACCTTTCAAACAGCTGGGGCCTGTTGCACAAAACTAGGATAAGGGATTAAGCCGGGATATTCAAGTTATCCTAGCTAAATTTAGCTTTGAC
>NC_048426.1:19823710-19837570 GCF_013103735.1 Etheostoma cragini | reverse complement strand
ACACACACACACACACCTGCGTGCTCAGCCTGAGGCTTGGCATCATCTCGCTGGCATTAGCGAAAGCTTTCAGTGTCTGTGCCATCACGCCATGCTGTTGACATTTTGAGCTCTGCAAGCAAACCAACACGCACTCAGGCTTGCACACCCACCCATACACACACACACACACACACACACACACACACACACCAGTGTCACCAGTGACCACAAACTAAGTTACACATAACTTTTTTGATCACAAACAGTCTGATGAGTATCAATATTTGTAATGTGCACCTACACACACGCACACATACACATACACATACACACACACACATTCATGCATGCATTCATGCAGAAACCTTTCTCAAGGTTCAACCACTAATGGGCAAAAATGGTTCCCTCACCACACAGGACAAATAAAAACAGCTATGGTTGAGTTAATAATGCGATCAATGGATGAACATGAAGCAGAAAGACCTGCAGTAACCAAGTCTCAAAGGAAGTTCCAGATTAAGGAGATCTGACACCTATGTTTTTGTAGTTGATCATGTCTTTGTTAAGAGAATGATGCTGACGGAATCTGGATGAGTGTACAGCAAAGTTTGAGTCGCATCTTGATAACATCTACAAGACTTTAGAGAGGTTATTAACTAGTGGGTGTTGCAACCCTGGACTGCTGTGGAGATAAGAGAGGAAATACCTTATTTCACTCTACTGAACCACATGGATTTAGGAATTGTGTTCATATTTTGTTAAAAATAGATTAAAGTAGCTCAACAGGGCTTGCTCTGCTTTTGATATCCTTCATGAAAGCAAATGGAAGGACAGGGTTAATCTTCAGTGAGGATCAGCTTAGAATAACTCAAGATGAAAGTACATGTCTAAAAATGTAATGTTTTTTAGTATGTGAAAAAAGCAGACTGTGCAGATTCAACCACGGCGATACATTCAGCTAACATGAGCCAAAATAATTGATACTAACCTTAACCTTGAACTACTGAACTAAACTGAAAAAAGTTGATAAAGGATGAATAAGCATCTTTAATTTTGCTTTAGTAAATAATTAAACATATAACCTGCTGGAGTACAAACTATATGATGTAAAATTTCTATAATGTGTATTAGTGAGTGATCTTTACATTAAAGTGGCACATCGGCGATTTAGTTGTGTACATTCATGGTGATGTCCTGACTTTTGGAATAACTGTAAAGGTGCATGTTTCAACGTTTAACACTTATTAGCAGCAGGTAGTAATTGCATTACTTTATTATCTAAAACATACAACAACAACACAGAATTATTAAAAAAAAATGTGTTTGTATATCAGTTTGTATTGGTGTGCCCATTGAAACCATCAGAGAAGGTTGAATCAGTCTGGGGTTCACTCCAAAAATAATAGGAGGCTCAGGGATGACTTAGAAACTTAAATAAAGAATGGATATTGACCTGTGTGTGTAGAAGGCTGTCATCTGCCTCTGCCTGTCATTGGCCTGGAGTTTAACTGAGAGAGGACATATATGACACATGCCCGCACGCATGCACACTCGCAGAGTCCCCAGAGGCTACAAACAAGTCTTTAACATCAAAGACTGCTGTCTGCTAAAATGACCAATCAGCCTGCAGCACCAAGGCATGAAAGGCCAATTGGATGACAAAGACAGAGCTGGAGAGACATCGAGAAGCAAACCCATGGAAATAAAACCCAATCAGAATCAATATAACTATCCAATACCCAATGGGTTGACAGTTAATTATGAAACACTGGCATCCAAAAGGATAGACACATAGAATTGATTTCACCTCCAATCCATTTTCCTATAAATACAACTTTAATGCTCACTGCTTAAATTGATTCATTTGGGACATAACATTGCCAAAAGTACAGCAGTAAACATGTTTACATTAAAATAATTAACCAGATGTGGACTTTGGACACAGCTTGAGTGCCTAAATCAAGGCTGTTTGTTAAAGCCAAGGGACTTGTCTTGGTCTAACTGATTCTCAAACCTGCTCAAACTAATTATTTACTCACTCCAAAAGTAAAAACTACAGAAATAATAATATTTATTTTATATTTAGACCTTTGTTACCTAAGAGGAAGGCATTGCATGCTGATTAATTAACCTGCACATAATTATTCATCAAATGCATTTATTTAGCTACAAACCTAATACGTAAAGTTTTGTTTGTTAAAAGTAACAAGTTGATAAAAAATGCTGCATGCTAATTACTTTAACAAACACATGCACGCACACATGCACGCACGCACGTGCATGCAATGTTGCTGGTAATCAATGAGTCTTAACAGCAATGGATTTCTCTCCAAGGTGAAAAACCCAGTGAAACACGTAAACAAGAAAAACATCAGGGAGAAAGAGAAAAACATATTCAATGTGTAATCAAGCCTGAATCTCACACCAGCCTTCATTCATTCAAAGGAAAGCAATCTCAAAGACAATCCCCGCAGTATTGATAAATGCACTTTAAATAACGAGCTATCATCATAAAGACCCGGGCTATGCTAGAAAAGTATTAGAAGTTGTTGGACACATTAAAGATTGAGTGCAGCAGGTGTCATATCTGTTTGAGATATAATCTTCATATATTATATTAGTATTTTCACTTAGTCACTTATTGATCTGTGACATGATAATACATTTGTGTTTGTCCATTTGTCCTTTTCATGTCCTTATATCAGGGGCAATGTAGTTTGTTAAATCTATTCTAGCATAAACTGCATTTTTCCTACTGCATTTAACAAGGCCTGTGTTCAACACACACAGGATGGACTTTCAGAACTGAGGAACTTTTACATGAGAAAGATGTCAAATCCAACCTAGTGAATAACTGCAGTTATCTCTGGGGATTGGTTCAGACATGGGAGACATTAATTTCGCTGACCTTGATGACTTGAATTCTATAGATAGAAGTCAAATGCTAGACCCATTCTCAGGAGATAACAGTCTAATTGAAAACCAGATGGATCTTTTGGCCTTTCTAGTTAATTATACATTGACGCTGCAGATTATTCTCTCACAGGCTGGGCCAAGACCTGAAATTGGGGGGGGACGAGAAAATTAAATTGGGCTGCAGAGTTATTCTGGAGACGGCTTTTGTGTTGAATTTCTTATACTGCCAAATCCTCCTAAAGTCCCCGCAATGGTAAGATACTATAGACACAAGGTATAGTGTGTGATCCCAGCCCTTTTGCAGTAATTGAAACGACCAAATATTTCTGGGCTACGGTATGTAAAAAGATAAAGTGTACTTAGGTATAGCTTCACAACTAAACCTGTGCTTTCCATTCCTAGAAAATATACTGTATTCTATTCTAATTCATAAAACTATAAACAATACATCTCTGAGAACTGTCCTGTATAAAAACCACCATAGGGACACAATGCTGTACTTAACTACTCTAAGTACCACTCTTCCACAGTGGATTAGGCTCACATTTGGCAAATATTGAATGATATATCATAAATTGAATTATATGTGTAATAATATTGAACATGCATTTAGCGTTACTTATAATTGGTTATTAGCATAAATGATTAATTATATTATTTCATTGTAATAGTAAAATAACTATCAACTCAACTTGTAAATGCTTAACTCTCAATTTAAAATTTGTTAGTGATGGTTATTATACAAAAAATACAATCAACGATAAACGCAGTGAAGCAAATGCAGATACAGACTGAGCTGGCCCTGCACCACGTAGAGACAGGAGAGTAAAGTATAAAAAACAGAATGACAAAGAGCAAAGAGAAATCTTTATGATGTGAGGACGTGAGTCCGTCTCGCTTGCAGTGGCCATCAATTATAAGTCTTCAATAGCAAAAAGCATAAAAATCCATCAGTGATGCAGCCTATATAAAAAGAAAATATAACATCATGTTTCAACTCACCTCTGTTTTCTAGCAGTGCAACCCACAAAGTGAGATTAGTAAGTAAGTAATGTTTTGACTTGATGTCGGCTAAAAAACTCCTGCAGGGGTTTTTGCCCAGTGAACCTTTATCAGTAATGCAGAGAATCTGAGCAAAAAAACTGTTTTATTATATTTGTAAGGTTGTTGTTGCTCTCACTGAACCAATGAATGTTTGTAGTGTTCTCTGGCCATTTCCATCTAATATGAATCTTCTTTCACAGATAATATTCAATCACGACTACTTTATTTTGTCCAAAAGTTAAATTGGTTTCCACATTGGGAGAGAATTAGCACATGGAAAGTGTAATCCAAAACTTCTTTCCAAAGGGTACCTCAGTGTTAAAGCAATACCTGAATATACGTACACTCTATAACGTCTGTATGTGTTCCTGTGTCTGCGGGCGTGGCGCTCCTCTGCTCTCTCCTGGCTACTGATTGCTGCTGATCATCCGCATCTGCCTTCCATCAAGTTTATCAAGCTCATTATACCTACCCTGCTCATTCAGCCTCTCATCTCCAGATCATTCAGTCTGCTATCATGGTGGATAATGCTTCAGGCCATTCCTTGTTCTAGTATTTTTCTTGAGTGTTTTTGTGCCTGACCTGACCTCATTCTCCTCTGCCTACCTACCCTCAGCCACCGCAGCAAGCCACTCCAATCCCAGCTCACTTATCTGCCTCGCTCAAGCATCTACAGCCATTACCCCTAACTACCAACCCCCTGCCTCTGCCAGCAGCCTCCTCGCTCATCCCACCTCCAGCCCCCCTTTTACCTTACAATAAATCCCCTTCTACTCATGAGTCTGCATTTGGGTCTCTGTGAAATCAGAGCAGACGTACCGTCTCTATATGGCACCTCAAGTAATCTGGGTCCATTACCTTGATGATAAATATGTTAACGTGTACATTTTATATTGACTTATGAGGTTACACAATAGTAATTGTATGCCAGCATTCCTCTTCTGCCGCATTTGCAGCAACAGTGTTGCTTTTTGCTGTAATATCACAGGTGGTGGCGACGAAGGAGCCGAAGACCAGACTGAAGGAGGATCTGGACCGGTCAGCTGAGTAGATGACTGGAGGTGGAAGGGGAGGTGGAGGGTTGCACTCTTTGCCTGACCTAACACCTAATAGCAGAGGGAAAAGCAGATTTTAAAGCAGGATTGTGACTCTGTGATTGGCCCTTGAAATTTGTGTATAATTCTGATTGGGTTAAGTCATTCCCCGAAAAAATTTACGTTGAGCTACATTTCAGTCAGGAGAGACTAGTTTGCAGTTATGCAAAAGTTATACACAGCATCATACTATGTACATTTATTTGGAGAAAGATAGATAGATAGATATATATAGATATTGATCCCTGGTTTGATATAGGAGAGCATCGATCAAAAGTAAGGTCTTCCTGAAAGAATTTACAATTTAACCTGAGTTTGTAACCCTCCCCTCAGGTTGCAGTTTTGGAGTACCCTGGTTCAAGAGCAATAGGAGTAACAACATCTTTGTCCTATGTGCAATAACTCGGCATATTTTAAACATGTAAAGTAAAACAGTTTTTTAGAGATGCCTCCAGTAGTGATACATTGTGTTGTGTGTATTGCATGCGGGAAGCCTTTTTTGTACTCATGACTTTGTATTGTTGTATTGTTGTCTTGTTTATTTCGATTTTGTTCGGAGGCTTTTCTTTTTTACGCTTCACTCATGACTGCATATCAAGTTTCCCATTTGAAATAATGAAGTGACTGAACTGAACTGAACAGTGGCACCTGTTATCATTACCTTTTAGGCAAAAAAAAACCTGTCTCTAGAACTTGCTTTGTGGTAAACTCTCCAGTGCTAATTATTGTGCGAGCATTGTGGCTCTCTCTGTAAAAGAACCTGTCTAAATAAAAGCGTGACAACGGTTTACACAAAAAACACCTATGAAGAAGGACTGTTAACATATATGAAGCTAGTTAACTTACATACTCCATCACTAGTTCAAGAGACACATTTTCATAAAAATGTCCTCATTGACCCCAACATCCAAATACATGTTTAAAATCATAACTATGTTAATACTGAGGCAACCGTGGTGTTAAAGTTAAAAAATAAAGCTCATAAAGACCAGAAACCCACAAATCCGCCAAGCCTCAGCTGACTCAGACCACAAAGCAGTCTTTTCCCAGAGGCATGCAGCCAGCGGCCAGAAAAGGTTAAATACATTTACATCTAAAATAGGAATGACTCCCCCTGGGATGTTAGAGGTTAATTTCCTCGCTATAGACCAATCTAATAACAGCTGGTTAAGGAGCAAGAGCATAACTCATTTCCTCCCTGAACATAGATTTTCTCTAGAGTATCCAGTTTCATTACTGACTTCCACTATTCTACTGTGATGCCATAAACAGGGGATGACGTATAGACTCCTCAAAGGTTCATTTCAATAAGTTCCCTCATGATCGATTGCTTTTCTTACTGAAGTTTGCATTCTAATTGCATACATGCCAATTGCATACTGTATGTGTCACTGGCAGTGAGGTGCTGAATGTTAATGTAAAATGGTTGCATTTACAGTATATAAACACAATCTCATTGGACCTGTGTCTGATATCCTTATTATGATTGAAATTGACTTTGGATTTATTGCAATTACACACGTGAATATGGTAAAAAACATGCTCTGCAAATAAGTTCAACCAGCACGCAAAAACAAAGATGGATCAGTCCATAAGAAAAGAAAGCAAAACAGGATATTAAGGAAACGCTCAGGCAGCATCTTGTGTACAGGTGGTGAGGAGTGTGAGCTGTCAGATTATAAAGGGCGCTTCATTGAGTTGTTTGAGCAAGATTGATAATCTTAAAGGTCAGCTGATTGATCAGCTGATGCGCTGTCAGACGGCAGGCCGATCAGCTGGTGGTGCGTGCGACTGCAGTGTTCTGCCTGGCGCTTCTTGTCTGACTGATTGGAAGGTGTCAGCATTCTGAGCAGAGCTTATGTACATCACTGCCAAACAAAGCTTGTATTGAGTGCTGAAAAAGTAGAAAAGAGCAACAGGAAACCCTACAAACATGCCATGATTATGGAGCAAGCACTTACTGTTCCAAGGCAATCCATAACAAGGTGTATTATCAATCAAAATCAGGCTGCAGGAGTAGTTCAAGCCTTTGAAAGTTTTCAGCTGATGATAGTGTCATTAGATCGATCAGTATAACTTGTAAGGATGCCATCCCTAAGTCAATAGGACCTATGATGCTGGGTTACAGGACATCAGTGCAACAACAAAATGCTCCATCCAACTATGCATTTTAAATAATTTTGTTTAGAAACACTAAGTATTTTGCTCACTTTAGCCACAGTAGTGGCATGTCTCTGTGGATACAATATCAGTCAGGTCTGGACCAAAGTGGTGGCCCAGACCGACTGAAATATCTCAAACACTAGTCAATAGATTCAAAGGAAATTGTGTGGTGGTCCCGAGAAAATAAGGTTTACTAATAGGGGGAGGGTGTAAAGCTGCAAACCCAGCACACTTTCTTTTCTCTGCTTCTCTTTATAGTCTTCAGATTCACCTACCAACCCTTATAGAACTGGCTCAGGCCTGTCTCGCATCAGCTCTTAATTATGGTGTTATAGTTTTAGACTGCCGGGGGACTTCCTTCCTTTAACACACTGAGTTCCTCTCTACTCTCCTCTCCTCTCCATCTGTGTGCATCCATTTCATAGAAATACTTGTTATGGGGAGCTACTTCCCCGGGCCCCGAACTGTTTTCTGTCGCCTAACTGTTTTCCTTGGATTTTGGTGGCACCTGAGTCACGGTTGCAGCTGTAGGTATGTCCTGCAATGCCCTGTTACACCCTGCTATACTCTGCAATGTCCTGCTACATCCTACACCCTGTGACACCCTGCAGAGCCCAGCTGCATCATGAACTACTACAACTACTATTTCTAGTCATAGTTCCATTTTCTTTATTGTGACTGTTATTGCCACTGGCAACCAGCACTGTCAGACAGCGCCTATCAAGAGCCTGGGTCTGTCGAAACCCGAGGTTTCTCAATTAAGAGGAAGTTTTATCTCACCACTGTCACACTAATTGCTTGCTTTTGGAGAAACTACTAGAACTGTTTGGTCTGACTACTAGCCTATTCTTTACTTATCCAGTGAAATAACTCAACATACCAAAAAATGGATTGGCAAATTTGGTATAGACTTTAATTTGATTAATGAAGCAGTCAGTCAATCAGACTTTATATAGCTATAGACTTTTCATATTTAAAAGTGAGATGTTTTGGCTTTACAATACAGTCTATGCATCAATCCCTCAAAACAAACACTACTTTTCACCGAGCACTATCAGTTCCAATCAGTTTGAACTTTGGTTTGCGTAGAACTGGCCAACTTGCCAAATAGCATGCTAAACTTATTAAAACTAACATGGTAACCATGTTAAACAGTATACCTGCAAAAACAGCATACTAGCATTGCCATTGTAACCATGTTAGCATGCTGATGTTAGCATTTAGCCCAAAGCTATACTTTGTGTTCAGTGTAAATAGAAGACATTAGCATGTGAACAGTTATTTTGTCCAGTAGCATTCAGCTCAGCCTCCCAGCAGTTTGCATAGCAGTAGTTTTCAGGTCTTATTTTTATTCCCCCACTGAAAAATAGAAGCAAAGTCATAATTATACCCCAGACTGCTGAACTGAATGAACAAATATGTGGGTAGCAGTGAGTGTATATGTCTGTTCCACAATGTGTGTGTGTGTGTGTGTAAATCATTTGCTGCGTCCATCTGCCATGCTTCCAATCCAACGAGGTAATACTGCCGTGAGATTCTCTAGTGGCCACAAATCCCATTTTCCCTCTAATGCTGCCATTTTTCTCTTCCTTCTCCCTCCCTCCCTCCCTCTCTCTCTCTCCTCCTCTCCCTCCTCGCTTTGAAACACCAGAAAGGTGTTCCTCTAACTTACTTTTAAATGACGGACGGAGAATGTTAAACACGTCTTCCTGCACTTCTTCCTCTTCCACTTTTTCATCTTGTGGTGATTGACGCCAGTGGGGATACTCTCTCTTGTGATTTCATTGTGTCGTCTTTTCTGCTACTCATCCTCTCAATCTCCTTCGTTTATGGTGATTTACACAGCTTTACTATATGCTCCCTGTTTTGCATCTTTGCATCCTTTCTACTCCTTCTTATTTATGTTGATTGACACTTGAAAAGCCAGAGCTGTTAAGAGTTTTTCTCTCCCCACACACTAAAGGGCTCTTTAAGTAATGGAAATTAATGTAATGTGTGTGTGTGTGTGTGTGTGTGTGTGAGTGTGTGTGTGAGAGAGAGAGATGTGCACGAATGTAAGAGGAATTGAGAAAGGAGATTTAAATTATTCGAGAGCGAGAATCACTCTGAGTGACTCCTATTGAAGTCTGCTGGAGAGGTTTTGTTCTCATAACAAGGAGGCCGCTGTGAAGCACAAGTACATGATGAGGTTTTGAAAAAGTGAATTAAAGAGAGACTCGTACCAAATTATTTCATTTAAACTCAGCAGGAGAAGGAATGCAGCAGGTCATACAAACAAATGCTTAAAAGGTCCAACTCTTTCTTTTCTCATTCTATTTTTCACAAATAATTGGATAAGTAAGCATCTTTATCTCCCCACATTTTTTCTCCTTGAAACACATCCTTCACTTGGGGGAAAACAGATTTTATGTGATGCCTGTCACTCCATCTGTGTTTTTATCACATTCTAATTTCTCTCCATCCCTGTCCCTGTCAGTTTCTATTTTGACACCCGCAAAAGATGACAGAGGTGATGATGAGATGATTACTTAGTACTTAGAGGGAGAATCAACAAGTTTCAGAGCAACTGCCAATCCCCATCACCAGTTTTCCAGCCTTCTGAATGGGGTATAAGTAGTCTCTTTTTCATCTGGCTCATAGTGATTTACTGTTTTTGTAAATCAATACAGCACAGAATCTCTGGCTCTGTTACCTTAGACTGACATACTCGAGCAGCAGCTTGAAATGTGTTTAAGTACATGCTAGTTAAAACCCTGTTCTTTTACAGTGCACTTTTGCAACTAGTAAACTCTCACGTTGAGGAAAAGGAATAAGTAGAAAGGTTGTGTAATACAGAGAAAGAGAGACTCAAAAGGTAACACTTGAAAGAAAAAGTGTGAATGTATGGTGTCAAAAGATCTGAAAATTGCGCAAAGACGGTCGTTAAATAGACACAAAAGGCAGCACTAGATTGGCTTAATTAGTGTGAAGAAGAGTTCAAGGAGACGAAAGGTAACGTCTCTAAAAATACAGTCATGAAGGGTAGTGACACTGAGGGTGATCACAAAAAGTAGCACTAAAACTGACCAATTAGTTTGAAGATAGTCTCAAGTGGGTTAGGTTTAGGGTTTTATCTGTCTTAATGTTTTTACTTTTAACTGTGTTTTATCTGTTTTTCTTCTTGTTTTTTTTGTTTGTTTCTTAACGGATTTTGTGTATCTTGTTTAATTTCCCTGTTGCTGAAATGTGCTGTACAAATAAAGCTGCTGTGTTTGCAAGGCAAGGCAAGGCAGCTTTATTTGAGTGTTTAAGAGGGCTTTCAAATCTGCCTCCTTTAGCCGGTTGAATTGCACCAGATTTTGTTTTCCATCTTGGTGCGGTTTGTTTGGGAAGGTGGGAATATGGTGGGAAGATGGGACACTCTTCCTGTAATAACTTTCTTTCTCTCTCTCCAGACACATCTGACCAATAAACAGAGTGAACATTCTTGCATTGTTTGTAATGATGCGTGTAGGTACTCTTGTATTTATCTTTGTGTAAAATGAAACCAAACCGTGGGGAAGTGCTTCAAGTTTACAAACTTATCAACTGATTCGGACCAAAGCCAACACACTATCGGTGTAAAAACGCCCTAGAATTTCATCAACAACTGTGACAGTGTTTTTGTGTGCTTACTGCTTCATGCTTGTGATTATAAATAATAATAAGCTGGCATTAGCTGTTGGGTAAAATCATGATATATTAATACCCTGTCATGTAATGTATAGTTTTTATTTATACCTGATAAAATAGATCACAAAAAGGTGTACATTGTTTAATCTCTGGACAATCAGGGTATTTTATTTAAAAAAAAGGGATTAAATACATTAACACGTAGGTCAATAACAACCCCAGATCCACAGCAGTCTACTGTTTTAACCCTTAATTGTACTTTACTGTAAAAAAAAGACAGACTTTACTTATGATTCCAGTAATCTAGCCACAGTGACATATATACATCACAGGTAACACGTTAGTTATGAAAATTGTACTCCTGTCAGTTTATTTAACCTAAATTTGATCTAATCAGTCATACTAATGTTGGGTTCCATAAAAATGACAGCATCATTTATGGGATCAAGTTTACTGTTATCACATCTCGCCCTTAGTGGCTCCCAGTGAAAGCAACTGTGCAGCATCTAAATCAGGGCCAATAGAAAATACTGTGTAAAATGAAGGTTAGTGGGAGGGCATTTTAATATTCAATCTACTCTCTGATATTCACAGTTAGGAAACACTTTGCTCATTTCCATATAGTAAAAGTGCTGGGGTTGCATTTTGAGGTACTCTGGTAACAATAGGGGTAATTTATCATTTCCATACCATCTCCATATGATTATCATAACCTGCATATACCAAGTCAGAGTCATGGAAAATGGAGTCAACACAATACCAAAGCTTTATCTGTGCTCTGTTGCAGAAGTCTTCAATGTGGCTCTATTAAAAGAAGATTATATATTATAACAGATATTGGGTCTAATTTTTAAAATGTTGATAATAATACATACATTTGAATGAAAAGGATCCAAACATTCAGAGCCATCTATGTGAATGTTCCTAAACCCCATTATTTCTAAATGATGAGTGTATTCATGGAACAGTATTATCTTGAATCAACATGATAGCACGACCTCTGAAATGCCATGTTGCACAACAGAGATCATCGCTCACCTGCATCAACTCCTGGGCCAAAAGTGTCACTGACGGAAGTGAAATAGAAGGGGCGCTGTGATGCAGAAATTGAGGTAATGCTCGATGCTGCTGTTGAACACCCTCCCCCCCACCCCTCCACCAAATAGCCTACTATTCTGTTGAGGAAACAATGGCATGGCAGCTTCACTCAAAGCTGACATAAAGAAGGTTATTTCCTTGCCGACTGGTTCCGGACTACACATTTGATCCTTTTCTACCTAATAGCAACAACATAATTCTTCTTTCTTTTCTCTTCACCACATTTGCAGCTGTGCACAGAAGAGCGCCCTGTGCTCCTATGGGTGATGCCCCTTGTCTGAGGTGGGCCATTATTGAGCTCGTTGAAAGTGTGTTATCATTGGGACGTATTCCCACAGTGGCAGGATGAAATATGGGTCAAAAAGTGAAATAACATATTGTAGTTCCCTTAAAATGTTACTGTCCTCAAGCTATACAGCCATACTTCAACTTAATATCCATGTTTCAAAACAGGCAATAAACAAACACTCTCTACTTGGTCCATAAGGTGACTTGAACTGGAAACCATAAGGTTTCCAAGCCATATCCCTACAGACTGAGCTACTGCTTCTCCCTCAGATCATTTCCTGCTACCAAACTTCCGGAGCCCTTGCTGAGACCAAACCCTTCTTTACCACACACCTGCTAAGTTTGGAGACTGCCTCTTGCATGGTTACGATATTATTGCGGTGACAAAATCTAGTCACAGAATGACAAAAATTTAAACACCTGGAAAAGTACTCAAAACTGCCTCTGTGGTAGTTCTACCTAATGTAGGTGTCTCCAGGACCACATTTTGCCATTATGACACACGCACACACGCAAACACACACACACACACACACACACACACACACACACACACACACACACACAGAAGGTGAAAACAATACCCGTATCACAGTGACAGATGGTAAATATGTCACTGTTGAAGGACAAAGTGTACTTTCTGAAACTCACAAATGCCACTCTGAGCCAGAGGACAATCTAACAAGGTTCTGCTGCTGTTATGTCTCTTGCAAAAAGGTTTAAATGACACTTGGATCATAATAAATAGCACAGTAAAGTAGATTAAACCCTAGTGAGGCAGATTAATGGTTGTATTTTCTTTGAAGCTGTCAATCTCACCTCCTGTCTCCGACTGTGCTCACAGCTTTTCCCATTTCAGGCTCCATTCCTCAAGAATCCTTTTCAACATAATTTCCCTTCACCTCCGTTTCAAAGCTAACAATGGCAGTTCATTTGTCTCAGTGCTTGAATAGGTTGCGCTCACCACCGGTGTCTCTGTTGCCGCATGCTCGCTCTTTGAGCAGATGTGTGGCAGCAGAATGAGAGAACGCATTATGAAATCAGCATAAAAGTGGGCCTGACTGCCAAGTTCACCGACTTACTGTATTGTATCAGGATAGATGAGACAGACAAGGATATAGGGAGAAAGAGACAGTGACGCTGTCACAGAGAGGGATGGAAAGTGAAAAGGATACAGACCGATCATGATAGGGAGAATTGGCCAGCTCTGGGACTAATTAAACTGCCATTGTTGGCTTTGATACAGAGGGAAGAGGAACGATATTGAAAATGATTCAGGGGCAATGGAGTTTGCAACTTCAGTAACCCAGCAGGGTGAGCTATGATTGGAAGTGTGCCACCTTTAGCTCTCGCTGCTTTATTATGGTAGCCATTACATGTAATTGCTTTTTTTAAAAAGAAGGACAAGGCAAAACGGAATTATTAGGATTATTACAGTAGCTCTGCACAAATTAACACCACTGAGCTTACTGGAAAGTGATTCAGTGGTTTCCTGTGAGTCATGGTTGTGTTTTTTTCCGGTTTTACTTTGTCAATTCCTTCCCTGTGTGGGCGTTTCTCAATATGTGTTCTTCTATGGACTTGTGTTCTTGTGTTCTTGTGAAACGTCATGTTTGGTGGCCAA
>NC_048426.1:19805700-19823610 GCF_013103735.1 Etheostoma cragini | reverse complement strand
ACGTTTCTTTTCTGATTTCAATTAAAAGTGAATCCCGAAATATGTTACAAGGTTTTCTTCTCGCCGTTGTGTCATTATTTATACAGTTATTGGCCCGTGATACTTAATAGCACGTTAGATGAAAACGTAACACAACAACGAGGCGATGTGAAATGTGATCGTCCATGCTTTATTATGAATACACACATCAGAGCTAACTATAAAGTGGCAGCCCCTCTATGCTGGGGGTGTTGCGCAATAACAGGAAGAACGCTTCGTCTCAAAACTGTCAACAGTGTTTTGTGTGCTTCTGAACTCGCGAGTACAGTCTTCCAGGTACAGCTAGCAAGTACGGTCTCCCCAAGAACACAAGTCCGTTCTTTGCTTACTTGGTATTGAGAAACGCCCACTGTTTCCCTGCTATTTGTCCATGGTTCTATTTTACCCATGTTCTTTCTGTGTTCTGTTTTGTCTTGTGTTTTTCCCCCGCCTCTGTGATTGTCTGCCCCGCCCTGATGTGTTTCACCTGTTCATCAGCCCTCTTGTCACCTGTCCCTCGTTACTACGCTCATTACTTTGTGTATTTAGTCTCTGTGCTTTGTTTGTCTGTTGTTGTTGTGTGAGGGTTTTCCTGTGGTGCTCCCAATGAAGTTTTTTTTTACAAGGCTTTACCATGTCTTCTGTTACCGTAGTGTTTTGAAGCGGTTCTTAACCTGCATGCTTCAGGACACCTTTTGTTGTAGCCGATTTAATAAGCCTTCAGAACTATCACTCTGCCTGCATTGAAACACTGACACTGTGGGAGATAAAGTTCCCAGGTTAGTGTATAACTAAAGCTCTGATTTTAAATTAAGTGGTATAAGAAAATATTAAGTCAGATCTTCCCAAAAAGACACTTGCAAGAATTTACCAGAGGTCCATTCTCTCTGTCAGCTTTACAGTTCATTGTCTATTTTAGCCTAAAGCCAACACACACAAGAGCTCTAAATGAAATCACACAGAACGTAGTTTGTCCATGCCCTGTGGAACAGGGACAGGAGAGAAGCGTTTTCTGACTTGGCACACTTAACAGGGTGACGTCGTTTGTCTGTGCATTCCAGAATCGTTAAGAATAACTGTTATGGTCAAGGTTTGGTAAGGTTTAAGACCAAACAGTTTTGCTTGGTTAAAACATGTTTTTGTATAAAGAATGGATAAGTGTATTAAAAAGGGACAGATGGGGAGGAGTCATGAACATTGTTTCCTACTGTTAAATCTCATGATTACTGTATACCTTCACTGTAGCATTTTATTTATACTCTGCTATCCACCGAGCTATTATACCCACCACCCACCCAGTCATATTTCATTTTCTAAGCAGTAAGGCACTGTAGGAATGGTAGATGTAATTTTGCACACATGCCTTTTTTATATTACTTATATTTTACAGCTCACATATTAGCCATTAGAACCTCTTGTACCTTTTGTAAAGTCGGAACACTAAATGGTAATGTCCAGTGATTAACCAAATCCATGATCTTTTCCTAAGGCTAATCAAGTAGTTTAACAAAACCTAAACATTTTTTTTTAATTAACGTTGACCAAATGTTTAAAATTGACAGTTTCACAAAGTGCACCTGTAACTGGTACAGTAAGAGAACTCAAAACCTTTCCCTCAAAATGTAATTTTGAATGCAGTTTAGCTGTATGTGAGTGTCATTTTTAAGAGACAGGGCTGCTCCATTTGCTGCAGAAAACCAAAGCAGTCAATCAAGCCCACAGTTTGATTTCCATTGCTGTGGATAATTGACATTATGATGATGTGAGTACAGTTTAGGTTACCATACTAATTAAGACGTTTTGTTGGTTTCGCTATGGATTTCTTAATCCCATTAAACACACAAACAGCCATTGTGTATCGTATCATAGTCTCAGACTGTTAACCCATATGTGATTTAAATAATTATGACTTAATGGCTTATACCATATCCCATTATTTCAGACAATCTCCGAATTAGTAAACCAACAGTTGGAGAGACGGGCTAAATTAAAAACCAGTAATCCCAGTGGAATATTGGGATTAAACCAGGGAGCAATTACCATTTCTATTAACGATTCTGCGGAGAGAGAGAGAGAGAGAGAGAGAGAGAGAGAGAGAGAGAGAGAGAGAGAGAGAGAGAGAGAGAGAGAGAGAGAGAGAGAGAGAGAGAGAGAGAGAGAGAGAGAGAGAGAGAGAGAATGTATTAACAGGTTCACACTCAATAAATTAGCTCCATTTTGAGACCGTGTGTGGAGATTTCATGTCAGATAGCTG
Source organism: Etheostoma cragini (assembly GCF_013103735.1). NCBI lineage: Eukaryota > Metazoa > Chordata > Actinopteri > Perciformes > Percidae > Etheostoma > Etheostoma cragini. The sequence continues at coordinate 19,821,338 of NC_048426.1, read as the reverse complement.
GGTATTTAGGGCACCTGTATAGCCTGGTTTTGACCAGCAACAATGGGTGACACCCAAGTTAATGTGAGGAATAACCAAGTTGTTATCACATTACGAGTGAGCAGAGAAATTGCTACAAACTGTCGAGTTGGGAGTAGTCTACACCCACTACGTTCCACTTCCTGGACTGTTCAGGTGCTGCTGGAAATTCCGCTGGCTGTCTTTTGACGGGTGTCCGTTTCCTCCCGCTTCCTTTTTGTTGGCATTTTAAACTCCGTTCAATTCATAAGGGCTATGGTTAACTGCTCATCAGATCTGTACAGGGTGAATCCAGGCAGCAAGTTAGACTCTCTGTCCAATCTGAGTTTTTGGTTTTCTGTTCTACCAAAACAAGTTACTTCCAGAGGCGCCATTGCTCTCTTTGGCACCTAGCGCCGCCCAAGACAATTGTGATTGGCATTTAGAATTGACAATAAACCAGAGAATGTTTTTCTCCCATTCCGGAAGGCTGTGTGGGCGAGCCAGACCCTGCTGTGCAGCACTGTGGAGGAAGGTCTGGTAATGCGAGACTAACTGGTTGGTAAAAAAAAAAAGTGAGGTATTTTTTATAAATTTTGGATACGCATACGCCTCATTTTAATGTTTTATTTTGACAAAGAGAGAGAGACTTCTGCTAAAGGCTCTACCATTTGACTGTTTCACCAATCAAACGTAGTTGTGCAGTCTCATCACGTGACCATACTCAATCTCAGCAGCAGGACGGGTTAGCTTTACAGTTGTAGCAAAACAAAAATGTCATCAACAGTCGGCAATGCAGACACCAACAAGGAGAAACACCCCTGGCCTTATGCTAAAATGATAAGCATGTTAACCTTAGTAAAAGTTTGAAACAGCAGTTACAATATGAGGTTATCTGGATGACTACTTTTCACTTTTACTTATAGTTAGTATAGTTAGTTATATATTCTGAAGTTGCAGTACTTTACTTGAGTAAAATCTTTGGCCACTCTACCCACCTCTGTTGATATATTAATCCGATTCAATGTATTGTTCCAATATACAAATGAGGCAACATTTGCCAATGGCAAATGTGGCTAACATAGTACATACCATTGCAGTAAGGTAGCCTTCTGGTAATAGCTTTTTTCCAGGCTACTGATTGGCAAACATACTGTAGCTTTCGGGTTATATATACGGCTGTATTTGGTTATCTCTTTGCTTGTGTTTTAGTCTGGACAAACCTTTTTGGTTTTGTGTGCTTGTGTAGACAGGAAGTGTATGATAGCTCTTTTTTTTTTTATAACGAAGGAGGGAAAACCCTGTTTTCAAAACTGTCTGTGTGGATATGGTTTTGTGTGTGGTTCCTTTCCTGCTGTCAACATGGACCCAGCCTACAAACACACCTGCAGCCAATCAGCTCATTACCTCCATCACACCACACACCTGGCTACAATCAGCTCATCACCTTTCCAGCACACCACACACCTGGCTACAATCAGCTCATCACCTCCAGCACACCACACACCTGGCTACAATCAGCTCATCACCTCCAGCACACCACACACCTGGCTACAATCAGCTCATCACCTCCAGCACACCACACACCTGGCTACAATCAGCTCATCAACCCACAGAATTGGGCTTGGTCATCTCCTGCTGCAGTAACTCCTGCAACAAACTTTACCTTCTTCCTGAGTCCTGTACCTTGGAGCAAGTTCAACATATCCAGGATATGTTTTGGTCTCATGACTTTACTAATCCTAACCCTACTGGTAGCAGAGCGGTTTATTTTACAAATGAGCATGTTTTGTTAGAAAAATACAAAGAACTCAAACATAATCCAGGCTAAAAGCAACACAGTTGCAGCTGCCTAATGCACAAACGACAGCTCACAGAAAATTGCCAACTGTGTGAGTGTAAGTTTAATAGGCTTATAATACCATTACCCCATTTCGGCATGAGTAGATCTGACTACACTTGCATACTGTATTCAATAATGTCAGTGCTATAGATAGTGATTTGTTTTCCTATGGCGTGTGTGACAATTTTACCTTTATTCTTTCAGCTGCAACCCTGGCGGTGTTAAAGGAACTTCAAAGCAAAACATAATTCAAAGCGGTAAGTAGGCTTAATTTCATGAGTACAGCAAATGCAAGGCTTAAGTGCTTTAATAAGGCTTTGTTGTAGGATGGTATCTGTAAATAAAAGCACAATGAATTGGCTTTGACGTTGCTCGCAGCAAACAGAAAAAATTGAAATGAAGAACATGGGAGGCCATCCGCCTACACAACAGTACGTTCCTGCTGAGCAGCTGGCCCTCTGCAATAATGAGGATCGGCCCTTAATGGGAGGGGTGGAAGGGGACTGCGTTGGATGTGGCAACTCCTGACAGGCCACATTTGTACAGTGCATGTGTCAGTGAGTCAATAAGTGTTTACATGCACTATGCATTATTCCAAATTTAATACAGGTGAGGGAAACGGCACATTCCGGTTAGATATTCCCAATAAGGCCTTTTCCCGAATATAGCATTTTCCAATCAAGATGTAGAATATTCTATATTATTCAGGTTGTAGAGGCATTCTTTGGATATGCACACAGATCGCGATGCTGACCTTTTCAAGAAGCTGGTTGAAGGAATAAAGAGGGACGCTGTGTTTGCACGGCCCACCAAGTCCACCAATGCTGGAAAACTGGAAAATTTTGCATGGCTACACTATGTAAACGGGAATAATAGTGGAATGTTTACTTTCATTAGCCATGTTAATGGCTTAGTTGGAATATTGCCTTTTTTTTTATAAGGTTAAGAAACAGAATATCATGTGCATGTACACAGTCAGTTAAACTACTGGGTTGCTAACAAAACACAATTATATAATATACTAATTATTGTGGGAGTCAGTAACATGTTAACTTTTCTCCAGTTGATGATACTCTGATGTTGCTGTCACGTATACACACTCCCATACAGAGGTGACAGTGAGTGCAACCTGTCACATACTGTAATTGCATGGATTAAATCAACCATTTAAACAATCCTAGATGACAAGACAGTGTCTGTATGCTCAGTGTTTTGGTGTACCCTTTATTCCCATTGTTACCAATTGTTTTTTAAAGGTTATCTTTTTGGGCTTTTCCCTTTTTCATTCAACAGTGGAAGACAGGAAAGGGGGAGCAAAAGAGAGTGGAGCATTGTTACAAATTATATGCAGTTTACAATTTGTCCATCTTAATACACATAGTGAGAGTGTGGGCCCTTGGCCGTAATTTATTTATCTTGAATTACTTGCAAGTGGTGGTGGTCTGCACCTGGGATTAATACATTGCAAGTGCTCTCAATTCTAAAATGAATCAATTCCTTCCATTGCTGTGATGTTAATTTAGCAGAAAGAGGGAAATCTTCCTCCCCCTGAGCCTGGAGCCTCCACTTCCAGGCTGAGAGGATCACGAGTGGTAATGCATTAACCTTAATTTAAACCGGGCTGTCAAAGTGACATTTGCACCTTGAGAATTGCAAAGGGACAGTGCTTAAATGTTAAAGCAACTGTATTGTGTGTGTTCAATTGTTTCAGGGTGAAGCAGAGAACCTGGAGTACAAAAACAAAATTATTAAAATAAAAGTCAGTACACAACTGACTGTTCCTTAATGTCAGGAAAAGGTAATTAACATATCAGTATATCAATAAAACATCAAATATGAAGCCAAGCCCAGACATGGATGTTGTCTAACATGTAGGTTTGCCATAATGCATTTCTCCCTTTGCTTCAGTTTCTGACCCTCTCTTTTCCTTTTGTAGTTTTATACAAAAACTCTCCGGTCTGTGATTCCACATCTTGACCTTGACACACACGCTTGAAGGCTTTTCAAATACAAACTGAATATATTTCCAGAGAAAGTGCCACTTTTCTGCTGGTCTTGTTCATTAGTTACTTCATCATAGCATATTTAAGGAATGAGCCCTCAAACGGTGATTTTTACCATACTACACATGCCATTACCACCTTAAACCGTGACTCAGACCAGTGCCAGCAAGCCAGAGCTGCTCCTGTCTCCAGCATTCACTTTCTTAGGAGTGCATGTGAAGGGGGCGGGGAGAGAGGGGAACAGTAACAAATTAGAAATGAGTCAAGTCAGTGGTTGCATTTGAAATGGGGACTCTTGCATCAAATCACATTTTGACACACAAATCAGACAATGCACAGGCAATGTAGCAATATCCCAGCAGGTTTGGGCTTGAAATAAAATCCAGAGTCAACTTCATCGAGACGGAAGGAATGGTGGCCCAAAGAGGTGTGGGCTTTAAGGGTGACCAAGGATGTATAATTGCTCATGCAAAGGTGGGTAAAGCCATTGTGAACAGTGAGCTTAGGCACAGCAGGGATTTGCCTGTCAAGGACTTGTAGATGAGTTGGACCAGTGAGTCAGGCGTTGAGTGTGTAACGAGGGCCAGCCGAATAATGCACGTAGGCTACAGTGGTGGGTGTTATAAGGGGCTCTGGTCACAAAACGTATGGCACTGTGGTTGTCACCATTCGTTTCTTTCAGAAGAGAATTTGAGGCAGTTCTGCAGATGACATTGCTGAAGTCAAGAATTGGTCATATTGTCATTTTCACCAAGGCGAGTTTAGCAGCATGAGTGAAGGAGGCCCTGTTGCGGAATAAGCAGCCAAGCCTAGACTTTAGATTGAAAGTGTTCTATGTGCTGGAGGACGGCGAGGGAACTGTCTAACCCGACACCATTTCTACACGCCACTTTTTCTAATTCCAACCAATTGAGCGTGGTAATGCTAATCGGATGGGTAGGAGTGGACCATCAGAAAGTGGTATTGAGACTGGTGGTAAGACCAAGACTGATCTTGACTACAATATTGGCCATGAATACAACATAGCAATTTGTTGGTTAGGTTAGTGATTAACCATGAGGTGTCCTGACATATGAATATTATACATTAGAGAGGTTTATCTCCGCATTCTGTAATTTTATTGGACTGAACCTTAAATGCATATGTTTTCATTTCTAGAAAATGGAATTTCTTGTGGACATGGTTTTGGTTTGGTTTTGTAATTTGCAAATCAGAAAATAAAAGTCTAAAGGCCTCGTATAGCTTGTACTGTCACCACTCATTTCTCAAGAGACACTCGTGCGCACACACTCGTGCGCAGACACACACATCACCTCCCTTTGCTGATGAATAACAAATGACATTTCAATTTACCTTTTGTTGCTCCCTTTTTGCCTATCTGATTAAATTCCTTTTTGGAGAATATAAAAGCAAAAGGAGAAAAAGAAATGGAGGTGAAGAGAGAAATTAACATCCTTCTGACAAAGAAAATAAATAAAATAATTAAAATAAAATCATGCATGTGGAAAGATCAGTTGTTGTGTGTGTTGTTTTTCAAACAAATGACAGATAAAAAAAAACAAATCACTGTACTCAAAACAACTGACTTATTGCTTTGGAAACAAATGATCCCACCGAACTGGTATATGTTTTCATTGGTTTCAAATTGAATACAATTTTACATCTCAGCTCTTGATTAATGACCGGTAGATGTGTTTTTCAGCACGTCTTTGGCTGAGTTTGCTTAGAAATATAGATTGTGGAAAGTGTTTCACTGAGTATTAAAATGGAAAGTGTCATAGTGTAGTGTTGCAGCAGATGAGGTCTCAAGTAGAACTACTGTGTATGTATGCCATCTTTCGTCACTTTTAATTCATATTTTTTCTTTCACTTCACGTCAGCCTTTGAGTTTCTTTCCTTTTTCTCTCCAATCCCACCCATCCAAATTAAGGACCACCTCTCTCAGGTGAATTGCATTGGTTTTGGCATGGAGATATTGTTGACATGATGGTTTAATGTGTGACTTCTGACAGCAACCTACTGGAAATTACTCCATGTAATGACACCCAAGTTTCTCACAGTCAAACGTGATGAAACTCAGTGCAATAAAAACCACCACCACCACCCACATGCACACTCAGTAACATTTATCCTGCCCCTTGGAGTTTTATCCTTGAGTATCAGGCCAATCATACACACATTGATCCTCCATCATGTGTCTCTAACAGGCAGTGTTTAGGCCTCCTGCTGGTTGGGCCGATCAGAAGCAACCATTTAAGATGGGCTGCTGTCTGAAACCTCTAATTTTATAGACTGTGTGTGTGCCTGAAAAGTAGACCTTTTGAGTCTCCACAGTGGAAGAATATGAAAATATAGGAATAAGGTATGTAGGTAATATAATAGATAGGTATAGGTATAAAATATATTTATATTAGTGTGGACAGGCAAAACCGATCTTTTGGAAAACAATGTAAGCCTGGTGGGATCACCGATCCCACATGAATGTAGATGAGCCGTATTTTGTGGATTTTTGTCAGATAACTTCATGATCAGGAATACTGACTGTGATCTGCGATCAAATTTGCCATTTTTTGCTTGCTCAAAGGAAAACAATTGCATCGCGCCCGCGTCGTTAAAACAGCAATTTACCTGCACCCATCTTTGTGCCCATGGGCGTGCTGTCTTAAAGGGAGGTATGTTTAGGTGAATTATTGGCGTATTGCTATCTTGAGGCAGCGGGAATGATTGGGCCATTGACCAACAAAAACCTGGTCTAAAGTCAATAGTGCATCATTTCATTTTTATTTTAACAGCAAATGAGTCAAATGCAACAAGGCTTATGCACATCATGCGTACACTATGCTTGTTACACACGCAAAGAAACACAGCTGCACACACACATGCAAAAGATTACCAATAAAATATGATAATTTGCCTTTATAATAGCAATGCGCCAAGGTACCAACGCGCCTGGGTTTTAAAGGGAACGGAATATGAGACACTGATTGGTTTATTGCATGTTACGCCCAAAACACCTATGAATTAATTAAGACACCAAGTACAATCCTTTTGAACCATGCGCCTGGTGCACAGACCCTTTTTTTCCGCCGCTGAAAAACACTACAGCATACATCATCATACTCAGTATGCACAACAAGCAGTCAGTTAGTGAATGGATTCAGTCACATAGATTTTGAATTATTCAACCAAGTCAACAAGAAAATAACGAACTAATTATTTTTCAATGTTAGTTGTAGTCAGTTCACTGTGTTTTGTGTGCAATTGTATGATCACAACATACGACATCTTCAAATCTGTCAGTTTGAGAAAAGCAGATGGTCTCTATAGAGTGTGTGTGTGTGTGTCACACAGGTTCAAACTCTTTCTCTATCACACTCAATTACTCTCACACACAAACTGGCAGCAGTGAGTCAGCTGGTTAGTTAGTTACTGACCTACATAAATATGTCATGAGCCAGACTTTTATTGTGTTTGTACCTGCATGCCACCTCACAATGACAAGCCTGTCACCGTGAAAAGGAAACAGCTGGTCTTTCACGACCATGTTATGGTGTGTGTGTTTAGTGATTGAATGTCCTGTCTAATTTAGCGTGGTTGATAAACTGCATTGTCACATTGCTGCCCCACACACACACACGCACGCACGCACGCACGCGCACACACACACACACGCACACTTATGCATCCCTACACGTATTGCCATTACCATTCACTGCCTAAAATCTAAAACTGGCCCATCATCATTCACTATTACTGTCCATTCCACCGTTTGCTAACTGAATGAGTTACAAATCCAGATGTTTTCCTATGAAGCACATTTGAATCATTGGAATAATGTTGACTCGAAATAAAACACTCGGATAGGTGGAATATTTAAGCTTACAGGTTTTTCAAATTTATTTCATCTATTCTAAGGGTCTTCCACAAAAGGGTTAGTTTGAGGTAACCAGTGATGGCAATAATGGCGTTACTTTTTTTCAGTAACGAGTAATCTACTAACCAAAAATGCTACTACCATTATGCCACTAAAAGGAGTTGGTTCATCTAGACAGTTAATTGCTAATTCTCCAGTTGGTGCGTTTAAACCTTTGCCAAACTTTCATCACATTGCTTTCACATTTTGGTACTTGATGGGAAATGCACACTTTGTGCCCAAACAATATTACAAGTTGGTTACTCTTACCATCTTAATAACGCCGTTACTGTTACTGCCAAAAAATGCAGCTTAAATAAAGCCGTACAAAATTATTTGTACATGAATCCATAAAACACCCTTATCATCTCTCTTTCTTCCACCAAACCAGCCTTTAAGTGTGCAACGTGTAAAAACAGTAATTACACCTAATGATGGAAGGATTATGGTGTTGTGGATTCATTTTAGCACAATTGCAGTCAGCAGAAAAGGACTGGTCTGCACCACAATGTTCTTTCCTGTCTTCCTCTCGCCCCCCGTTTCCTCACCTCGGCCTCGTCTGACCCCCATCTCTCTTGCTGTGGCTCAGTCACTTATAGCGGCCCCACCAGGGATTTTTAAAGTCACACCTCTCAGTCAAACCAAACCTAAGCCTCTGGTCTGAAATGGGCAGTGGCCAGCAGAACTTGTGTGTGTGCATAATGAACTGCCGATCTCACTGAACTGAAACGTCAGTGTCACTTTAAAGTGTTCAGTTGTCAAACAAAGGGAAAGCAAGCAAAAGAAATAAAGTCAGGAGAGACAGAGAAGAAAAGGAGCATAAGAGGAATGGAAAAGAAAATAAAAGTATGTAAGCCTACAGTGAATCACATAGTTGGCTGCAGCAGAGATTGGGTCTTGAGTTGATGACGTTCACTGCAGGGAAATTCGTGATAAGCAATAAGAAATGTTAAGCATATTTGTTGTGAACTATAGGGGTGTCTCCTCATCAGTAGTGAGAAAGCAGGTAGTGGAGGGTAACCGCCCCTCTGCTTGGTGTGATTTCTGTCCCCACTTATTTTCACTTATCCACTCCCTCCACTACTGCATCCCTCCCATCTGTTTGTTTGACTAATTTCTGTCCTCCCCGTTTTCGTCCCAGTATGAGAACAGTGCTGTGACATGAGAGAGAGCTGAATTAACCATTGTCGTTGTCATCACCTTCTCCTTTACCACTCACCTTTGCTCAGCTTCACGTGATTGTATTTCACCTACGTCTGACTTTAAGGCTAATTCTGAAGTTTATGAGGGTCCGGTGGTTATATGCAACTACCACAATATCAATTAGCTCTGCTGTGCTGTTGTTTAGCTCTGAAGTTGTTTTTTGTGAGGATTTAAACTTTTTTTCTTGAACAGTGAAATGTACTGCTGATGTAATTAAGGGTTTGCAAATCCACTATAAAGTTTGTTTCTCTGAATATCTGGATACTTGGATTGTGTTAATAAGGGTCAGAAATGAGATGCCTTGGTAGCTCACCTGGTTTAGCATGAGCCCCATGTTCTAAATCGTGGTTTGGTCCTGTGGAGGCTCCACACAGAGCTTTCGCCGTAGCCTAAGCAAATGGCCTGAAGTTTATACTTGTGCGTTGGTTTTAGCGTCAATCTCTTTAAAGAGAATAGCAGGGCCGGCGTGTGAGTGCGATTGGGGAGTGTGTGGTAGAGCGAGTGAGAAAGTTACGGCGTTTAGTTTCAGAGAAAGTTGGGGAAATAAAGTGTCTCCTTTGTGCTTTCTGACCACTGTGGGAAATCTGTAGCAACACAAGTTAACCCTCTCCTTGATTTTACGTTTTTGTTATGGAGAAGGAGAACTAGAAAATGAGTCTTGGGAAATACAACACTACCAAGTCAAAGCCGAGCAACGTGTAGTTACTTTTCTCGAGAGGTGCACATCAGACCACGGCGTAGGACCCATGCCTCCGCGTTTCTACGGCGTAGACTTAATGCAAAAGCATGTATCATTCTTAATGCCCAGTCCTCAGTCACAGGGTTCAATTCCAACCCGTGGCCCTTGGCTGCGTATCATCCCCGCTCTCTCTCCCGCCGTTCCTGTCTTCGGCTGTCCTATCTAATAATAATAGTAATAATAATAATAATAAAGAAATACTCAAATCAGCAGTTTTCACACTAAACTGATGTGTGAATAATTACAACTGTGCACAAAAAACACTAGGCCTTTCAGGAATATTAAGTTTTTAGTGTGGCAATTTAATCAGGGACTGCGTCTCCGATGCCAGGTGAACGTAATTAACTCCAATCAAGCACCTGGTAGGAGAGTCAAGCTGCGGTTCTGCTGCAGACAGCCCTGATGTCTCATAGGAGCTGCCAGCCAACAGTCACCTTTCTACTTCATAATCAGGATGTTCGTCCTTTTGAAATAATAGCAATCCATTCAAAAGCACAGTCACACATTTCCCATGTTTCTGCAGGAATAGAATCAGATAAACGTAAGTAATGCAGTTGCTCGTTGTGAAGTTGCTCCCAAAGTTCTTTGATAACTTACAAATAATATCTTGGCTAGTATTCTGATGATGACCAATTAAGCCTACATGTCTCAGGATAATAAGTTAAGAGATGATTGACATTACTCAATAATACTGAAGTATAATCACTACATTCAAAAGGTGCACTGAATTTATGAATCTTCACCGAAAGGTTTTAAGGTGATTAGCTTAAGATAATGATAATTTACAAGTATAATTTATACTGTTTATTGATACACTCTTCACTCTCTATTTTACTCTTTTATTAGTAATCACTGCACACAGGCCTGAAATACACACACACACACACACACACACACACACGTATGATTAACATTGCAGCTGTACTTTTTGATACAAAAGCAATTAGTACAATCACAACAATCAGTATCTATTTAATGAGTGAGTGTTCTAACTGTGGAATGAGTTTTTTTCATGGTAAAATCTGGTCATTGATGTCAGCAAAATCATTCCCTCCTACTGTATGATATTTTCTTCTTAAATTTTTATGTGTCATTTTAAGCCAAAAGAAAATTCACTATACCTCAGTCTTGGGTGTGTGCCGTGCCATAAAGACAATGGCGGGTCCACAGACGAATGTGTGCCAGACTATGTCCCATGTATGCGTGACATAACAACCCAAGCACTGATATTTAAGCTAATGAGATGTTTCATAACTTGCAAAGCAAGAGTAATAAAATGCGTTTAATAAGGCTGTTGTGTCCAGGAGCCAGCTGTGTCTCCATCTGGTTGTGAAAAATAATAAAATCACATCATCAGTTTTTTTGCCAGCACTTAACTGCAGCTTTGGAGGCCTGGACGAGAACTCTGGCTGGTAAATAAGCTCTCAAAGACAATACAACAATGGAGATACATGTATCAGGTACAATGTTTGGAAAAAACAACACTTCCTGCCCTCTCACTTTTCAAACCCTTTTGCCCACAATGTTACACAGTTGTACTGTATGTGTGACAATGTGGGAGGGTGTGTGTGTGCGTGCTGTGACCTTTCTTCCACAGCCTGGCTCAGAGTTTAAATGGAACCTGAGTGTTTTCAGAGCTGTCTGGCAACTAACCGGACTCACACATTCAACCGATATTTTGCTGTTTGACTTTGCTTTAGTGTTAAAGGTTAACTGTTAATCAGGGTGTTGTTTTGGCTGCTGGACAAAGGCAAGCAGCCTGTACTAAACTCCCCTACTTCTGTCTCTTCTGTCCTTTCAGTTGCTTCCCTGTGAAAACTGACTAAGAAAATAAGTAGAGAGTATGAACAACTAAAGGTCTGCCTTAACAATTAGGACATTTTTTCTGTGTGAGTCATTGTTGCAGCGGCTGGGCATCAAATCCGACCCACGGCCCTTTGCTGTTGCCCCTCCCCTCATCTCCCCCTTCCTGTCTTCAAGCTATCCTGTCAATTAAAGGCCATAAAAGCCCAAAGATTAGACCAGTGGCTAGATATCCACACTCTAGCTTTTAAGCAGGGTTCAATGATGTCTAGTCAATCTGCCTGTTAAATTGTCGATGCAACTTGTTCCCTGAATAAAATATCTTGACAACAAAAATCTTAATCCTCTTTTGTCAATGTTGTTAGGTTGATGGTGATTTAATTCCCCAAACTGGATGCGTGCCTGGCAACTACGCAGAGGTTTTGGTTTCTCTGGGATTATACTGTTTTTGGTGAGAGTGTGAGCTGGGACTTGGGACTTCATCATTAAAAACCTTCAGTATGACTGTACTGTACAAAGAATAGGCTACTCATGCTCCTCCAGGGTGGCAGTAGGGACCTAACATTTGGCTCACTGGGTTGTCTCTTGTTAAGTATGTCTTACTCAGCTCAAATTACATAACCATGGCAAGAAAAAAACAAGGCAGTTTAATTAATTTGGCTATAGACTATTTGTGGGTGGTTGTTTGCTGTTTGACCTATTAATTCCTGTCGATTCAAAATAGGGTTAACCCTGTATATTAAACATGTTTGTAGCTGTTGTGTATCTTTGTAAATCACAAGCAACCCCCCTCCACCCACCCCCTGGTGAAGCAAAAGAAAAGAAGTGGGCTCCCCCAAAGGCCACGGTATAGTTGAAACACTGCAGCCATCAACACATACACCACGCTAGAGCACAACACTGAATGACAAATACATCTGAGATTTAAATGTGACACGGATGTGTCTGACTCAAGACAACAGCAGTGACAGGACAGCTCTGCAGCATCTAACTTAAGATACTCAAAGTCAGCTTTGTCAAATTTACACCCATGATAACGAAATAAATGACAGAGCTGAGGCACGGAACTAGTGTCACAGCTCAATTGGCTAGTCTGAAATTTCCAATAAAGAAAAAGGGCATGACTTTGCTAGGATAGAGTGCTTTTGAAGTGAGCATTAGAAACAGAAACAGGTTTAGCCATGTGGTGAAAATGAGCATATGAATGGCCAGTGGAGAAGTAGCTGTTTGAGAAATTTCTATGGATGTTTTGATACTTATACTGTGAAACTGGGTCACCATTGGAATCCACTGTAACTGCAGTGAATCTATGTCCATGAGCAAATTACAAACCTTTGAAGTCTACATCAGACCAGCAATGTCGAGTCACATCCTTATACTTACACAGCTGTATAGTTAACAGACAGTAATTTGTTTATGTTGGCCACTTAATGAAAGAGTGAATTTGCATAATTCAGAAATGGAAGAAAGATGATTGGAGAGATCGTCAGTTGGCGATGCTTTGATTGCAGGCTAATGTCTCAGTGAGGCTGGGTAATCAGTACTGTTGTCAGAGAAACAGAGCGATTCAACTAAAGGTTACCGTTGAGAACTCAACCCACGGTTGCTTTCAGTCTGGTTTCTTACAGCTCTCTCTGTCTTTGCTCTTAGTTCTCTCACTCTCTACAGGAACTCTACTCGTCTTGAGTTTGCCTTGGCTGAGTCTGCTCTTAAAGGAGCTTTTGTTGCAGCCAATACCAAAACATTTTACAAACATGAATTATTTATTGTTTAAACTACAGGAGCTGACACTTCCTTTTCAAAGGGATAATTCAGAATTTCTTTTAAGCAGGGTTGTATGAGATACTTCCCCATACAGTAGATGGATGCATCAGTTTTAAAAAGCAGGCAAGATTTGAGGATTGGAGTAAAATGTGCACTGGTTTGATTCTTTAAACCAATGAGATTTGTCATGGGCAGTTCAAAACTCATTGGTGAACTCATAAATTCACCAAAGTTAAAATTCCAACACAAAGAAAGGAAACAGAAAATACATGCATCCAGCGGAATTTCCTACAGCACCGGAGCAATCACAGAAGAGGAACACGAAGGATATAGACTGCTGAGAACATATCTGCACAGTAACAAAGTTTTTTTTCATTGGCGCTTTTGGCCACACTGAACCAAACCATGCCAACGCTGATTTACTTCCAGTACTAGCATTAGCGTGCTCCACTACGCTCGCCCGAGAAAGACCTTCTTAAAGTAGATCCAATACCCGCCAGACACAACTTAAAAGTATCTGTGCTCTTCTCTCATATCTCAGATATCTGCTTTTTAATTAAACAATATTATACAAGAGGGTGTGCTTTGCTTAAACCAGTAGCTTTGCCTAGGTGTACATTTGTAAGTTTTGAATATTCCTTCCAAGCATGAATGCAGTGTGGTACAGGGCACAGCTTATAATGTCCCTAGGTTCATTCATTTAAAAAATAATTTAAACAGACCACTCTTTTTCTATAAAGCTTCCCCAGGTGTTACTGATGCTCAAGCTGACTCAGTGCAGCACAACACTATTCTCACTGAGAACAGTACAAGCTGCATGCCACTACAATTGCGCCCACTTTAACTTTTCAGCTTTTTAATACTTGTCTTCAAAGGGGACCCTCTGGGATTGACATTGTTTTGGCTGACTCAGTGTCGGAAAACCACCTACACGTGAATAGATGCCGAAAACTAGTACAAATCAAAATCACATGGCAACACTAGAAACATATCATTACAAACTATTACTTTAAAAGTGACAGGAGCTGATGAAGGTTTCCCCTGGCGTCCTCCTGGTATTTTATCTGACTCAGTGTAATAAATTGGAAAGTAATACAAACTGTGCACCAAATGGACCTCTCTCGTTCCTAAGTGCTTCTTGAAAACATGCCCCTGAGGTGGCTATATGATGTTGACTTATTGTCTTGACAACCAGTGTAATACAATGATGCGATAATGACACACACACAAAAACTAAACATTTTGTCAAAGAGAATAGAAAATAATAAAAAGCTAAAAAAGAATGAGAGGTATAAAATACAAGAAAAAGTGAAGAAATAAAAAATGACTTGATTTAATAGAAGGCAGCTACAAACAGAAAAGTCTTTAGCCTTGATTTATAAGAAGAGGAGAGTAATTTGGGAGTTAGTTCCAGATATGTCCTGCATGACAACTGAATGCTGATAAGTTCTGACTCTGGTATTTATGATAAGTTTGTTCTGATGGGGTCAAAGGTTATTTTTCACCTGGCATGCACTGAGCCCCCTTTTTCAACCCATCCAGGATATACAAACTATTCACTGTTTAAAAGTCACTATAGTCAGTCCAAAAAGTCAGTATTTGACCTAAGAAGACTGCTACTATCACCACAACTGAATCCTTTCCTGTCTAACATTTTTTTTGCACTTCCTCAACAAATCTCCTTCTCTCCTCTCAGTTTTTTTATTTTTTATTTTATTTATTTCTGTAGATAGCACTTTGCTCTACTTATCATTCACCTCTTGTGCTTTCTGCATTTGTGATGATCTAGTGATTGAAGAATAACTTTAATCATAAACGAATTAATCCAGTGTTGACTCTCATCCGAGAACCATTATCTGAACAGATTTGATTATGTAGTTACAGTATCTGCATGTCTACACTTTGTTGTAAAGCAAAGTAACAAAAAGTAGTCGCAAAGCTTTGTAAAACATCTGAGAGACACAAAATTACTCCAAAGAGAGGCAAACAACCATAAAGAGACACAAAGATGAAAAAAATGAACCCAAAGAGACAAAAACTGTCTAAAAAGGAATGCAAAACAACCTAGGCCAGACACAAAATGACTTTGAAGGGATACAAAATGACCACAAATAGCGACTAAATGATAGCAAAGAGGCAAAGTAACATAAAAGAGACGCAAAATAACCCTGCAACACACATCCGTTTACATAATGTCTCTTTCATTTTGGGTGTCTTGTTCCCACAGATGGTTGGGATGCCTTTTACAAATCTGTGCCCTGACCTGCGTCTCAAAGTCTGTGTCTCTACATGTGTTGGAAAGGTGTGTGTGTGTGTGTGTGTGTGTGTGTGTGTGTGTGTGTGTGTGTGTGTGTGTGTGTGTGTGTGTGTGTG
>NC_048426.1:19791701-19805686 GCF_013103735.1 Etheostoma cragini | reverse complement strand
GCAGTGAAGCTTATGTACCAGCTCTCTACTTTCGCTAACAGACCCCATTTAGCCACGGCACTATTGTGAGTGTCAGCCCCACAAACTTGAGCACACCCCGTTGTGTCAACAAGTAAACACTTTGTCAAAACCACTTAACTCCACAGGGTCCTGCCTGACTCAGAGCCACACACTGGGCCAACATGTGTATGATGTTGAATATGCTGTGTACACGATCACCCATCGTGGCAATGATTGATTTTAGCTGCATGGCATATTGCACTTTAGTAAATCAATGTGCCGTCAGTCAAGATTACACCCACGCAAATACACGGAAACACACAGAGTCGAAAAAGCTTGCTCTCGCTATCTTACTTCCGTGATTGCTTGGTTGCCGATGGAAATTCCACCCGATTTAATTAATTTAGGCCATAATCCATTGCCATGGGCTTCCTTTGTGTCGGTCAATTTCCAAGAACTATGGTTACCCCTTACTCAGACCTCTGCAGGGTTAATCCAGACAGCTAGCTAGACTATCGGTCCAATCTTAGTTTTCTGTCCCCCCCATGCTTAACAGTTGGACAGAGGTTCTTTTCATTAAATTCCATGCCCTTTCTTCTCCAAACTTACCTTTGGTCGTCCCAGACAAAAAGGTCTATTTCAACATCATCGGTCCACAGAACTTGTATACACGATGCATCAGCTTTCCAAAGGGGGCGTGCATGCCAGAAACTCTGCAGGGTGCCCACATTTTAGCAGATGCCATTTTTTTGCTTTCTGTTGTTTTGAAAGTGTAAATGATGGAAATAAAATCTAACTTTTTGTGACATGTTATGTCTAATCTGTAATTTGAAGCCTTTTGGAGATTTTTCCACCTTTTCTTGGCTTCTTTATGCACATTAACACAATTTTTTGCCTGGTGTCCCCAAACTTTCAAGCCCCACTGTGTAAAACATTATTCCCCAGCAATTAGTATGCTTTAGCACGCATCCATTAAACCGCCTGTTTAGAATCTACACAAAAATGACCTTTACCATTTCATGAAATGATTTCCTAGAAAACGGACAGAACAATGGTACTTTTCTTCCAGTAATTTGTTAAGTTGACAGTAATTTGAGTTTCAGAGACCTTAGGTGCTCTTGAAGGGCTTACATTTCAGCCATTTTCCTAAATGGGAAGCATATGCTTGTTCAAAATACATTAGTGTTTCAGTGATCTTCTGTGGGAGTGCTGATATTTTCTAATAACAATCTGTCCATTCATAAAGGTTAAGTGTCCTATAATGTTTCAATTCGATACTAGCACTCAAGTATTTTGTGTTTAGTGTGTGGTAATGGAGACTACTTAAATGCCCTATGTGGATATTTTGGGGGGTTCTGAACCTTCCATATGCTTGATTTCATCCTTAGAAGTGATGAAGTAAGAAAGGGACTTTCTCACTTTACTGTAAGTGATTAGTCAAACAACAACCAATAGAGACATAATTTGTTCTCTCTCTCTCTCTCTCTCCTACTGTGTATGGGTGTGGGTGTCGGTGTGTATGTGTGTGTGTGGGGTGTCGTTTTGTGTGTTTGTGCATATGTTTGTACAACCAATTTGTTTATCACAGAAGGCAGACTTGTCTCATTACTAAGGCTACAAGCCACCAGATGCACACACGCACGCACACCAACAGGCAATAAAGCCACTTTGTTTTGTTTTTTTACTCTGATTCCAATGATGGCAAAACTGAAAAGTGCACAAACTGTTCCGTCAAGTGGAATTAACTTACAAATTACTATGAAATGCTAAAAGCTTTAAAGCTCTATTGGCCCTAGGGATGGCAATGTGTGTCCTTCTGTCCTCTACTTTGGGCAGACTGGAATTTGTTAGGATTATTCATGCAGAGCAGACAGATATGAACATGCAGTACCAAAAATGCAGCCAGAAGCAGGTGGTATAGGATCTTTTCAATAGTTAATTAGTATTAACTAATAAAAACAAATTTGGGGAAACAGTTTACATGGTCACATCAGCCCAATTGTAATTCCACTTCAGTTCACGTTGCAAAAGGTTACATCTTATCTGAAAATGGGACACAGTTTGCAGATTGAAGTTGGACTAGAAACCGACCCAAACCTTAATATGTGCTCCTTCTAGCCAGCCTCCTCCTAAAAGCAACACATTCCCTTTGTACTATTTAAAATTGATTTTACTAATGTTATTGTTATAAATATTGTTTAGTTATCCTGTTACATAAAGTGTGGTGTGTTTTATGTGGGTGGCGGTGTATTGCTGGGTGGAGTCCATCTCTAATCCTGAGCCATGTCAGATCAGAATTTAAGGTGATTCTGATGACTTGAGAACATTTGTAAATGGGCACACACCTTCCTACCCGCCTGATTACCTTCAACCTCATTCTCCAATAAGGACTCTTTGCTTTCAGAATACAGGGCTCCTGTCTGTCCCCAGAGTTAAAAGAAAGTCAGCAACATTCTATTGTGTTCCCCTGCTCTGTAATCATCTTTTTTTGTACATCACATCCAAACACAAAACTCATCTTTTTGACCTAACTTTCAATTGGTTGCTTATTTTTCATTATCCGGCTGGCAGGTTGGGCTCAATATGTAATCAAGCCTAGTAGTCCTTTTGAACGGTTTTGAATGTTTCATTGTTAGTTCATTGACGACACAGCTACTCACTTTCATTCCTGGAAGCAGCCTGGTACAACAACAGTCTAACTTGTTGGACAGTACACAAGCCTTAATAAGGGATTACATGTCTGATTATTGGTAATTATTTTTATTTCAATCCAAGCTGATGGAGTTTATGACTGGCGCGTACCATTGGTATACTGCTCCTCTCCTTATCTTCTTTCATTCTTTTCCCACACTCGTCCTCCCCCTAAGCCTGATGTCTGTAGAGAATGAATTTGTGATTATAAATGAGGAATGAATGAGTTTTGCATTGTTATGGCCAGTATATCCTGTGCAGTGTGTGTGGGGCCGGACTGTTACAGGAGGAAATGAGGGATCAGAAAGCTATTAGTGCTCTGATTATATGTGGCTCTCACTCACACACACACACACACACACACACACACGCACAAACACTCTGATGACCGACATACTGACACAAACCCCTCTCTTTCTCTCTGTCCATTTCTGTCCTTTTATGATGTCTTTGTCAGGATTCAAAGTAACACACAAACACACACACACACACACCGTGATGACCGTCATACTGACACAAACCCCTCTCTTTCCATTTCTGTCCTTTAATGATATCTTTATCTGGATTTAAAGTAACACACACACACGCACACCTTCCAACAGAGAGAGATTTAGCATGACACATATAACTAGTAGTTGTTATAAGTTGTTTGTTTTGCATGTGCAGACAGACAAGGGAACCATTTAAAAATGTATTATTGGATTTCAGATGTTTTACCAGGATGTAAATTCAGTGCAAGTGTAGCAGTGTATGATGTATTTCCCTTGTCACACTACCCTTTTCATTGTTATTAAATAATGTGTTTGCACAAAAATCATGCGTGCATTTTCCCAAACCAGGAACTGATATTTTTTAAGGAATTATAGGCCTTATTCACAAATAATTCTTATGAAGAAATATGTGTGGCACATTAGGTTTTCTCCTTACTTCTTACCCATTACATTGTCACCGGCAATGACTCACCAACACCTTAATTACTGGGCGCTGCCACTCATTGCTATATCTGGTCAGGTGACAGCTGCTCCAGTGTGTGTTTCCTACCTCATCCATGAATCTAATTTAGTATACTGTTTGTATAGTGTAAGTTGCAGAAGTATAAAGATTTCGTAAAATGCAAGTAAATACCTCAAATTTATCCTTACATTTAACCTATTGCACAAGGGAGCAGTGGGTACAGCGCCCCGGGGGACCAACGCCAGATCTGAGTCAATGCCTTGATCAAGGACACTGACTGGAGAACCTAGGACATTTTATTTGATGGTGTGGGAAACCAGAGCACCTGGAGAAAACACACAAACTCCACAAAGAAAGGCCCAAAACAACCTGGATATAAACCCGGAAGCTTCTTGCTGGGAGGCCACAGTGCTAACCATTGGGCCACCATGCTCTACTTGCGTAAATGTAGTTTACATTCCACAACTGCACCTATTTTAGACCAGGTTGTGGCAAAAAGGCTATCTGCAGTGTGACACTAGCAGGAGCTTGTATGATTTGTGCTTTACTCATCTGTGCGATGATCATGGGAGCATGCACTGAATCAATGCCAATAGGAAATCAAACCTGTTCCAAAGGAGCATGGCTGAAAATGGCAATCTTCAATATTTAAGAACATAATTTCAATCTTGTATCAGTGTGATCTGAGGGTCTGCATAACTTTCAGGCCAATCAACCAGTCTTACACATGCCGCATCTTGCATACAATCTATCTGCACAAAGATAAACCAAGCAATACGTTCCTCTATAAATCAGTTACACATGCCAAAAGCCTCGGCTACTCTCGCTAATGTTTCTTGCCTGAACTTAAATGATGTCATGTAATAAATATGTTTGCAATTCATGCTACTATCACTGAATCCAATTTGTGCTTCAGTAAATAAACTTTTCCCTTGTGTACCCAACATGCAAAAATATATTTCCAAGTCTAAGCATTTTTTCACAAAATCTTTTCATTTCGTGTTAACTAGCAGATTGCACTGATTAGCACACATTGAGTGAGAAAAAAGGAACTGATCTGGAAAATCAGCTGCTGTAATGCTGTTTTGCTGGATTGACAACCCGCAGACTCAAAGTTCACAAAAGAGCAAGATTGAAGAGATGCTGTGAATCATTATTCTCACTTTTCAAAAACAGGATATTTCACGTGTTAAACCTAAATGGGACTGCAGTGTCTATGGATCGTTACTATTTAAACAAAACAGTTTACAAAAAAAGCACAATTTCATGGTCTGTTTTAGTGAACGAGCACAAATGCCACTAAGTTCTAATGCCATTATTGAATAAGAAGCCCTTAAATTTGTGAGTACACCCTGTGGTTCCACCAGCACTTTCCATATCTGTCTTGATCCTGGGTTTCAGACCAAAGCCTGTGTAAGAGACTTTAGATAAAAGGCGAAAGAGATATCGCTTGACAAATGAATACTACTCAGTACCAGAAAGAATACAGTCTATAGAGTCCACAAACCAGTCAGGAAATGATTTTTTTGGCCCATCTTCACTTTTGCAGAGGTTAGTTTACGTGTGTCCGGACTGTGTTTGATTGATGTCTCGCTGACTCTCCTGATTGTTTCGACTTTAAGGATAGGACAGTTCATTCTAATTGTTTTTTGACCTTTTTGACAGACATTTTGACCTGTTACAGCAGGAAAAGCACAGGATTTATTAATCCTGTGCTCAAGACGGACAGTTTCCAACAGCCTCGACATTCTTTACAGGAAGTCCATATCTCATATAAGGCAGGCCGTCATATCAGTTTGCCGCTGTATATTGCTGGGCCTGTGTTGAAACTACATAAATACATTTAAAACAGTTAACAGTCAAAATGTACAGGCAAAGAAAATCTGAAATATAAAGAGCTCTGGGGCAAGCCAACACACACTTGAAATGACATACAGAAGCTTGATTGAAAGCATTTCATAATTCAACGTGACAGCATGGCATGGCAACTTGAGTGCAATGAGCAAAAACTAGCTTTCCAAGGTTGTTAACATTGTAGGAAAAGTGATTGGCAAGTTACAGAAACAACAATGCAATATATTTAATAGTGTTGTACTCAGGAAGGCTAAACATAACTGCAGATACTTCACATCTACTCCTCAGAGTTTGAGTTGCCTACGTCTGGCTGTCCAATTTCTGGTCCCAAGAGCAGTTGGACAAATTAAGCCAAGTTCTTCAAGCCTATGTTGCTAGAGTAGAGTAGATTATAAATTGGCTTGGCAATCTAACTTTGAAGTGTTATTTGTGTGGTTGTACTTGTTGACCAAGTCTATATCCACGACGTGGCACTTCTGGGATTGTTTAGGTGCCATTTTCATTTCATTTCGGCCGGATGTTTGTTACCTTCCGCTTTCTTTGTGCTTCTTTGAGAACTATGGTTAACTGCTCCTCAGATCTATGCAGTGTACATCCCGACAGCTATCTAGACTATCTGTACAATCTGAGTTTTTGACTAAACAACTTTTGAACGTATGCGTTTCACCAAAACAAGTTCTTTTCCGGGGCCATTTTGGAGAGGCACTGTTTCTCTGTGCTGCCCAAGACAATTGTGATTTGATATGACAATAAACCAGAGAACGTTTTTCTTCCATCCTGGAATGCTGTGTGGACTTGCCAGACCTTCCTCCGTTATTGACCCAACCACACAGCCCTCTTGGAAACTCAAGGAATGTTAATTCAGAACACTTTCAACCCTTTGTTGAACAGAGAACACCATCTATTGGGCTCAGAAACTAAAGAAAATGCTTTGTGAAGCTTCATTTGGATAGCATTACTTAAAGACTCTGTTCAGCAGCCTGCCAGTCAGCTGTTTGTCAATGTTGAATCTATTCAGCCTTGCAGCCAGTGTGACAGTGAGGAAACTTTTTAGGATGTTTCTATGTCTCTCCCACAGACAATGTCTGTACGTTTACACAAAGGTGCAAAACATCACATACTTAACTAAAGGGGAACTGGATTGTGTAAAAAGCAAAAAACATACACATTTTCAACTCTACACTCATTCACCCTCTGTTTCTTTCCCGGAGACAATCGCAGGAATTAGTCACAAGTGCCACATTTTGTAATACAAACAAGAAGCCAAGCTGTATGAGCAGAAATAGCAATTATATTCACATCAATTTCTCTACTGGGTAGCCATCACCCAGGGAGAATCTGATACCATTTTACAAGCACACACAGTGACTAGATAATAGAGAGATAATGAAACTGGCCTCTCTTCTCATTGCACCTGAGTCCATAAACACGGGCCATTCAGTGGCTACATTGTTCTGGATAATTCTAAGGGAATACCTTTTAAAGTTTAACTTTACAGCCTGGATGGAGATTGTGATGTTGGCCAGTCAGCAACATATCTCACCAGCCCTTCAGTGTATTTAACAGGATAGGCATTGATCGCTTCCACCAAAATCCACATGCGCAGTGTGTTTCAGCGAAAGCACTGAAGGCCCTGGTATTATTTTTACATATCATAAAGCTGTTACAGCTGATTAGAAATGTTTTCCTCTGACAGCAGCAGGAGTCCAACATGAGCTGGTTCCCAGCAGGAGTGTTTGTACACATCACGCACATCCTTTGGTCTCATTGGAGCCTGGAACTCCCTTCTCGTATGGCCATTAAAGAACTCTTCAAAGGGGCTAACCTGTGAAGGACAAGGCCCTTGCAAGGTGAAAGAGATGGATGGGTGATGGGCCCTATACACTGCACCACGTTATGTTTTCACCGCAGTACTTTTGTTTGCAACAATTTAACACCTTGCCAAAAGCACAGCATCAACTATATCCCCCACCCAGAGGTAAAATTTGAAGACGAAAGTGTAAGAGGCAAGCACACTTTTCTTCCTGCAGGTTTTGTCACCAACGGTATTCCAGTTTGGACCAATAACGAGGACATAAAGTGTAGCAAATGCGCGAGAACTTAACGGCTGTATTTACAGACTTTGACATTTGATGATATATTCACAGTATCAAAGGCAGACATTTAGTTATTTACACTGTCCTGCTGTCATCTAATGGTAGGTTATTTGATACCATTGTGTATTCCATGGAGTCAGGTCATCTCAACAATTTTTTCAATCTCTATTCAGCATTTGTTCTCTTTGGCTCATGTTTCACCCTTTATCTGCCTTTCTGTCACTTTAGAGATAAAGCTGCTGGTTACGGAAATAATTTGATATGTTGTATTCCTTGACAAATTAGTCATACTTACTCTCTTTTCTAAAGTGAATTAGAATGCCTTTACTACTATGTGACAAGAGGGATTCCTTGGTAGGGGAGCCAGGAATAGTTCAGTTGCGCACATTTTAATTGTTCTTCAATTTTGCATAAAAATAAATGAATGACAACGCTTCTAGTGTGACTCAACAGATACTGATCTAAAATAGGGAAATGGTCTTTAATTGAGATCTGATTTAGACAAACCTTAATGCATGGTGGCTTGCTGAGAGGCTGTGATATCCTCACTCACGTGACAAAATTAAACCGGAACAAAGGACTGATGGACATGTCTAAAGTAGTAGTGACATGTGATAAATGTGATTGTTTTGCTTCTACCTGGAGTTGAATTGATTGAAGCATCACCTATAAAAATAGTAAAGAACCATTTCACCCTTTTTTTTTCTCTTTCTCACTCACACACACACACACACACACACACACACACACACACACACACACACACACACACATACAAACACACAGTGCATGCTGTGTTTTGGGGTTTGACACAGCAGAGAAGCAAGCACTGGCAGTATCTGCACTGCAGGACATCTCTTTGATCATAAGAGGTGTGGGTGTCTGTCTGTCCCAAAGGATGATGATAAGTTGCTTTGATGATGGTCTTGCATTGCTAGACCTTCCTCCGCAGTGCTGTGGAGGAGGGTCTGTATAGTCCACACAGCATCACGGGATGGGAGAAAAACATGCTCTGGCTTATTGGCATTTCTTCAAACGTGTCCCAATCGTCTTGGGCGGCGCTAAGCACCTTAAATAAGGTAGTGTCTACAAACTCACCTCAATTAGAACTTCTCCTCCTAGTTGTACTACAGCACTTACAGTTAAAAATATTTTTATAGGCACTTCCTTATTTAATCATTAAATTAATAGATAGTTTTGTGCTGGCGCACCAGCGGCTACCGATCTTATTTCTCCAGGTTGGAGGATGGCTCGTTTTGATGAAAATTTGGTTGTAGCTCATTGGTAACCTTACTGCGTAAGGAAAGTTAAAAATCATTTGTGATTTAATGTAATTTCGCTATAGAGTAATTGAACCCAGAAGTTTGAATCTGTAAACATCTTTCTAACGTCAAAGACGTCTGTTCAGTTTTTTTTCTTAGCTGACGTGAGAGGGGCTTTGTAGAAAACTCAGATTGGACAGATAGTCTAGCCAGCTGTCTGGATTTACCCTGCAGAGATCTGAGGAGCAGTTAACCATAGTCCTCATAAGTCGACCAGAGTTTAAAATTCCAACACAAAAAAAGCATCCGGCCAAAAATGGGGAACTCCAACGGAATTTCCGGCGGCACGGGAGCAATCCCGGAAGTGGAACCTCGTAGATACCTCCTCATTTATACATTTTGTACAAGTGTTTGTAATTGTGTAGGTTTTAAGAGAAGGTTCACATTTTATTTGTCACAAAGAGTACACTAAAGCCTCCACTAACTTCTCCAAAGCAGATAACAAGACTAGCTGGTACGCCTGTACCAAATGTCATTTTCTTCACATTTGAGGCTACTAATGAGGTTTTGGAATGAAGCTGGGAATGTCTGATGTCATATTTAATAAAGATTGGAAATATTCACCTATTAAATATACACCTATTTTCCCCCTCCTGTTCAATAAACCTGAATCAATGTTTAAGGTCTCTAAAAAAAATGCTAGTCATGATATTTGAGTTGTTGAGTTACTTTGTGAGCACAGAAAATAGTTCATTTCCCATGAAAAAGTCTGCAAGCGCAGACATTTATGTCATAACTTTGGTTTAAATCAATAACCATAAAACACACCAATACTCTCTTCCAATTCATTTTTTTACTTTCTAGTATTAATCCTGGCTTTCGCTACTTTATAATGGAATGGCTTCTATCAAGCCATAATCCTGCCAACGACTCAGGCTTATGGGAAAGTGTTTTTTAACTTGTTAAAGGACACTAAAACATACAAAAATGATATTAGATTGTTTTTCAAAAAACTATAAACAAGCCACACGGCATACTGTTTACAAGGGCTCTGTCAAAGCTGGATTTTTTTGTCATTGGTTTAGTCACAAATGTCAATGGGATTGTGAATGAGGTTTTCTGAAACTTGGCCTGGAAGTTCACTTTGGCTCGCCATACTTATATTGCCTTAGTTAGTGAGCACCTCAACAACTGTAGCAGAAACCAGATTATTGTAGAAAAACAAAACAAAACTAAAGTAAGATGGGTTGACATCGGTCATTAACATGTTCCAATTTAGACACAGAAACTCTTATTAATGTAAAGTTATGAGCTGAGCACCAAGCCATGAGACCTGTCCAAAGATAAAAGACACTTTTAATCGCTCCTCCTGCCAGAAAGGCTTCGTTCGTGTGACATTCAGTCATTGCATTGGTTTATGTTTTAGCAAAATGCAGGGAGAAAACTCATTTCTGATTTGCATTTGAATACTGAAGCTAGGGGAATGATGCATGTTTGTGTTTTGAAGGGCATTTGGATAAATTATGGTGATTTGTTAATTAGTCAGTGGTAGCAGAGTTATTGCTGATGTTAACCCCCCCCCCCCACTGCCCACTATTAATAAATATCAAACATTGTATGGCTATTTACGAACCACATTCTCTGCATTCACTCACTCTCTCACTCACTCAGTCACTCAGTCACTCGTTCACTGTCTGTCTGTCTCTCTGGTTGGTGGTTAGCTATTTGAAAAACGTTAATTTCCTTCTCATTTAGAGGATAATTGTGCTTCACAGCAGCAGTTACCATGTAGAAATGATGAGGCGCTGTCATCAGCCATTCAGGCTAGGAGCGTGTGCACAAATACACACAGACGCATGAAGAATCAGAGAAATTATCACATTCAAAAAATGGTGTAAATCTAGGAATATTTTAGTTTCAACCATGGAAACTGGTTGCAACACACACATACACAAAGTTTCATTTGTTCATTTGCCGGGGGAGTTTGAAATTAACTTGGAGAAAAATACATTTAAGGAATTGTTTGTTTATCAATCACAAAGAAAAGTCCTTTTTTGATGAAACAACTTTTTAATACAAGCCAATGTTCAGCGCACAGGCAGAACAGATAAATGATTGCAGAAGACAGGCACACACCCCCAGAGTTTTTCTATCCACAGCCTCTCTTTTCTTTATCAACTCCTCATTGACTTCACAACTCCCATTAATTAATGGCTGCCCACTTAAGGTTGTGAACTCTGTATATATGCGTATGCAAAAAAAAAAGTGTGAGTGTCCTTTGCGTTTGGCTTCTCTAGTTAATGTAATGATGCAGAAAGAGATAGAGAGAGCTCTGTTAAGTAGAGGAATGCTGCCCTATCGGTGACCAGTGTTTTACATAAAAGCATCTACAGCTCCCACTCCTTAAGACGAGCAACGAGCACTCATGAATACAACTGAGTGTCTCTTTTCAACCCGTTCTCACGGGAGAGCAGAGCAGCAGCGCAACCGCGGCAATGTAAGATGATGTATATTTTTAGGATGACAGCGGTTGATTTGGTTATACCAAAAGTTAATGTTTCAGACCAACGCTATTTCAACATCAGGTTAATTCCAGTGTATCTCACCTTGTACATAAAAAAATTAAAGTAACTTATTTGAAGTACGTAGTAAAATCACTTCACACATGTCACTTAAAACTACCTGGGAATAACCAGTGAATTTGCATTGGAGTTTGAACTTCCCTAGTCTACATCCACGGCGGTTCCACTTCCAGGATTGCTATAGTGCCATTGGAAATTCCGCCGGGTGCCCCTGGCCGGATGTCCATCACCTTCCGCTTAGTTTGTGTTTGAATTTTCAACTCCAGTGGATTTTTGAGTACTATGGTTAACTGCTCCTCAGATCTCTGCAGGGTACCTCCAGACAGCTAGACTACCTGTTCATTATGAGGTTTTCTGTTGCAGACTAAAACAGCCTTTGAAAGTACACACGTTCCACCAAAACAGGTTCCTTCCAGAGGTTATTTTCCAGCAGCACTGCGGCTGTGTTCGATGCTTAGCGCAGCCCAACGACAACTGTGATTGGTTTAAAGAAATGCCAAGAATCCAGAGCCTGTTTTTCTCCCATCCCTGAATGTTGTGTGGACTAGCCAGACCCTCCCCCCGCGGCACTGTGGAGAAAATTCTGGCAAAGTGAGACTTCCCTAAACCAAGTAGTAGAGTATGACGGAGCTGCTAATGTTACTCTAAGATCTGATTTGGGCTCCCAAATAGTGGATTTGCCAGTCCTAGATGTGGCTTTGTCAACTCATTCTCATGAACTGGTTACTATGATATCTTACAAAAAGTTATGTACTTTTTGATATTAAACAAAAATTTGGAGACCGCCAGCTGGTCACGTTACATCGGCTGCAGACGTCCGTGCTACAGTGCAGCAGTTGCAGCTGTTTAAGCCGCAACAAAGCTCCGTGCCGCTAGCTACAGTGCTCCGCGTGGTGCTCCGCATGGTGCTCCGTCAGGTCAGCGGTAGTTCGTGGTTCAAATACTGGAGAATAGGTGACTGCAAGCCGGGTACAGGGCACAAATCGTAACGTTTCACAAATCATACAAATTACAGTGCTTAACTTTTCATAGCTTTTCAAAGGTATGGTTCATGGGAACAGACTTGATCAATAACATGATAGTGTAGTTAGTTGATGATATGCTCATTGCTTTAGAAGTAATGCTAGCTTAACTATACGTGTAGGTAGTAAGCTAGTCAGTGAGGCATGCTAACATGTGCAGTTTACGTTAGAGCAAGCACACATAGCCTAATGTTTATGGCTCCTGTTTTTGGTTTTGAAAAAACAATAATTCAGCCGCTTTTGCACAAGGAGAATTCCCAAAGAGGCCTACCATGCTTTTTACGGTTACAGTGTAATGGGAAAATTACACTTATGATTTCATATATATTTTCTTTATTTTCATTTATTCATTCATTCATTTATTCTTCATTTGTACCTCTGTCAGTTTCTGCCTTACATGAAGAAACCACAGCTGTTTTGAGTTCAAATTTACAATTCAAGGTTGGTGCCCTAAAGTCTAGCAGAAACAGTTGTCGAGGCCTGTGTAAACTGATAGAGGTGAAGGAATAATCTCCCTCTGTCTAAAGGTACAAGGTCTGGCCCTTGGCAGCTATGAAAAAACGACCACTATAAACTTTACAAAATGGGCACAGAAAGAAAGACACATCCAAACCTGTCTCTGTGTCCATGGGTTTAGATTAATTGTTTTCTGTGGATTGTCTCCAAAAAAGGTCCTCCTCCTGCACGAGAATTAGCATATAAACTGAGGGGTTTCTCTATTTCTGGGCCTTACACACTTCCACACTGTCACTGCTGTAACTCTGTATAACTGTTTTGCCTCTTACTTGCAAGTATGATAAAAGATACCAAAACCAAACTTGTGTTCAATGTTCAACAGTCTTTATTTTTGTTTCAACAAAGTCTTATTTTGAAATGTATTCCTGCTGAACAGAAGCTTCCACCACAGCAGCTGAGATAAACATCCAAGTGAAGCAGGGACAAATTGTTGTTTACGCCATTTTTAAGTAATTTATCCTACTATGTTGTGGTGTTGCAGACTCCATCCTAAACGAGGTTTAATAATAATAATAATGATAATGATAATAATAATAATGATCGAGACTTTGTAAACTACTGGCTAATCTTTTATACTCAAATATCACACTACAATGCTTGTAAGGAAACAAGCGAAAATTATTATCAAAAGGGTATAATGACAGCTCCATATTGAACATGTTGGCTGTAGCTTTGAGCTGTCAAGTCGTTCTGACAGTTGCTCCCATGTGATATAATGTCACCCTCAGAAAGCTGTCAGCTGGGCCCCATGTTTAACAAGCTGCCTGCCAACCACACAATTGACACCACCTTGTTAAGAAATCAATTAATTCTCACAGGCGATCCACTTGGGCTTTCATGCAGCTGAAACCTGCTGCTAAGCTGCTCTCTCTGGGTTAACACAATTTCCCATCTGTAGTCTTTCTGTAATATAGCATCACATGAAGTATCAATCATGACCAGTTGTTTGTGACATAACAATTAAATTCAAATTAATCTGTCTAATTTGTGGTTTTACTTGCTTTAGAA
>NC_048426.1:19730124-19791637 GCF_013103735.1 Etheostoma cragini | reverse complement strand
AATACTTTTGGTTTTGTGACTGTAAACTGACCAATATTTCAAATCATGTCCTTTTCTGCAGTGAAAATTTAAGTTATTATTGTGTGAATTAAGGGCAAACTAAACCTGTGTACAGTAAAGGCAGTTTTGGAAAGCATCCTTTCATACAAACCAGAATAATAACTCCTCCTTAAAAATAATAATATTCTATATATTCTAATAGTCTATTGTAGACATGTCCATTAGTAGTATAATAATAGTCTATTGCCACAGTGTTCCACTTCCTGGATTGCTCCGGAGCTGCCGGAAATTTACGCAGGATGTTCCTCTTTTGGCCAGATGTCTATCACCTTCTGCTTTTTTTGTGTTGGCATGTTAAACTCCGGTCGATTCATGAGGACTATGGTTGACTGCTCCTCAGATCTCTGCAGGGTACATTCAGACAGCTAGCTAGACTATCTGTCCGATCTGAGTTTTGTATTGCACGTCTAAAACAACCTTTGAATGTAAACATATTGCGTATAAAGACATATAAAACAAGTTCCTTCCTGAGGCTATATACAGCAGCAACGTGGTTCTGTCCGGCACTTAGCGCCGCCCGCGACGATTGTGATTGGTTTAAAGAAATGCCAATAAACCAGAGTAAATTTTCTCTCATTTTGGAATGTTTTTGGACTAGAGAGACCCTTTTTATCAGCTCTGTGGAGGAAGGTCTGGTAAAGCGAGAATATAAGAATACTGAAGCTGTGAAGTTCAGTCAGGAAGACTATTGAATGCTTAAGCCTTCTTTATTTCTCCACCCACACATGCTCATTTATTTCCTTGATCTCCTGTCTGGGGCTGTCAATTATCTTATTCCGTTACTCTCATTAGTTGGTCACATCAGCCAATCTAATCTTGAAATGTTATTTGTAGCAGGATGATGGTTATAATGTTGCTGTATCCTGAAATACTCTTGCTGTTTCAAGTCCTGTTGATATTTCTCAACATGACATGCATCATAAACTTTGCAGCAGGAAACTTAACGTGTTCTGCTGTTTTAAAAAAAGTAACTTTATGATAAACTTCCTTCCCACATTGCAGAAAGGATCCGTTTCGGTTTGCAGATGATGTCTAAGGATCACGGATCTCCCAGCACCTTGCTATTTTCAGAGCAGTTATTTAAACTGTTTTTTTTTTAAACTGCCATTCACATGTCAAATCAGTCAAACTGCTCTCCCAGGCAGGCAGCACACCTGCAGTGCACATAATAACAAATAACTCATTTCGGTGGATGACGCATCAGCAATGCTCCAAGAAAATAAGTTAGTGAAACAGAGGAAGAGGGAAAATTATATCTCAGCAGTGCAAGGCACTACAGGTCAGGCATGTAAGATCAGTGAGGACGGATCTGCTATTTGTGTTCACATAGGAGCAGCACTTTACGTACAAAAGTGTCCGCTAAGGTGGAATATAAATCCAAGGGAAGCAGTGATTAAAAATGTGATTGGATTTAATTAGTGGGTAAGTTTCTGTTAAAAAGAAATGCTCAGCACAGATGTTTTTAAGGCTGCGCTGGTACATATGCCTAGACAGCATGTTGGTGTGTGTGCATGTATATATATAAATATAAAAGTTAGTGCTTGAGTTTGTGGTTTCTCGAAACATTTATGCATGTGTAAGTGTGTTACTTCTTGTGCTTGTGCTGTTTATTTTCTGCCTGCCTTTAAAAGCTTTAGTTTTTTTTTTCTGAAATCTGATTTCAAGGTGCAGGATGTAGATGTATCAGATTGGTGTGTGTTTGTATGTGCATAATTCCTAAATTATTTGTATCTATAATTATGTGTCTGTGTATTTGTATGATTCTTGCTTCATGTGTGTATTTGCATATGAGCACAATGTCAGCTTTTGTTTGTGGGTGCACGTCAGGGTTGTGTGTGTGTGTGTGTGTGTGTGTGTGTGTTTGTCAATAACCTCCAAACCCTCAGATGAAATACTATCCTTTGATCCCACATGATATCCTTAGCAATGTGAACATGGCTACTAAAATCAAAAGTAAAGACAACAAAAGAGCAAAATAAGAAAAGTAACTGGGGGAGCAAGATAGAGATGACAGAGTGAAAGAGAGAGAGATGGGAGAGGAGAGGGAAAGAGCAAGGACAGGATGGAAAGTGAGAATGCAGATAGAGAATGTGTGGGCCATTTCATTCACTTCAACTTGCACTCTCAAAACAAATGCATCCCAAAACAATTTAAACATATTTGTTGATGTGGATATTTTTTCACAATTGTTTTGCATGATATAAAGACATTCTGGTCTTTATTACAACAACTGAACACAGACATGTCTGTCTTTCCACCACTGCAACTAAACCTAACAGGCTTTTTATTTTATTTTTATCAACTTCTCAGTTCAGTGTCAGGTGGGATTTATGTTTCTGCTTTAAATCTGGTTCATGGTTTAGTAGGACACTAAAATGGAATGGACCCATTGCTAATCTATTTAGAAACACCTGGTTTTGTAGCCACACCATTGGTGTGTCTCTAGGGACAAGTATGTTAACAGCTTCATGTTAATATGTTTACCGTGAGAAAAGCCTAATGCACGGACAAAGAAACAATATTGTTACCAAATTAGGAAATCATGAATACTAATGAAAGTTGTACGTTCAAACAGTATTCAAGTTAAAGGAATTCTAGATGCCCAAAATTACCTCGAGGCATTCCCAAGCATTTCCCAACGTTATGAAGAATTGGCTACTCATAAAGAATTACAAGTTCCAAGCAATGACCATGCAGCAGACCTAAGGAGCTTGCTGTGAAAACCAACAAAACAAGTCTATTAAAGTAACTTATTTTTCCAGAGGGAAGAGACATTAAATGTCTGACAGGCAGGGAATAGAGCCATTACCATGAAAAATACATCTCCGACCTGTATGTTTAAATATGTATACTAAACACACACATAAAGCACATAGTTGTGGATGCAGACTCACAAACGCATGCATAATGGATGGAGGGCATTATCAATGTCTCCTTTCTATGCCAGCTGTGTATTCATGAGATGAGATTGCAGAGAAGGGACAGAATTACAATACCTTCGTACACAAAGACTGACACAGCAATGACTACATAATTTTGACTGCTTGAAAAAAACTAAGCAAGGAGCACTTGGTTTTTTTTTCTTCATCTGGCTGAACGTGTGTTGGAGGCTGTTTAAGAGCCAACATAAAGCATTTGGAGGCTCCAGCTGAGGTATCTGTTACCAGTACACAATGGTTACACAAAAATATTAAAGGACATCTGTTTTGGTGTGTTTGGTTAAAGAATACATTGAATTTACTTATTAAGTCCACATGGAGAATTAAAGCTGAATGGAATCGGACATGAAATAGTACAACCTTTTTTTTTGTTTCTTTTTGTTTTGTTTTGTCTTTCGAACAATAAAATGAAAAGATTGATGCCACTCTGACGTGTGCATTAGGCAGAGAGCTGGTGTGGGGACACAGTCAGCCTAGCTTAGCATACTGATAACAATGGGGAAACAGCTGGTGGGGTTGTATCTGTTGTGTTTCGTTTGATCCATCCGCACAAACAAGAATTTATAGTTTTAGGAGGACAACAGTTTATCCATCTGACCACAATTGTGTGCAATATGCAGTACCTGACTGTAAATCTGCCAGATACAGTCCGTGAGCAAAGGTTTTAGTATAGGTATAGGCCAGATAGTAATAAACCTGGCAGCCTCACCGTGTCAACAAGACTTCAGGAGGTTAATGCACCTGGCTGTCAATCTAAAACCACAAGTTGAAGCTTTTGTGCTTATGCATAGATTAAACAAATTAGATCTAAGGTGTCAGTCACTAAGCTTTAGGGGCGTGACACACTAACCCGATAATCAGTCCGGCGAGGTCAGTGACTTGAGTCGGTTTGGAGTGTTGCGTACCGTCGTCCGTCTGGAAGCGCCGTCGGTCTTCATTTTGGCCTACTGGACAAGCCCCTGTGTGCTAACCCGGAAACCAGGAGCAGGATGAGCTCCACGTCAGATTTTGAGAGATGAAAATCTTTTAAACTGACTTTTGTCGATCTGAAATGAAGACAGATTCAGGTCTTTCACATTTTACTGTTACTGTTTGTTGACAATGAATGTAAGTTCCTAGAAGCTGCGCCGACCCCAAAGTCCCCTGTCCCAAATTTCAACCATTCTCATCTGGTTACCATAGCTGCAGCGGTTTCTGTTCAAGATCATGTTATTTGCTCAGCATAAATAAATATACTTGCGTTTATACTTAGATTAGAAACCTCAACTTGGACACACAAATGAGATACAAAGAATATTGGATCCTCAGAGGTTCTGTAGGTATATGGGTAATAAATCCGTGTTGGAAGAAAAATAATAAAGATCAGGAAAGGATTGGCAGCAAAAATCAGGATGGGGACCTTTTACTCCCATGTCAACCAATGTGAGGAATGTGATCAGGCAACAGTGAAGGCCTAAGGGAATACACTTGCAATGTTTGAGCTGGAAATACACAAGAAGACAAGTTTGACTGGTTTGGGAGGGAGGAGAGGAAACTGCTTTAAAAATACACATCAAACCTCCCAGGTGAGGCCAGAACTGCATGTCCTTTAAAGTTTGTGGGTTATCATAAATCTCATGGAAAGCCACAAAGTTACCTAACAAGTACAAAGAGGAAAGAATCTACTTGAAATTGCCAGTTCAACAGCATAATGTCATTACAACTGATCTGTGTCAGAACACAATTAGCAACATTAAAGTTGTTCAAATGACCTAAGTTAGAAAAACTCTCCCTTTTAACAAACTGAAGTGGAGGACAGTTAGCAATGTACTGTGTGTGTGTGTGTGTGTGTGTGTGTCCATTTTAAACTCCGGTCAAGGACTATGGTTAACTGCTCCTCTAACCTTTGCAGGGTAAATCCAGACAGTTAGCAAGGCTATCTGTCCAATCTGAGTTTTCTGTTGCAGTAAAACAACTTTTGATAGTACACATGTTCCACCAAAACAAGTTCCTTCCCGAGGCTATTTTGCAGCGGCATCGTGGCTCCAATAAACCAGAATCTCATCCCAGAATGCTGTGTGGACTTGCCAGATCCTCCTCCACAGCACTTGGGAGGAAGGCCTGGCAATGCGAGACTACTTGCAACCATACCTCGATACAACTAATGAATATGTTTGTGTTGTTAGAGCTAAATTGGAGTTGACTACACAACCAATTAGGAATTTTAATAACATTGATGACCACAAATTAGATTAGATAATACTTCTGATTGTGTTACAAGGGAATTCTTAACAGCAGCAGTATTTCCACAGTAAAACACAAACCAACCAACAAACAAACAAACAGGCAAACAACAGATAATGTGCAAAAAGTACTGAATGAATGTAAAGTGGCCTATATAAAAAGTATTTTAAAGTAAAGTGAGGTGACCATAGTACGAAAAATATTGCAACGTAAGTAGGTGATGTGAAATTAAAATGAACAAATATAGAAAAAGTAAGTTACCATGATACAAATTATATTGAAGCGTGAACATAATATAAATACTATTACGAAAGAATGAATGGGGGATGGGGGGGATTCATTCAACGTTAGACCAACCCGGTCTCACGCTAGTTTGAGAAATGGTCACGTTATTTTTAATTATTGATCCGTGTACAGGCCATGTTAATGTTTATTTTGTGTACAGGTCATGATTTTCGAACGTGACCATACTTGGGGAACGCAACGACGCAACACAATTTATGTTGAATGTTACATGATTTTTACTGTGTCCCAATATGGTGAGGAAATGACTCCTCCTTGTGACTTCCCCTACCCCTGAAGATACACAGAACCAGGTTTCTGCCTTGATGCAGTATGTCTGTTCTATATTTGCTTGTGCTTGTTTATAAAGGTCAGAATGTGAATATATGACATTTTATCTGTTACATAAATATTTACTTTACGTCTGCACAATCCAGTTGTGTTTCTCAGGTCAGATTCCATGGGTCTAAATATGACTTTTCTATTTTTTAATACAGGGAGGATTTATTTTAATACAGGAAGTCTTTAGAGAGGACTGTATAGAGCACGGAAGAATATGTTTTTTTTTGTCTCTCAACACAACTGTGTTTTAGATGAGACAACTGGGACATTTGAAGGGCAATGAAAATAAATAGTCATCAATAAGTTGCTCAGGTTTTTGGAAATCTAATATACAATATATATTTTTAAATGCAGGGAAACATACTTTGTTTTTGTTTAAGTATATAAAAATGCTTTAAAAATGCAAATGCTTTTGTTTGCATAAACTTACCTTCAGTGGAGAATGTTGGACTTTATACCATCAAAAATAATTGAAGTTTCAGAAGTGCCCTGATTCAGCATTGGAGAGAAAAAGAGAGAGGGATAGATAAGATTTAGATTTCTGTTATTTGGGCCCTACACGATTTTTTTATATACTACATTTGTCATTGTGCAAATGTGTAAATGTTTGCAAAGGTTCAGTTAAACTTAATTTATTTCACTTTGGAGCAGTCAAGAGCAGAGACGGACTGAAGAAAGAAGAGCAGAATATGTAGAGAAAAGAAGAGACATGCAAAGAAAGGTGGAAACCTAAACTGCTGGTTAGTCTGATAGATGAAGGGTTTGTGTGGAGTGGGATTACAGGGATCCGTTCCGCTCTTTGTAACATCTTCTTCCAGGAAACACTTCACCATGCAGAGACCGGTCTCTCTGGGAGGAAGACCTGAGCTTCTCATCCATATCAGCTGTCCGTCTGTCTTTCTGAAGCCGTCAGACCGAACAGTCGGGATCAATGAGAGTCAGATGAAGATGTTGAATATGATTCATTTTACAAAGCATTTGGAGTTAATGTCAAAGGAATAGACTTATTCACTTTCTTGCCAAGAGTTATGTCGAAAGATGAATGTCACTCGCAAAATAAGAAGCTACAGCCAGTAGCCAGTTAGTCTGGCTTTGCCAGACCTTCCTCTGGCAAAGGAGGCTCTGGCTAGTCCACAGAGCATTCTGGGATGGGAGAAAAACATGCTGTGGTTCATTGAAATTTCTTTAAACCAATCACAATTGTCATGGCAAAAACACATGCATGGGTTTTAATTTTTTATAGAATTGCAAGTTAAGGTGAAAAAGAACAAGAGTGAAAGAGAGGATTGTATAAAGATGGGAGAAGGAAGTAAGGAGGAAGAGAGTGATGGAGACTGAGGTTGATGAGGGTCTAAAGGCCAGTGTAAAAGTCTGACCTTCAGTTTGAGTGAAGCTGTTGGTATTTACACTGAGGTAATGTTGACACACACACACACACACACACACACACACACACACAGTGCGTTGCTAACTGTCTAACTGTCCTCCAATTCAGTTCGGGACTGTAAGCAGAATCTCTCTGTCAGTTTGCCTCCTGCTGTATAAACTAATACAGAGGAACAGAAGAAGGTCTCCATAATATGAACTGCTGCTACTCTAGTTAACCCTCAGCTGAATATCTGACAGCCCGCTTAGTTTCCGTCTGTCTTACTTTGTGATAGTGTTCCAATTCAAGAAGCTTTGCTGACTTTGTAGTCATTCATAAACTGCCAAGACACCTTCTAGACCATAAACATATACTATAACACATTGAGATTTCCTAAAGTTTTTGTCAGTCAAACTAGTTAAATACAAACGTATATACAAGTGCAACACATTACACATGTGAATGCATTTAAGTGCTTTTAGAGGCTCCTTTGAATGCTGTTCATAAGAGATCATAAGATGACATAATTTAACATTTCCTTGCTGTTGCATTTTAGAATCAAAGTCAAGCAGTTTGGCCACCATCTTTAAGCACAAGACAGTGAAACAAAAAGTGGAACAGATGACAGTTATCATAAGTGACACACTGTTTGAAAGACTGGAATACAAATGATTCGTCTCGTTGCTCCGGATGACGTGGATCTCCAGGGAAAGTACAGTAAGTACCTGCAGATATAAGGTTGCAGCCACGTAAATTTCTAGTATTTAGAAAACTTTGATGTGTGTGTGTGTGTGTTATGGAAGGTGAATAGTAAATGTCTCACTTCAGATTGTGTCTACTTTCATTGTCGAGCAGGGACTTGTAACATGGAGTTGAACTCAGGCAAGTCTCAGTGAGCGAGAATGGGAGCTGAGTGATTTTTATTAATTTGCAAGCGAT
This sequence comes from Etheostoma cragini, assembly GCF_013103735.1. NCBI lineage: Eukaryota > Metazoa > Chordata > Actinopteri > Perciformes > Percidae > Etheostoma > Etheostoma cragini. The sequence goes on along the minus strand of NC_048426.1, from coordinate 19,783,486 downwards.
GAATAACACCACTAAATCAGGCCGGATTTAACCTGAAATTGTATTATCTTTGCCAAAAGAGCTGCTTGCCAGCAGCAAGCAGAGAGCTACAGTGGGAATTTTAAGATCATCAAAATGCTTCATTATCAGGTGCATGTAAGTGAAGGGAAGTTTTTTTTTTTACAAAACAAGACAATTCTCACAACCACAATTTTGATATTTAGCACGTCTGCTCCACTTGTCATGTTTCCTAACATGTGTCATTTTCAAAAGTGTGCCTTTCTTCGAATCATGTTACGCTACCTGAGGGGTGTTCACAGCAGGGTGAAAAATGGTTTAATTTTACTGTAATGAAATACTATGGAAATGTTCCCACTTATAGAATGGCTGTTCCAATCAGACACAGAGGAGGCAATTATAGGATCCAAAGGTAATTCAACAACAAAATTGTTCTGAATGCGTTGCAGTGACTAATTCTGATCAATGGAGGGCTCTGGTTTAATGTGCTTCCGTTTGGTGGCTTGGGATATGAAAGCAATTTAGAATCCTTGTATACGGCAGATCTGAAATCACCATTAGGAGTGTAATGACTGGAAATGTACAGACAGAAAGTTTATTTGATCATATGGGCATTCTTTCAACATGTATATTTAACAACAATTAATGTTGCTAAAAACAGACGTTCTTATGCAGATGATAGCCTTGCATTGTCAGACCTCTCTGATGGGGAGGTGTATTTGCTTGTATGTTGAGTTCAATTAGCCACAATCTTTCTACAAAATCATAGACTCCATCTTCAATGTGTGTGAGATAGAGAAAGAGAGAGAATTTGTTTAGTGGCACTTTTTTTTTTTTAACAATGGTTCAAAACACTTAACATTTAATTATTCAGCACACAACACTTGGGGCTCAAGCACAAATAAAATCTCAGTCACACACATGTAAGAGACGTAATTAGGGTGTAAAGACAGACAAATCCAGCTGCTGATTTTCCAATATTTATTTACTGTGCAGAAGACAATATCATATTAATTGGCTTTTAGTCTAGTACTTCTCACAATACTAGCCCAAAGCATTTAAAATAGACAGGGAAAAGTTAACCTGAATTGTAACAATAAATGTGAAAAAATATAAGAACCAACAGTTTTTACTTCAAGTATAGTACAGTTTCAGTGGCCAAAGTTAAACAATATGTGGGTTTGAGTGACATAACAGAAACATCTAAAAAGGAAGTACACATACCTGCAGAAGACAATATTATATTACATGGCTTCTGGTCTACTGTTTCCTATTTCTCTGCACCTCTGCTCCTAAATGTTAAACAACAGAATATATACAAGAAAAAGAGTTAACAAAGCATCGTTAAAACTAATACTTAACCATAAAACGTCACTAAAAAGTTTAGTTAATATTGTATTAGCGTTGAGGGAATAAATAATGAAAATAATAAACATAAAATAGTGCAACAGTAATTTACACGCAACCTGCCTCAGCAATCCAAGAAGGATTTTTTAGGAGGAGACGGAAGGTACGGTAACTTAGAAGGTACAATACAGGCACAGTTCACAACAACACCTCCGCCGGAAACAACAGCAATATGATAAACTGATAAATACATTAAACTGAGAATAAGATAAAATAATACCCAACAAATCATTAAATGATGATTGAAATTAAACACACACACACACACACACACGCACACGCACACGCACACGCACACGCACACGCACACACACACACACAGGTCTAGAAATGAGATAGACATGAAATAGATTGTTTTCAGGTCAAATGCCCGCACCCAGCACATAAGCTCTGTTAAGAGGGAGAGACAAGAGAAGAAAAGCAGAAAGCATCACGTGTAAGGCCGGCAGAAAGCCGAGGTGTTGACAGGAAGCCTGTGGAGGTTTATTTACCAAAAATAATGGGCTTCCTACCGGGATCCTAACAAGCACAGAAGGCCTGCCATTTGACAAGAGAGCAAGCACTTTTTATTAGACTGATACACAGGGTGAGAGGTGAAATCTGCTCAAGTGAAATAAAAAAAAATTGGATGTGTGTTCTCTAGGAAATGAAAGGTTTACAGAAGGTACTCAGGGGTTGATTAATATCAAGCACATAATTGCTGTGGGGGACACAACCTCAGTGAAAAAAAAGACTAGAAGAGAATAGAATAGAATGCCGTACCTGTGCAATGAGATTGAAGCAACCCCTTTGCAGTGTCAACACTAAACGTGAAAATATAAAAATCTAAAGTATAGATAGGGCAGAGAAAAAGAGAGAGAGGGGGGGGGACCTGGTGCACAGTCATGAGTCCTGAGAGCAACTATATACATATGTAAAATAGATTTGTATACACATTATGCGAAAAGCAGTTGAGTATTAACAACAAATAAATATTGCACTGTAATGAAATGGAATGGTTAAGTACTAAATAATACATAGATACATACTGCACAGTAGTGAAATAAAATGGTTAAAAATGAAATGTTCCACAGTAGGAAATTGTAAATTGCACAGAAGTATTGCACAGTAGGAGGGAAGAAGAAAGTCCGGGGGCCGGGGGCAGGCTGTGGAGTGAAGTCAGTGCATGAGTAAGTTCAGGGTGGTTATGGACTTTGGGGAGAAATTGTTCTTAGGTCTGTTAGTCCGTTCTCTGATGCACCTGTAGCGCCTACCTAGCTGTGTGCCGGACTGCAGTTGAGGGTGTAGAGACAGTACAAGAGGGGGCTCAGCACACGGCCCTGTGGGGGGCTGGTCCTCAACGTGCGAGTGGAGGAGAGGTGGGGGTCCAGTATCACCGTCTGGGGCCGATTGGTGAGAAAGTCCTTTATCCAGGCACGTGGGAGAGGGGGGAGTTCGAGGAGGGACAAGTTTGGAGATGAGAATATCCGGGATGATTGTGTTGAAAGCGGAGCTGCAATCCATAAAGAGCATGCAGGCATAGCAGGAACGAGAAGACTCGTAACTAATTAAAGCATTTATACTGGTGCAGGTGAAGGATATAAAATAAATAAAATACACCACTGGTAAAATTAGAGCCTGTACCCACTTGGTATCTTTAGCACTTAGCAGACAATTGGGATAAGTGCTGCAGCAAAGAAACCCCCTAAAAAGGCATCTCAAGTGCTGGATCCCTCTGCTGAATTGAAATAATTTCAGTTTAGAGTGTCAGCACTCTTTCTCTTGTTCTTCCCATTGTAAAGCAAAAGGCAGTTATTCATTGCACAAATAGACAAACTCTGGAAGTGACTGTAAAGAAGTGGTTGTGTCGCTTTCATCCTTCCTATGTGCAATATAAAACCCTGCACTGCCCATATAAACCTCCTTACCTCTCCTCATAGAGTAGAGTTATAAAGGAAACCAAACCAACAACACCAGAGTGCCCAAACCGCAAACTACAGCTTTTGTATCCCTCGTTCCTCTCTCAGATTAAATATTTATAGGCTTAGATCCATTGTTTTCTTACATGTTTTTTTTTTCTGGTTTTATTCTTGTCATCCTTTATCCTTTTGTGGCATACAAAAGAATCATACTTTAGCAACTGCTTTTTCATTAACAATTCTTGGACATTCCTTCCATCCTATCATGTAACTTCACTGCCATCAACGTTAGAGTAGCAGCGAAGAATGTGCGACCGTCAAAGATTACGTCTTAGAAAGACGCCACTGATCTGATGAAATGTCAGTTGGAAAAGCATCGTTCTCCTCAGCTTTTCCTTTTCTGAGTAAAAGCAAGGTTAAGAAGACTCCACATTGTAATCACTTTGACCAGCAGCAAAGGAGCATTCCTGTTTTCCAATCTTGAAAAGAAGCTGGGGCAAGATGAATAGATTATTAGGAGGACGAGTTTGGATGAGCAGGCAGAGTTTGGATGAGCCTCATTTATATACAATCATCAGCTCCTCTCATCCATCCTAAGAGCAGCAGAGTGTAATTAAAAAAATCCAGATATTCATTGCAGACATGCCCCACCTTTTGAGTAGACTTTCAAGAGAAACCTAACCCATAGAGAAAGTTCCTGTTCTCCTACTCTTTTGGAACATACAGTACATCATCAGTGATGTTACCTGGGCTCCTTAGATCTTTTGTACCTTTTAACCATCAGACCTCTTGCCCAGGCCCAGGCAACCAAGAACAGAGTTCATCCAGCCCTGGCTTGTGTCCAGGTAGCACCACCCCACCTCCAGCTCTCCTCTCTTGATCCACAGCCATCATGAAGCAACGTCTGCTGCCTCATTGGCCAACTCGATGGTCACAGCCCATTATTAAATGTAAAACCCCAAATACTTCCACACATTGCTTTTCAAATGCTACGGAGTCGTGATTATCCGATAAGCACAGCTATGCACGCTACTGTCCTACCTTTTTTTATATGGCTAAGTTTATTTATAGGTAAATAGGGAATGTAATAGTGCCAATTAATGGTAAATGGTAACAGTACATTTTGAAAATCTGGCTGCCTGCATGAAGACATTTTCAGTCATAATCAATACCATGATTGACGGCATATGACAGTGCTCAGATACTACTGGCCTTGTAACAGCGGGTCTAAACACAAATCATTATGTTCGTGGAACTGAAGCCCCTGAGGTCAACAGCTGATTCTAATGCCACATTCTCGATAGAACCCTGAGACATTGGCAAAAACACTGGTATGGATTTTTTTCAGATTCAATTAACATTATTCAACCAGCTTGTGTAACTGCATCTGCCTTTGGAACAAGCATTTCCCGACCACCTAGTAATTAGCAAACATTAGCTCCCCCACCACAAACATATTAGCATTAAACAGCAGGCACAATCACCCCAATTAGCATTTAGGTGCCATACATTACCCTGCTCCAAGGTTTATTTGTGGTTTCTGGGTGTCTGGCTTTCTGATCCCAACTGTGGCTTATTTAGTCTTACTCAATGTGTTCTCCTTATCTGACATTTCATTTCCTCCGTAGCTTATTGGTATTCTTCCTCTTTTAAATTGCTCACCTGCTTACATTCCTCCCCACCCTCTCCCTCGAATTTGGCAGTCTGGTCTTTTGTTTATCTGGTTTTAATTGTGGTTTAATTCTCTCCTTGACGCCAGCCTCCAGATCATATTACCACTGCAAATCATGAACATGACCCCTTCCTTTCTCCCATTCCAACCTGCACATTTCTTTTCTTCTCTTTTTCTGAGCCCCTCTCTCTCCGTCATGCTCTTTCATTAATAGTTTTATGACAGCTCTCCAGCAGTAATGGACTTTAAGGTACCCACAGTATTATGCAATTAATATTCTCATCACACTACTTGCTCTTTCACTTTCCCTCTCTCTGCATCTGCTTTGCTCCCTCTTTCTAGCAACATAACATCATCTTTATTCTGATCACACCTTCCTCTATCTTTCCCTGCCACAGGAAATCTCCAGGTTTTGAGTATGTACTCTGAATGTTTACGAAAGACACCTGTTTGTGTGTGTGTGTGTGTGTGTGTGTGTGTGTGTGTGTGTGTGTACATTTGACACAACCTTCGCGAAATACATTTTTATACTCAGTGTGCAACCCGGTGATTAAAGCCAGTAAAATACACAAACCGTGTCCTTTGAAACGCCCATGTAATGCTTATTTTCAGGTTCATATTATAATTGTATTTTGAGGTTATACCAGAATAGGTGTCCATGGATTCATTTTCAAAAAACACCAAATTTTTGTTGTTGTACTGCACATTCCTGCAGATCCTCTTTTCACCCTGTGTGGTTTCGGTCTCTGTTTTAGCTACAGAGTGAGAAATCTCACTTCTATACCATCTATGTTGAGAGTTGCACATGCACAGGTGAGATGAAGTCAGCTAGATAACTCTTTCTCCAACTTTGGTCAGTACAAGGCAGGATTAGCTGGGAGACTTCTTCTAAATGAGGGCCCACTTGTGGAATACCTGCAGAACAGGGACATGGAAGTAGTTCTTTTGTAGATTATGATGATGTAGCAGTGTTTTGCCATTGAGAACGCACTAGCATGCTATGGTTAGCCACCTTGTCTCGGCTAGTGACGTAGAAAGCCGTGCAGATTTTGAACAGCTCACCTGGAGACTGAAGGCAGGATCTTACTCGAACCAGCATGGATAGTTTTTTTTCCAAGTTTGTATGCGTGTGGAAGCACCAGAGACACAATATAACACCCCAAATCACGGAAAATGTAATTTTTTTCATAATACGGGCACTTTAAAACTTAAGTGCACAAAAACATTTGGGATACTGTAAGTACACAACTACATCAACAAAGGTTGTTTTAGATATTTAATGTTATACTTTTGTACCTTTAAATCTGACTATAAGCTACAACAGTTCCTGTCTGTTATCCATGTGACTGTGTCAATGGGACTTTGGTGTCGATATGAGACGTTTAGGGGCAAAGCAGCGGCTGTGAATAAGAACAGGCTGCACAATTTGCGTGATGTTGATGGCCAAAGGCTCTTTGATAATGCCCACAAACGTCCCACTTCCCAAACGTTTAAAACCAGGCAGAGGGGCTCTGCACATCCAGACACCAACCATACACTTCCAGTGTGTCATAAGGGATGATAGAGAGGGATTACTTTTGGAAGTCTACACATTGTTTTTGAGGAAAACACTGCATCACATACCTGTAATACCCTACTTAAAAGATAACAATTATTAATATTAGTATTTTTTTTATCTGCTTGTGTCAAGTGTGACATGTGGGGATACAGTATGTGTATACAGTATATTTGCTCTATGTTTTGGTTGTATCTTGTTGATGTCCTGTCATGAGCACACTGAAACAAATCCCTTGCAAACATTTTGGGGGTAAATGTGGACTCAGACCTCAAATGTGAAAGCCAGATTAAATTGTGGTGAAGTCTAGCTTTTTCCGGTTAAGGCAGCTAGCAAAAATCTAACCAGTCTTTCAGAGAAAAGACTTTGAGACAGTAATCCATGCCTTTGTGACAACTCAGCTGGATTACTGTAATGCACTTTATATTGGGGATAGAGGGTACAAAATGCTGATGCACATCTTTTAACTTGCCCCATCTTACCTCTGAGATACTGCACCCCTACACTCCCGGCCGATCTCTCAGGTCAGCTGACCAGCTGCTCCTGACGGTGCCTAAAGCTAGGCAAACTCAGAGGGGACTGAGCGTTTGCCGTTGCAGCTCCAAAACTTGGAATGGGCTGCCTCTGCACATTAGACAGGACTCCTCTCTGTCACATTTAAAAACTCTTCTTAAAACCCACCTCTTTTCTTTGGCTTTTAACACCAGGTAGAGTGTTGATCTTATGTGTATACTTGCATATTTTTACAGTATACTGGCAGTGTATTTTAGTTATTTTATTTTTTCTATTTATTTTATTTTATTTTATTGCTTTTATCTTTATATTAGGACCTCATCTTTCTAGTGTTCTTTTATTGTGTTATCTATTAATTCTGTATTACCTTTTTTGTGCAACACTTTGGTGACCTTGTTTGTTAAATTTGTGCTATATAAATAAAGTTGACTGGATTGGACATAAAATGCAATAAATACATATAAGTTCATATCTCCATCCTTCAATAAAACATCTCCAAGCCCTCCATCTCTCTAATGTTTCCTCACATGCTCCTCTCTTGGGAGCTCCTGGACACATGGTTTGTTGTCAAAATGATCACCGGTAATTTATCTAATTCCATGTTCTTCTCCCTTAAGCGTAGGTGCCTTCTATTATTCCCTCAGCCCTCTCTTCACACCTTCCTTCTTTCTTTCTCTCCGTTTGCTTCCTTTCCTTGCACTGAATCTCCCAACACAAGCTCAAGCATGGAGACAATTGCTTTCACTTTGTTACTCATATGTGTTATCTATGCAAGCTTTCCTTTCCTTACCTGACTTGTCTCCTTGTTGTCTGTCATGAGTGTGTGCGGCACCCTGCCCCCTCCTCCACCACTCCAACAAGGCTCCATGTGTAGATGCCCAGAGGGAATTCTAAGCATCACATTTATTTATAAGGATTGATCCTTTAAATTATTGCTGCAAGGTCAGTGTCAAAACGGTTGTTGTATTTTAATCCATGTTTTTACTGATTGAATTGTAAAATAACCGCTTGAGGCTTTAATGCATTATTTCTTTCTTGTTCTTTGTGCTTCCTCTCTCTTCCATCTCCTTCCATCTCTTAATGTTCTTAATGCTCTGGGTGAGCAGTTCCTGTTTCACACAGACACACAGACCACAAAAGACACATCACCATTTATGATCTATTTTGATTTCACTTTGTTGGGAGAACCGGTAAAACAGCTAGGAATATCTAGCTAGTGCTTTTATTGGTGTAATATTTTCTATGTAGGCCCGCCGAAACACAGCTATGCTCCTATACTAGTTCCAGCAAGCTAACGTATTTAGGAGAAATTAATTCCATCTATTGCCCTCAACTTAAGTCTCTCTAACCCTGCAATCTAGGTTAATATTAGAAAGTTTCAGCATGTGGGCATCAGGACTGGGTAAACTCCGCCTAAGGCTCCTTAAAGATTTACCATGGATCATTGATACGTGCATAATACAAACGCATTTGTTCGCAGCGCTGTGGTCACAAAAGCACAAATAATACAAGGCTTGATCTACATCTATGTCTTACCACAACACCATATGTGTTTGGATTGACAATACAAAATACTAATAATTTTGATGAAGCAATATGTATAATTCAGTTTAGGGTCATTCTTTGGATTTGATTTTATATTAAGACATCAAACCACTTTTTCCCTTTTTTGCAAACACTGAATTCACTTTCCGTGGAGCTTTATTGTCTGCATGTGACAACGTGGTACTTAAATAAGTTACCTATGGGCTCTGAAAAAGGAGCAAAAGAGATCCATCGTATAGCCATCACTAATTTTAAAGGGGGAACCACATGGTAGATGTAGAGTCAATCTTTGTTGCTGATTAGCTATTACTTGAATGTTCCTCATATACGTCAGTCTAAAATCAAGCTGATTGATCCTTATTATTGACTTTGCGTCTCCTGAATTGGCTCTCTAGAGTTTTATCAAATGTAATTCATGGACGCTGGATGAATATGGCCTTATAGACATTCCCATGTCAGATGGTGCAGAAGCCCATATGTTTTTTCTGTGTAATTTCTGTAAAAGATTGACACATTGACCCGTTCAAAAAATCTTTTCAGTTAAGAACAACTGAATTTATGGCTTCATGTCTTGTTATGGTAACCTTGGAGTTATTCCAGTAGCCTGTGTTCTGTACTCAGACCTATGCCAAATACAATTGTTTTCGCAGAAGCTCCTTCATCAATAAGCAGTCGTGGTCCCCCTCTCCATCAGTAAATGGCCTACAAGCCCGTCAGGCTTTTGACCCAGACTTTCAGAAGCAGGTTGCAGAGTATGTGTCTGGGAGGGATTATGCCAGGTATATTGGGGATTTAGCATAATATGGGCCATGCCTGTTTTGGCTTTAGCAGGAGATTGGGTCATGTAAACATTACCGTGGCAACCCAATCCAGTGTGGGAGGAGGTGATTAGGGAATTAAGGGGGAATGAGCTGTCTAATCCCTTTAATTTGACTCTTCCTGCCCCTCTCCGGCTTTCACACTCACATTTCTTATTCTTCCTCCCCTGCTGTGCTTGTTTTCAACATTTTCTTGTCTTTTTCTGCCTCTCTCTACTGTCTGAAACCCTCTCTCTCCATATTGTCTTCAAAGAGGGAAGGGCAGGATAAGCAAACTCTGCAAAAGTAAATGTCACCTTTTGAAGAAACTAAACTTTTTTTAAACTTCAACATGTCATTTATTAATATGTTTTTGTGTCGAAATGACATATAAACATCTTTTTCTATTTACGCTTGCACGTCGTGGGAAAAATAGGCGTCAGTTGTTTAACCTCTAAACCGAAATAAAAACGTGAGTAGCCCGTGTGTAGCGGGCCTTACGTTGTTGCAATTGCACGCACTTGAAATAAAGTCATGTCATATTGTCATGACAAAGAAAATCAGCTTTGCAGATATATCCTAAAGCATTGTAATATGATGTTAGGGCCAAATAGCCCACCCCAAGAATATATATTATAGGTATTAATCACAAACAGGAGACATAATGTTTAATAGGTAACATATACAGTACATTGTATACAAAATGTGTTCAATTTATAAAATAAGCAAATTGTACAATTCACAGTTTTGTTAAAGAGGAGATACATATATATATATATATATATATATATATATATATATATATATATATATATATATATATATATATATATATATATATATATATACACACATATACACATATACACACATATATATATATATATATATATATATATATATATATATAATATACATCCGATATAGCAAATCCGAGAATGAGGTTTGACTTCTTAGTAAAAGCTGCAGCTTTTTAAAACTTACCTTTAAACAAATCCAGTCTTTTGTTTCTGACTCATCATTAATGTAAGTGCATAGTGGTGATATTTAATCATGCACTGTGTTAATGATACATGATTGATTGATGGTAGGCTACTAAAGCTAAAGTTACGTTGGGAAACGTTTGGTTGGGAGACTGGAAGATGAACTATTATCATTATACAAGTTGTTTGCAGGTGCAAGTGCTTGCTAAAAAAAAAAAATCCCACATTTCTGATTAGTCATGATTTGTCTCGTGTCTCGTGTCTTCGTGTCTTTGTCCTTCGACAACACCTTACACAAAAAAACTGATCTTGATTTTGTTTCAACACAGAAAGTCAAGAGACAGACATCAACACTTGGCGGGCATGTTCAGATTTTGCATACAGACAGCATTGAAATTGTTTTGGCTTGAGTGACACTGTATGACAAGGTGTCCCATCACAAATATCAAGCATGTGCTTGATATGGCTGCATACATGACTTTATCTATGATTTCATTCATGTAATACTTTAGGAACTACAATTATTGTACACAAATTAACAGTATTTCATGTTAATGCATAACAATATGTTAATTAACACAACAACTAAGGTACTTTGCAGTTAACGGGGCAGGTTAGGAAAAGACCAATAACAGCAGTGCACATGTATTCTGTTGAATTCCAAATGTTGTAATCATGGAAATGTGTGTAGCCTTGCCATAAAGTGCTAACAAATGAGATATATCATGTCATGTTGAGTTACTGGGGATTCACTTTCTCGGGGTGATTAAGTGTCACATCAACTGGAAGAAGGCAGACGTTTGGTCATGACCTCACAGTCACTCTTCATGGATTTCAAAGTGGTGCTGAAAATGGAGAGAAAATGCCATTCATTTTTAGCCAGGAAGCCACTTCATGAATCCATCTTTGAGTGAAATGTGAATAAGCTGCTTCTACCCCCCATTTACTCCTGCCAGTTGAATTCCTATTACATTATCTCTTCTTGAAAATGCATGCAGCCAATTGATTAATTCTTGCCAATACATCCTGCTGGACTGAGGCTGACACTGAAAGCTTGCCGGACAGCTCTCCCATAAATCTACAGGAAAAGAGGTCATGAAGCTAAAGTGAAATTCATCCAGGAAGGACACTCCTCACATAATCTTATTAGTTTTCATTTCAGCACTCTTTTTACTCCACATTCTTCCCATTAGTAATCACCATGCTGCGATTCCTATTTCCTCCATGGTTACTCTAAAGCAGGGGTCTTCAATTTTTTTTTTAAGCCAAGGGCCTCTTAACTGAAAGAGAGATGGAGCAGGGACCACCTACTACGTAAATTGTATATTATGAAGCTTCATATTAAACTGGGCCTACTGTTGAAGCCATTTCTATGGAAATATTAATCAATTGAGTTAATAAGACCTAAGAAAAACCTGGGTTGCAAATGGAACGTAGAAATTGGAGTTAACCAGAGATCTAGAGTAATGTAATTTGATTGGGTGCTAGATTTAGTGTAAAATAAATATTACCCTGGGAAACAGCCAGAAGCCACTGGACTTTGGAGCAACACAGTCTTTTGGCCTACATGGAACTGCACAGTTAATTTGTAAGAAAAGTAAAGATCCTAAGTTTTTGTATTTCATGTTTTGAAATTCTTAAGCAAACAGAAAAAAGAAGAACTTTACATTCAAGACTTTTATTTACTGACGTTTTGTGTTGAGTACAAAAGAACATTGAAGTCCTGAGTTATTGAGTCAGCTTGTTGCACTCACACCTACAATAACGTTTAGGGCAGCCTAAAGTCTTTATACACACCTTTTTTTTCATTGAATACTAAGCAGTTAAAATATCCTACTTATTGCTTTGGACAAAAGCTGAAATAGTTTTACCACACCTGCTGCCGCAAAGATCTTTTCCTTACGTTGTTGTATTGCCCACTGTAGATTACTGACTTAGCGTTTTGGGGTGGTCACATTGTTGCGATGAATATTTTACTTGGTAACTTAGCTTTTTGGATTTTGGATGTATTGTGAGCTAAACGGCGTAACAAAGTTATCACTGTGTCACAAGCCCAAGCATTAAGAGTTTGGTGTAGCATCCAGGGTAATAACTTAGATCAATACAGCACATTGTGACACCCAAGGACAGTACAGCGGGACAAAAAGTAAAGAGTAGGCCCACACAAACACGGATTGAAAACAATAAAACATTTCGATACTGACGTAAAACAATGTCTTGCATTGTAAAGTTATTTTTTGAAGGAAATCTACATATTACATACCTAAGGGCCAAGTCAGGGATGGTTTTGAATCATTTAAAATCCTTTTGATTGTCTTCTGTTATAAGCCCGACCGAGAGAGACTCACATTTTCGCCCGTTGTCTTTTACTTTCTCTTTTAGCTTTTGGTTGTTCTTTGTTAAATTACCTTTTTTTCTGTGATGGCCCCAGTATCAGCCATAACTACAGCAGATAACTTCTAAAATAAAATGAGAATACAATTAGGCCTTTATAATGAAAACTCCCGCTACAATTGCCTGGTTGGATACTCACTAACACAGGCTTTTCCTTGTTATAAATAAATCTGTGACCTGGGCAAAGGTTTTACTAAAAACCATGTAAAAATAGTACACTCTTAGTCTTATTTTCAGTGGCAGAACATTTATGATCATCAGATGAAAAGTTCCACAGTTTAAGAAACATTCAAAAGTTACATGTACTAATTTTAATTCAGGTGCAGCAATTCTGAGAAATGTACAGTATGTAAACATGAAAATGTATAAAATCATCAGCACTGTAATCAAGATGTCAACCCCATTGGCAGTGGTCAAACTGAAATACTAAGACCAGTTCATGAGCAATGTGTCCATGCTCTTCAATCTGTTCAAACCAGTCTGATTTGACCGCAGCAACAGGAGCATGACTGCACTGGCTGTTGTTGTCAGCAGAATATAGGTAGAATGTTAAGTCTTTAGAGGATTAATACACTCACGTGCTGACACAGTGCAGTTTCTATCCTTTGGTGTAGGCTCTGTCCTGCAACCAGAAAGTGTTATGACAGGATGTTGAGGGTGTTTGAAGCCACCAGCAAATCAGTTTCTCATATGTCCATTGCTGTTAAAATCAGTAGGTTTTTTTTGAAAACAGAAAGCTATGCTGACACTTGGGATAAGCCTAATTGTCAATCTAAAATAACAGTGATTACTTAAGGAGATCTGTAAGAGACGCAGTTTGTGCTGGAAGTTGTTGAGCCTCAAGGTGTTGTGGATCTAGTGCATCCAAACATTTGTGATGGGAGGTCCCCCCTTGACAACCCCAGTAATTCACATATTCCTTGTAACATTTAGGTGGCCGGTGAATGATGCTGCCTTCTTGAAGGTCCAGTAGATTTATGACAGCATTGCCTTGTGTACTGTACAGTCACCCATTGTGGGAAAGCTGATCAATCTCCTACCATCTAAATTGAGCTTCTGTGATTTCTTACCATGGTTTAAGGTACACAGGGTTGCAACATCAAATCCTGTATATTGATGAATAGCAAAACATTCAGCGGCCATGCTGCCATTTATCATTTTTCATGCAAAACCTCATTCAGTACCTTCAGGTGGTACACACAAATTTTGGTGTAAATTCCTAAATCTCCTTTTCTTCAAATAGCACCAGCTTTGATCAAGCCACATCAGTACACAGATCAGATGTTTATTAAATCGTTGCTAGTCCTAGAATACTTTCTAAAATAGGCTTCACAGATATTCCTGTGGTAAGCATTCCAGACTTGCCAGCTTTAAAGAAACTTTCTGACACATGTAATGAAAAGTTTAACCTTTAAAAAAAATTCTCATTATAGAAAAACAAAACTCTGAGCCACTGTTAGATTCTAAAAGTCTGATGTTTTGTTGATCTGACAGTGGCGGTTGTCGAACAAAACCCCCCGGCTGTCTGCTTGAAATCAGAGGCCTGCTTTAGTTTACTTCTGTTTCCAACTGAAAAGCCATTGTTTCATAAATCAAGTGGCAATTTGCATATATAAATAGGGGCGGCTGTGGCCCACTGGTAGAACGGTTGTCTGCCAATGGGAAAGTCGGTGGTTTGATTGCTGGGCCTGCAGTCCCAGTGTCGGAATGTCCTTGGGCAAGACACTGAACTGATGCTGCGCCATCGAAGTGTAAATGTGTGTGCCGAACGGCAGCCTCGGCCACAGTGTGTGAATGGTGAACACAGTCCCTAAAACATCCAACCCGGTCTCATGGCAGTTCGTGAAATGGTCTGGTTATTTTGATCTATTGATTCGTCAACAGGGGCACAGTTTTTATATAACAGCCGCAAGGACACGATCTATGGTCGCTGGAGGACGCAAAAATTGGGAAATGAAACCCCACTCAAGAGACGGCAACAACAACAGGACAGTTGTGGTTGGAAGAAGAACACAGACTAACAACGAACAAAGGAACTGCCACACACGGGACGCGGCCCCTTTCCCCACTGTCCTTACTCGGACTTTCGGTACTCTTAAGCGTAATCGTGCTGAAAGATGCTTCCCATTGAAATACATTAATTGAAAACCGGGCTGAAATATCGGTCTGTTTCCATCCCCATACCCGTCACACACCCAGGTAGTGATGTAAGCGCCTCGCAGCTAAGAGCAGTTTTAGGTTTTATTGACAGGTACATTGATGAGCAAGGAGCCGCTCTGTCTAGAACCATCTTACATAACGTGTGTTTGTGTGTGTGTGTGTGTGTGTGTGTGTGTGTGAGAGTGTAAGGGAGAGGGCAGAACAATTGGGGATGGAGAAAACTGCAAACATTGATATACTATATCTATCAGAACTATGTGATGTTGGTCATTAGAGATGGAGCGAGAGGGTAGTGATAGTCTCAGACAGGAAGACAAGTGGAGAAAGCAAGTTGAACGTCTAGGTAGTCTCTAATTAGATGGCATTTCTGTTCCTCTTCACTGGCATAGTGAACTGCTTCTATCTGGGGCTAGGATTCTGTATGTAGATGCCCTATTTATTGTCCACAGGACGGCCATACAACTTTAAAGTGAAATGATCAGCACAAACGATTACTAAATCCTCTTACCTTGCTATGTAAACTAATACATTCATAATGTTGTCAAGGAAATATGTGGTGAATGTTAGTAGTAAGTATTTTTTAGCTGGTTGTTTTACCATGTTCCCCTACTTGTTTCTTACCCCCCTGCCAATCCAAAGTCATTATGTGATTGCAGGTGTAATAAGGAAGATGGAAGTTTGTATTTTAAAAAGTATTTACGTGTGTGTTTGTGTGTCTGTGTGTGTGTGTACAAACCCATTTTTGTAGGTGGGTGGGATCTTTCCCCGTCTTGTGGACATCGGTTGCCTGCCCCTGCTTTGTGTTCTTCCAGGGGTGCTTCCTTCCATGTTCGTAATGTACAGTGCCTCCATATGCCCCGGCTCCTCATATACTCCACCCTGCTGAGCAGGACATGGGGCTGTCAGCTGACCTCCATCAAACAAGTGCATGACCTCAGGACAAAGACATGGGAAAGGATGAACTACATCTCTTCCAAGAAACAGCTCAGGCAGAAAGTCCAGCTTCCTTCCAGAAACGGATTGCCATACTTAGCCCAGGTCATAGAAAAGTCCACCATTTCACAGATTACCAATATACTCCAACACCCAAATAATCTCAAAGAGAGAGTAGTAAACCAATCAAAATTGTTAGGGGCAAGTAAATCTTCTTACCAAGTATAACACCTATTGACCTGTCCTAAGAAAAGTTGTAGTCTTCAGCCTCAACCGATGCTGACTCAAGTCCCATCACTGGAGGGAATTTATCAGACTTCACACAGCTCCCTCTGGAGCCACAAAAGGCCTCCTACAGCTTTTTTGTTGACATCTGCAGTACTTGCCCCAAAGTAAGTGTTTTATATGTAAAATTAGTACCCCCTAAAGCCAAACTAGAGTAGAACAGATATCTGCAATAATGGTAACAATGGCAACACTGAATTACACAATTTAAAAGAACATAATTACACAGTGGAAAAAAAAATCATGCTCTAAGGAGACAGGGAGTCATTTGTTTGTGCCAGCTGGATGAGCTAATGGAGGCATGTGTTAGAATATTTACCTGATGTGAAAGTGTGTAGTTAACTCATAGTGATTTGTGTAGTCCATGGTTTTTTTGTGTCAGTATTAATTGTTGCAGTTCATTAGCAATCATAACAGGCAGAATGCAAGTAACAACACGCACACACGCACCATATGTCAATCCTGTTTATGTGGGTTCCTGCACATATTCCGTAGGTCTAAAAGAGAGTCCCATTAAGCAAATCAGATGTCAAGGTAGGGTTGATTTTGTCCCCTATTTTTGATTTTGTCTTAGTCTTGTGCCAAATGTCCTTGTTAGTTTTAGTCATTCACATATGTTTTTTGTTAGTCAAGTTTTATTTGGCTAAAAGTCTAGTTATTTTAGTCTAGTTTTAGTCAAAAGAGAACTCAGGTATCTTAGTCACCTTTTAGTCCATAAATGTTAGTCTTTTTTTTTTAGAAACACTATTTCTGAGATTATTTCTTATAACCATTTCAGTCAAGTAGTGTTTCTCAAATATTGGTTATGTGTCATAATTACCTGACAAAATACTATTGTTGAATGATTTATTTGTTGAATGCAACTTTGTTAAACGTGTCTGGTTTTATATCAAGCCTCTTCCTTCATGCAAATACAATTGTACACAGACACGTTTGATAAAAAAAAATATATATATACTATGAAAAAGTACTGGTAACGAAGCAATTGGCCTGTTTGGAACAGGCACACACTCCTAACGGGCACTGCACTGGTTCTATCTCATGATAAAAAAGTAGAAAGGATTGTAGACAAAAATGAAGAGAGGTTTTATCTTAATTTTGATTTCACATTTTAGTCTCATCTTTTTTAGTCAGCTTTTTTGGAGTCTTTTTGCAGTCTCGTCATCGTCCCATCTTTGTCATTGAAAAAATGGTCGTTGATGAACGTATTTAATCTAGTCTTGTCAGATGAAATTCTCCCTGCACACCTGTGCCTCATTGTCTCAATTAGCCCACATATAAATACCTAAAATAATCCTCTTCTGTATGTTTGCCAGATTTAAATGTTGCTCGAGTGCTTTGGGTTTCCAGCTGTTTCTGTCGGTTAGTATTCTGTTCCGGTGTGAACCTGCTAACTATGTTTTGAACTTGCTTTCCTGTCTGTGGCCTGCTTTCTTTCCCAGCACCTGTAGGGATTGTTTGCTTGTTGGGACTACCTTCAGTTTGCCAATCTGTGAACCTGTTCATGTAACCAGAGTACAGTGGCTGTAATTCAACCTGGTCTGCCTATGTTAATTTGCATTTTTGTCATCTTTATTTCAAGTCAGGCTTTTAAAAATGGTGAGAGGTGAGTTAAGGTAAATAAATAAATACATTTGTCATGCTATCTTATAAGACTTTACATTTTTTAAATGTAAAAGAAAGTATAATATAATATAAAATATAAATATAAAGAAAATATATAATATATAAATATAAGAAATATAAAAGAAAGTTTTAATGTGACTAAAGTTAACAGCTGTATTGTATTGGAATTGTATTTGTTTTCTCTGAAACTGTCAGGGTCTGCAATGGGTTTTCAGTTTGAGCCAAGATGCGTTCAGGTGTAACTGTTACAGTGCATGCCCATCAAAGAACTTTTAAGTGATGGTAAAGCAACAAATGTGTTCTGGGTGTGTCACACCACAGGGAAATTGACTTGGGTTTTCACTAAGCTGTTTTTGAGCTAACTTTTAAACTGCAAAGTGTTCCTATAAAATCTGTTCAATGTTCCCAGGTTCATGCATGCAAGAACTAGGACTTACTGAAATATTAACAACCCCTAGTTTTTGTGTAAAACGCTGTTGGCTGCGATGCCATTGATGGTTCAGAAATGCTGACGAGAAGTCCCTTTTCAGGACTCATCAAATTTGTGGCAAAGGGAACAAAAGCTTCTGCTCCACTGAATAGTTTTTTCCACAGAAATTGTGTGATGACTCCATTTTATGTCTCAGGGGATGATAGTGATAGACTGGGTTCCAGGTGAGCTCTTGGGACCTCTTAAGCTATGAAAGCAGAACCGCGCTGATGTTTTTTTTTTTTTTCATTTCTTTAACCTTGATTTTGAGCAGTCCTGGCAAGATTGGCACACTTTTATTGCTAGTGTTCTGGATAAAGGTTTCATGGCTGTATGCAGAGTTAAAGGCCAACAGTTTTTAGAGTATCACACTGGAGTAGAGTAAACTTAAGATTTAAAAAAAAATGTGAAAAGGATGTGAACATTTGTGGGTGGATCTGTATCAAAGCACACTGTGGTGAGGTTCATACTTTGCTACTCTGTGGCTGTAGGGGGTGAAGGACCTAAAGAATCCATTTTGGTGAAGTAATTGAAGGATAAAATAGGCTACATTTTTGTCTTAAATGTGTAGTGAATGAAGGATTCTGGTATTACAGTAGGCAGAGCATTGGGGCAGGGTTGCTACGAACACATTACGCACTGCGCTCAGTGAGAAGTGGGTTGTGGGAAAATGAAGTCTCTCTGCATGCTCTGCAGTGTTATTTCTGTTTGCTGTCACATTACCCGACCCTGTATCTGTGAATAAAAAATATCTGAGTTGAAAGTTCTGTCACAAAAATGCTGTCTCATATCATTTCACATGTTTAAGTGGGTGTATGGATATCCTGGAGATTTCTTAGTGGGTATACTATGTACACCTTTGTCTTACGTAGACTAAACCACTGGAGTTACTACTAGCTTTTTCATAGCCTTATCACCACAATGATGTAGACTGAAAAGTAATGTAAAATAGATGCCTGAATTTGCTAGCACTGCAAATTTAAGGCCTCCAGTTACAGTGAGGAAAATAAGTATTTAAACACCCTGCTATTTTGCAAGTTCTTCCTTTTGGAGGGGTCTGAAATTGTCATTGTAGGTGCATGTCCACTGTGAGAGACATAATCTAAAAAAGATCCATAAATCACAATGTATAACTTTTTTAAACTAACGCTGCAAATAAGTATTTGAACACCTGTATCAGCTAGCATTCTGACCCTCAAAGACCTGTTAGTCTGCCTTCAAAATGTCCACTGTTGGAGCAATCAATAGAAAATGGAAGAAGCTAAACATGACTGTCAATCTCCCTCGATCTGGGGCTCCATACAAGATCTCAACTCGTGGGGTCTCAATGAGCCTAAGAAATATGAGAAATCAGCCCAGAACTACAGGGGAGGAGCTGGTTAATGACCTGAAAAGAGCTGGGACCACCGTTTCCAAGGTTACTGTTGGTAATACACTAAGACTTCATGGTTTGTAATCATGCATGGCACGGAAGGTTCGCCTGCTTAAACCAGCACATGGCAAGGCCTGTCTTAAGTTTGCCACTGACCATTTGGATGATCCAGAGGAGTCATGGGAGAAAGTCATGTGGTCAGATGAGACCAAAATAGAACTTTTTGGTCATAATTCCACTAACCGTGTTTGGAGGAAGAAGAATGATGAGTACCATCCCTACTTTGAAGCATGGGGGTGGTAGCATCATGCTTTGGGTTGTTTTGCTGCACATGGGACAGGGCAACTGCACTGTATTAAGGAGAGGATGACTGAGGCCATGTATTCCGAGTATTCACCGAAACCTGGTGAAAAACTACAGGAAACATTTTACCTCTGATTGTAAACAAAGGCTGCTGTACCACATATTAACATTGATTTTCTCAGGTGTTCAAATACTTATTTGCAGGAGTATCATACAAATAAATAGTTAAAAAATCATACATTGTGATATTTTTTTTTTACATTATGTCTCTCACAGTAGACATGCACCTACGATGACAATTTCAGACCCCTCCATGATTTTTAAGTGGGAGAACTTGCAAAATAGCAGGTTGTTCAAATACTTATTTTCCTCACTGTGTATTAAGAAGGCCTGTTCTATTTTTTTTATTCATGAGTAGACCCTTTTCGCAGTGGACATTTTGATTTAAGACAAATGTTAAAGTTGCTTCTTGATTGTCCCAGTAGGCTATGCAACTAACACAATGCCAACTGACACTAAACATCTAAATCACCCCTGTTAATAATCACACCTGCGCTTTTTTTGCTATGTCAAAATGTCAGTCTTTGTCTTCAACAACTCAAAATGTATGCAAAAATCTGTCTGAATTATCTAAAAATGTCTAGGCTATGTCCATGCTCAAATAATTGATGGTAGCTTTGTATTCAGCTTGCCAACTGGTGTTGTATTCCTGGCTAATCAACATCACATTCTGTTGGCATGTTATGAGCAGCAAGCTAAAGTAGACAACATTTTAGCTTTAAAGTAGCTAGTAAATCAAGTAAAAAGCTGCTTCGGGTTTACGTAAAGGGACTCGGGGACTGATATTAAAAGTTAAAGTGTTTGTCAAAGCTATAGAGAGAAACAGAGGGCATGAGACCATTTAGGTCTACCTGTGAAATGAATACTTGTGTTTTCTAGCTTGGTTATAAAATATTTATCCATTTTCACACAGCCATCTCTAAAATGGAAGTCTCTACTCTGAGATTTGTGACCCAGCTGCAAGACCTTCAGTCGTCTGTCAACCTCTGAGCAGCTTCATGGAAGAAAGCAGGTGAGTGAGTTCATTTTTTTTTTTCCTTTTCTTTAGGACTCTTATCACTGTTGTAGCAATGAAGTGTAAATCCACCAATGTGCTGTATTTGCCTCAGGGAGAAACTGCCAATGTTTTGTTTTTTTTTCATCCTTTGAACTGATGGCCTCTGGCATGAGCAGCATACACAATCATGGCCTACTGTATATCTAAAATGATGAACTATGCTAGTCTTTGTAGTCTCTTGGACCTCATTCCCTGCATTCCCTTTGTTTTCCTTAGTAGCTGCGGTTGGCTTAGTATTTAATTTTCTAATTTCACCATGTCCCCCGCCGCATCGAATTTTACTTTGTAAGAGCTACAACCCTTCTCTTGTTTCTCCATTCTCTGAACCATTATTTGATTTTTTTTCTTTCTTTTTTTTCTGTTTCTGCTGTGGTAGACTGATGGCCAAATTGTCATGGCTGGACAACTAATTTCCTCAGATATTTACCTTCGAGCACACACAGGCACTCCTGGTTGATGAAAGCAAGATACCGTGAAATGGTCCATGAATTTTGGTTTGAGTGTGCGTGAGTGCATGGCTGCACATGTATGCATGCTGGTCTGCCTGTTTGACAGCTCATATTATAGGCTGTGAATGAATGCATTTTTGAGACAATTTTTGCGTGCGTGCGTGTGTGTGTGGACGGACGGATTGCATATCCATTGCATGAGTTCTGTGCAGTTTGAAGTGTGGGCCTGGTACTACATTATTGGCTGTGAATAAAAGTTGGAAAAGGATTTGTGCGTGTGAAGGAGAAGAGAAACCATTTATGTTAAATTTTCACAGTAAAGGATGATATCATTGTTTTTTACATGGCATCTTGTTTGGCTAAAAGATTGTTAAAATATAATTGTACATATAATTGTAATCTTAAAGCAACAGTAAATTCAAACTTTTGATTTAAAAACTAAACAAACTAATTGGGTATTTGTGTACGTTTTTCCCAGAAATGTTAGTATCTTTTATTTGCTCCCCACGTTATCTTTATTTCCTGGTTTAAACATCAGGTTTCAAAAGCTGAAAAAACTCCAAAGATGAAACACTGCTCTACCATGGGGGTTGTCTTTGATTTGTGATTGAAAAGACATTAGTCTGTTCAACCTGTTAGAAGTGGTTTGTCTAAGAAGTAGAGAGTCCAGATCAGGACAATTGACTGTTAAAGAAGGTTTAATCTGTGCGCTCCGTTTCCCATCACTGGGGGTGTGTGCTAGCTGCTGACTGCGCTTTTACAGGGATGATAAAGGGGCCATACATATGGCGACCTTTGCGTTTGTGTGTTGGTAAAACTGGTAGTAAATTGAAATAAATGATTGCTCTTGACAGTTGAGATGCCAACACTTTGGGTGAAAGGCTGTTGGCCCTTTGGCAACAGTGTGACACAATGAAGACAGAGCATTTAGCATTTCTGTTGGTCCCTTTGGCCTAGCATTACAATTTCACACTCCCACACTGAGCTGTGGCCCTCAGCACATAAGGTGGTTGGGGCAGAGCCATCAGTCATGTCCCTGATGACCAGAGCTCTTTATGAAGATGGATACCAGTGGATTTCCCGTCTTCCCACAGCTGCTTTCTGTTTTTGTCAATTTCTGAAAGCATTTCTTTCACTTTCTTTACAGATGTATAGCTACATACATGTGTATATTTATGAATGTACTATGTAGTTTTAGCTTGGTGTCCATGGCTTTTCAGCAGGATCTTAGGATGAACAGTGTTCACTAGTAATGTCCAAATGAAGCTTTATGAACCATCAGTTGTTGACCCAACTAGATGGTGCTGTGGGTTTAAAGGAGGCTCAAGCAATGGCAATTCGATGTGCTTTCAACCCTTTGAACAGAGAGCGCCATCCACTAGGCTCAGAAAATGAGGAAAATGCTTTGTAAAGTTATATTTGGACATCACTAGTGTTAACCCAACATCTATTTTTAACTGCTATCAAAGAGATGTACAGATATTATAAGAAATGTACGGTATGGCTGTGCGCTTATTGCTAAAGCAACCCTATCTCCTAACAAATTCCATTCCCAACAAAACTGCATTCTCAGTTAGGTTTTGAGGGAAAAATACTTGGTTGGGTTTAGGCAGATGATGTTTTTTAGTTAGAAGTAAGTTTGTTATGTAAATTGAGGTAGTAAGTTAAGTCCAAAAAGGACACAAACATTGATCACCTGGTGAAAGTCCTGTTTGTTTGACACATCTATCTACCGCAACTTCCTCCCTATGTCACAGACTTTAACTTGATCAGAAGCTCAGATGGCCGAGCTGGAATCTTTCCCCTTAGAGAGAAACATCATGGCTTTCAAATGAGCAAAGTGGCAGTTGGTCGAGCCCCCCCCCCCCCCCCCCCCCCCCCCCCCCTAAGGAAAGCTCATTTAGGGACTGGCTCTAGTGGCTGTAATTCTGCACCAAGGCTGAATTTTGGGAAAGAGGCTTCAGATACGGTATTAGGGGAGCACTAATGTCATGTCATAGGACTTTTAAGCATGTGTTCCCCGTGTTTTAAACAGCGACCATAGTGAAACATCAGTTCGATGCCTAGGACTACCCAGTGCGTTGACAAGTGAGTATGTGACCAGTTAGAATGAGAATGATTTGGACAGAGACTTGGGGAGGATTATCTTCTTTCTCTCAGGGATGGATTGCACATACACACACATACTTGGACATGGGAGCGCACGCACACACGCACGCACACACGCACACACATACACCTTTTATTGTGGCCTGTTGTGTGTGAATTGATGTTCCGTATAAGATAAAATGGACTCCTCGAGGTAGAAACGGCTTCACTTAATTTCTCTCTCTTCTCCCCCTCTGTGTGATGTAAGAGTGTGTGTGTTAAGAGTGTGTAGGTGTTGGAGCTATGGACGAAATCTATCAGCTGGATATCAGCTCATTGCATTTCCTCGTCTGCTTTTTCACTGTCTAATCCACCCCATATTCCTTCCCTTTATTTCCTTTTTTTGTTTTCTTTAATTACATCCTCCTGCACACTTCCTCTTGTCATCCCTCTCTCCCCCCAACTTATTCTCCTTTTCTTCTCTTCTTTTTCAAATGGTTCACCTCCCCTTCTGTCCATGCTGGCCCTCACTTCCTCTCCTGTCATCCTTCTTTACTCCAGTTATCTTTTTTAAATCCTCCTATCTGCCCTCTTTTTCATCCTCTTCTCATCTCTGCCCACCAAAGCCACTCAAATACCATGTGTCACTTTCTTCTTCACTTCCTGATAATCCAGTCCTCTCCCTCTCTGCCTGGCCCTCTTCTTCATCATCCTTAATGCTTTGTCTTTTTCTCTCTCATCTCATCTTTTTTATATCAGCCTCTATCTCTGATTTTACTCACCCTTTAAAGCTAATAATCTGCAGCAGTGCCATGAAGGCATCCATTGTCTTCCCATAACATTCTTGCTCTATCCTCCTTTTTTCTCCATTCTTTTTTCCTTCCGCCACTTGACTGCACCTTGCTGCCAGCTGCTGCTGTTAAAATCTTTTCTTACCATTAGCTACTAGCTTTCTCACATTTCCTCCTCTCACCTACATTTACCCTCAATCTATCACATCTCTCCATCCATTTTCCTCTCCTCTTTAGACACCTCTCCACCTGTTTCTACCATGTATTTTGTAAAGTATAATGACTGATCTAGATCTCCTTTACACTTGACATTAAAGCCACACTGGGCTCCATACGTTTATTCAAATACGGCTGTCTTATCAGGGTAAATCACATGCAGCTACAACAGGAAAGAACTGCCTGATCTCAGAGAAATATGTGAAATGACCACAACCCAAAATAGATTTGCGTAATTTTTAATATACTCAAGTTTAACTTATGCGAACAAACACCAGATCAGTCAAGTGGTGTGGTGGTGACAACAGTAATGATTCGGGTGTGTCACAACCAATTGATCAAGCTTTGATTGCTCTTAGCGACTCAGATAATGCTCATTTATTTATTCATTCTTTCAGGCTGTGTAAAGTCCTGGATAAACAAGCTGATGTCATTCTAATCAGTGCATTCATAAATGTATTGTAAATTTCACATGGTGCGGCTACAATATTTGAGAGATATGCTTATATTAGCATGATTTATTTCACAAAATAAGGTGACATTACATAAAATAACAAGTTTTTTCTCCACCTTTAGTATATTCAAAAGATGCCATGGTTTCCAGCTAGGGGCCTTCCTGGCATGACATATGCCTCTATCCCCTTCTTTTCTGCCTGCCTTTACACTATCAGCTATCAAAATAATGATAAAGGCAAAATGCCTTAATATATCTGTCATTTTGTGCAGCTTTAAAATATATTTAATATACAGTACATGTTGACATTTAACATATTCTCATTGTCCTCAACCCCTCCTCCCATCTCATTCTAACTTGTGTCAAGCTTCAGTGACAAATTATACAAATCTAACAGATATTGATAAGGCACATAAGATGAAGCCAGCTGTGGTTGAACAGCTGATTTTAATCTAAGGGAGAGTGAAGGTGAACAGCAGAAGGAGGTCTGCTTCAGCATTATCATTCATTTGGAGTCATGTTTCTGGCCACCTGATACATGGGAGTTCAATATTTACTGTCTGTTTTTAGCTCTAGTTGTCTCTACCAACTCCTTATGGGAATATCTGGCTCTGTGTAACTGCTAAATGCTCCACTGTCTGTCAGGGATGCTGGAAGTCAGTCAGAGTTGGTGGTGCTGAGAGAAGTAAATGACATACTACTAAATGCTGCAGGACTTTATCTTATGCTAATTTCAGAATGTTTTACACTAAAGACACCAAACTTAAATACTGTATGTCGGACTAGCCACGGTGACTACACATTCAGCAACATGAAGCTAATGTATGAGAACTGCAAGGAAGGGAAGAAGGAGTCGGTCAGTGCATGGATGTGGGCGAGACATGGGACCCATGGACAGGTTATTTTAGTTGCAGAGCTATACAGTCTCAATCACAGTAGCACCAGTGCGATACAGCTTTGCGCAGCATTGTGAGTGACAGCCGTTTGTGTGCCTTTTTTGTGTGTGAGGTGAATTATTTGGGCCTCATGATAAAAGACTCTATTTGTTTTTATGAAACGTGTTTTTTTGGAGGTGCTTCAACACTCTTAGCACCTCCATGCTGCATCCTTGCTGTTAGTACATATAGGGCTACAGCCAATTAGCTTAAAAATTAACAATTTGAACTAGGGGGAAATGGCTAGACTGGATCTGTGTAAAGGTACATGCAAACATGCACCTTTTAACTGGGCGTATTGGGAGTTTGGAACTGGATTTCTTGGCTCGGAGCAGTGACCCTTAGCCGTGTAATAACTGTTGGCCCTGCATGCACATTAATTACTTTAGCTAAATGAGACCTAAGTCCGGTTTTCATTGGGTGCAGCAGTGCTGGCAGTATTGTAAAATAATGAAAGTCCTAAACCTCTATAAAGCAAGAACTAATTAGTGTAAATATGTAAATGTGCATACTATTGAGAATCAGGCATCAGTGAAAGTACCTGTGTGGATGAACTTGGGTCCTGCTCACTATGAACATTCAGTACCATTTCTGTGTTATGCAGTTCACTTTAATGCAAATGTTTATAATCTCATCTGTGAGATATACTAGATAGGTGGCACCCTTTTATTATGGTGATCACCACTAAAACATGCCCACCTCATCCTCTGCTTAGTCCAAACCAATTGTTTTTGTTGCTGCTGAAAGATGTTACATGCACCATGTTTTGTCAGTCTTGTATAAAGTACTTGAAAGCAATGCTTGAGTAAAACCAGAAAATGTTTTTGGTAGAAGTTATTCTTTTTTTAGAATATTACTTAAGTAAAAGTCTGATATGTACTGTACTTGTGAATTAAAAGTAGTATTCTGATATAAAATGTACTTAAATATAAAAAGTAAAGGTAAAGAAAACTCATGAACTTTATGGCCAAATGTGTGTAATGTTATATTCCTCACCACTGTCGTTTGGGTGCTCATCGTCTGTAAGTTGTACGTCACCACACTTCACACACATAACACACACCTCATAAAAATGTATACTTTAACTCCTGGCAATACCACCGTTGCGGCGTTAACGACACTGCC
This sequence comes from Etheostoma cragini, assembly GCF_013103735.1. Classification (NCBI taxonomy): domain Eukaryota; kingdom Metazoa; phylum Chordata; class Actinopteri; order Perciformes; family Percidae; genus Etheostoma; species Etheostoma cragini. The sequence continues at coordinate 19,756,402 of NC_048426.1, read as the reverse complement.
AACATGTCACAGCGGGTGTTGATCTGAACGTTGCTGTGCCGTTGAGATGAAAATATCACACTTTATTTTTTGTGTCATGCAGTGAATTAAAAAAAAAAATTAACCCTGAATCTTTCAGAGACTAAAATTGTTACACGTATAGGAATGCCACTTTCTGTCCACCTGTTAATCTTTTACATTTGGTCTTCTAAGCTCTCATTTTTCTCAAATGAAATCCCTCAAAGGATGTTCAAAAAGGCAGATTTAGATTTTGTTGAGTTGCTGATGATCTTGGAATGAAAGAAACAAGAATCCATCCCCAGCACTGTCAATAATCTCTTTAGCAAACCTTCCTGCTAAGGAAGCTAAAACTGGGGAAAGAGTGATTCATCATAAAGCAGAAAGGGTTGTCAAATAACTTGAATTGTGAGTTTATGGCAAATTCTCCTATTTTGGTTAAATGATTTTTGACATTTCACTTTATTCCATGACTCAGAGAAAATTATAATTCTACAAAATTTAATGTGACATTTTGACATGTTACAGCGGAAAGGCATGTGTAGCTAATACCATTAATAGTGACTGTACCATGGCCCTGTATAATCATGATTTCTCACTGCAACTCACGCTCTTACTTGGTGAGGTAGAGGTAGCCAACAGAGTACACTTTTATACAAGTAATTTTACTTTTGCTTGATTCACATGCCTTTAAAGTACAGTAACAGTCCTTCTACTTAAAGGTACATGTGAAATGACTTATCTCATGCTATATATTTTGTTGAGTTGTGTACTTTAAATATGCCGCAATGTTTTCAACAATGTTATGTATATTTTTTTCAATGTAAGAGAAACAAGCTGAGCAAACGTTAGCAGCAACTCTGCTTGCAGTCCTTTTTGAGCCAACAGCGTCAGAGAAACACTGATTTATAAAGTCAAACTGCTTTTATGGAGTGTTTTTACTGGTTTTACCAATTGTTTTGAAAAGGAGGGGACCTCTGCTGATAATCAGACTATGGGTAACGAACACTGAAGGAATCCTAACCTGGAAAAGCTGACTGCAAAGACAACAGGGATGTGGAGACCGACACTGATCCCTTACTACTTCACATCACCAAACTGTGTCTTATGTTCGGTAGAAATTTACACATTGTGCGTTTTATGTACATTATTCTAGTATTCTATCCATCCATTGGCCTTTAACCTGGTAGAGCTGTGTCTCAAAGATAATAATGCTGTCAGCACTCATGTGTCACAAGTGAAATGTGTGTGCTCTCAGAGTAGGGCACAATGTACCACAGTAATCTAAATAGCTCATGTGTGTAATGGAAACCACAAATTGAACATTTCCAGCCATTTAAAAATGCATTAACTCAAATGTGATGCAAATGGCATTTATATTGCAGTTATTCTAGGTTCTATAACGCTTAGTCCTAAATGTGTTATTGGAAGAAAACATTTCTTGTGTTTCAGAAGAGAAAACTGAAATGGAGGGCATTCATGCACTTCCTGTCTGTCACACAGACAGCAGTTGCCCTATTTGCATCTGACCTTTTATAGCCAATCAATGACTGTTGTGTCAGTTAAAAATTTAGCTTTCTGTGTATTTTAACAGATTCCAAAAAACTAAAATAATATCATACAAAAGGGGCCTTTTGTGGCAGTAGCTCTCATAACTATGTAATGAATTCACAGCATTCGTTGCCATTTGAGTTGCTTGTATTGGGGTCGGTGTAAACGTTGTGGCTCTGGCTGCAGAAGCCAGAAGACCTTGGTCACGGATTTCATATTCTGTTTTCCAAAAATAACCTCTTCAGCTTAGTCCCTTGGGAACTGGACTCTGTACTTTGACTCTGCACTGTGTACTTTAGAAAATAGTTTAGTAAATGAATCCACGTTTTTATTTTGTCCAATACTACGGATGTGGTGATTTTGCTGTCTGCAACTTCAAACGGAGATCTCCCTTACAGTAATTGTGTAATACTCCCGGGTTAAAACTCAGTAATTTTGCTTGCGACAAGCCTGTCCCACTGCCTTTTTAGATGGTGCCGCATGGTTCAATTGTGCTTTTGTTCTGTTATAGACGATAAATATGTCAAGTAAGCAGTGGTAAGACTGAACCAAATGCTAAAGTTATGGCCCAGAAAACTGAAACCATGAGATCGGAACGTTATAAAGGGGAATGTCTGTGTGCAATTCACTGAAAAAGATTAGTGACCAAAAGTTGTTGTGTACCTGGCACATAGTGCTTGCTTCTCCATTGTATGTTTTGCTCAGTTGACGGATAATGGTAAGGTTGATCTTTCCTTTGATTATTATTTTTTTTTTTTTGTCCTAGTGTGTGTGGATAATGTGTAATTTCTTATTGGATCAGTGAAGCCATATTGGCACTCTTGTAAACTTAAGAGTGCAATCTCTCTTATCAAACTGTATGCTGCACACACATTCATGCAGACCACACGCACAAAAACTCTTGACACAAAAAAAGGCGATTAAACATCAAAGTAGCAGAATCTTGGGTGAACTATGAGCATTTAACTAATTTAAAGCATCAGTAAAAAAAAGTGTGTACACCTTTTAGGATATGAGTAATGAAAAGCCTTTCCTCCACTGCTCTGTACCTCCCTTTTATGACGCTTATGCGAAATATAAATTCTGTAAAATGAGTTCACTAATTGCTGTCAGTTGGAAGTTGACTGACTGATTCAATCTTCAGTTCCTAGATTAGTCTCTCATCCTCCTTGCAGTCTTTAATTATGTGGCGAGTGAGACTCTAATGGTTTGGATCGCCTTTTTGGCCCGCTCAACGACCAGACTCAAGGAAGACACCGGCAACGCCACCCAGGGAAAATTACCCCAAGAACAGGATTGGACTAGCTAGATAATTACACCATCAAAATACTAAAAAAGTACACACATTTTTATTAAAATTTTGAAGTATAAAATACTTTTCAAATATGAAAATGTGGGCGATGAGTGCTGAGGTTTTAAATGGGGGGGGGGGGACTGGGTCAAGGGGTGTGGGAGCTCAGGGAAGGATCACCCCAATCACATGTGAAGACTCACGCAAACACACACCCACGCACGCACACACAACAACTGTGGGACAGAGAACACTTGATTACTTGGGGGGAGAAATAAATGAATAAACCAAAAATAATTGAAAAAAACTTCAATCTAAGGCAAGTTAGTTAGCCAAAAAGTGGCTGATAGCTGCCTAGAACCAAACAAAAAGAGTAAATACAACAATTAAACCATAAAAGTCTTTGACAAAACTTAACCAAAGCGAAAAAAAAATTAACCAAAAAATCACCTGATCCTAATTTACCAAAAGAAACTCATAAACCAAGACACCAGTCACCATGCACATTAATAAACAAGTTAGCGTTGATGCTGCAAGAGCATCAATTATTTTAGAAGTGGAGACTAATTCTTAGTTGAAAGAAGGGCAAAGAATGGCACTAAAGACTTTTCTCGATGGAATAGATCTGAATCAACTGACTCTCTCTGGCCAAAGTTTAATAGACCAATGGTTCATCCAATCACCTGACAAGTATTTCTTTTAAACGTCTGCCCTTTTCCAAAAAACGGATTCAAATGACTGCCAATGCTTTTCAGATGGTCCTGTGTAACAAACCATGTGGTGCGTCAGGTTAGCTATAACACTGCAGTAAAAGGGCAACAGTAGATAACTTTTTTTTTACATATCTCACATTTCCCTGGATGATCTAAATTGTCAATGTTTGCTTTTTAAAATAAATTTGCTAAGGTCTAAAAGTCCCTAATCTATTAATAAAATAGCCAAGTTTGCAACATTGGTGTAAACATGTAATGAAAATTTGACAGTCTTACATCATATTTCCTTGATGATCTAGGGTTAAGGGATTATTTTCATTGATTAATCATTTGACCTATAGCCTGTCAGAAAATAGTAAAAAATGCCACAGTGACATCTATAAAAGTCAGTTTTTTTTTTGTCTCTTTTGTCCAACCTTGTGTCTAGTCCTCAAGATATCCAATCAGCCACATTAGAGACTTAAGAAAATGACTAATTAATAGATTTCAAAATAGCCAATTTAATTCTATAGGTCGACTATATTTTCATAGAGAATTTAAACAAAGTCATAATTCTATGCATGCTGATTACTCGTGCGAGTTTTGCGAATACATGCTAAAGGTTGTTTGTTTGAGTTGAAGTTTGACGTGGTGTACTGTGTGTATGCATTTCCATATACTTATCTCTGGTATAGCATGGCTGTGTTTGTTACTTTTTTATAGATGGTGAATATTTAGTTGATCGTAAATCAAACTCAAAAAAGGTTGCAAACTCCCCAAGCAGAACAAAAGAGAATTGAGTTCAGCCGGGTCTAGCAGGAAAAAAATAACTGTATAAAGATGCGGTCGTATGAATCAATCGGACTTTTTAGCATTTTGCTGACTCATGCTTTGGCCTGCCTTAGAAGCAGCACAGAAAACTGTTCAACCAATCCCGCACTGCAAAACGACTATCTCAAATGTTTAACAATAATATGTGCCAAAATATCATTTTCCACACCAAAATTTGAGTTTTGAACATTAGCAAAACCTATGAAAGCAAAGGATGTGGCAAAAGAAATTGTTAAAAACTTTATTTTTATTGCATGACAACGTTATGATTTAAGCCCAAACACAGCACTGCTACCTCCCATGACCCCGACCTCCTTCCTACCCAACTTTATATCCCCATAACAATGTGACCTGACTGCTCCCTTTTCTCCCGTCAAAGAATAAATAAGATTAGAAAAATGAAAAGGCGATGACTGCGATTCCGTAACGAACAGCAACATGCACACTAACATAGTGTGCTCTACGTTTCCTTAGTCAGTGTGCTTCAGTTACTCAGCTCTGTCTCTCATTTGTCTTTGTCCTCAATCTCACTGCTCCATCTCTTCTAGCTGTAATGACATCATCCATAAATGTAGTGTGACACTTCAGGGGACAAATGTGCTATGTGAGTGGTATTGTGTGCCAAGTATGTGCGTGTTTTGGCTGTCGTGTGTTTTTAGTAATGTTAACACTGCAGCAGACAGATAAACCCTCTGACTCCCTAGTTCATTATAATGACAAACCGCTCTGGATTGTGTGTCCCCCTGCGTGGGAGGTGACTGTGACTCTAACGTTATATTTCTGTGAAAGTAAACACACCCAAATGCAGACACAACACGCATCCCCACATTTCTTGATGTGCATTTGTAACTACAGCCTTTTTCTGCGTTTGTATCTGTGAACACTTAAGACTGGCATGCTAATATATAATTTACAATATAATAATTGCACATACCAAAGTAAAAACTTCATGCACACACATGCAAGACGTGTGTAGGAAAGAGAGAGGGTAAGGGAAATTAAAAAAAGAGGACACAATATAAAACATTTAACATTATTTTGCATATCCATTTAAATCAAGCTTCTCTACCCATCTGCCCCTTTTTCTGCTAGCCTGATCTTACTAGACTCTCATACATTTCTTTTGTACATGTCATGTACATGTGCAACAAGAGGTGAGACCGACAAGGCCTATGGACAAGGCTTGTACTTAGCATTGGCATCACTAGCGTTAGCCTTAGCCAAAAAACCTTTCCCAAACCCCTGTGAGGAGGCAACCCATTCTCACTCAACGCGTAAAATATAGACGTTTGGGTAGTGGCTTTCTGCGTCTGATGCAACAAAAAAGGCACCCTTTGGAGTGTGTAGAACGTATTGGGCAGAGCAGCAACTAGACGGGGTTTAGAGAGTCGTATGTAACGGGGAAATTCCGAATAGGGAGGTTGGTCGGGGTGGTGGATGGGTCAAACACAGGACTTTAACCCAGGAGAACCTGGTCAATTACAGAACTACAACTCTAGCGACTGAGACCTAGCAGCTGAACTGCTGCACTTTGTTAACGCGACAATGGCGAGGAAAAACTCCCTTTTAAGCTGAAACCTTGAGTGGTGAGTGCACTGCATGGCGTAACAGAGCATAGCAAGGTGTAGCAGGGGATAGAAGGGCGTAGCAGGTCACTGCAGGGTGTGGCAGGGCGCCTGGCAGGACCACAGTGAAAGCTGCAACTACGATCGAGGGAAAGCTGTTGGTCGAGAAAACATAAGGGCTCCGGGGAATAACCCCCCCGAGCAAATTAGTTTGGGGATCACTGCAGTGCATCTCCCTGGCTGTCTTATTCATTACTCCCTATGTTATACCCCTAGTTTACTCTATAGTGAGCAGTAAATCAATATTTTAAACGTGTATATGACTCCACAATTCAACATCCAGTATATTATAGTTTGATCAACATAGTATAAGGAATTGATCATGTAAAAATACAGCTGACAATTGTACATGATCAATTGCATGCCATGCATGCACCAAAACAATGAGAAATTGCTTTTGTCTGTTCAGTGTGACTAGATAATGGAAAGGTTGAACAAGCAGTTTTGTCATTTGTGACCTAAGAAATGTACCAAAGCCACAGAGAAAAACTAAGTGCAGCGCCATTGCAACCATGGACAACACAGGCTTAGCAGCGTCATCTCCGCAGTCCCACGCTCTCCAAAAAATTGTTACGCCTGGCTATGGCCAAATTGCAAAACTCAACGCTTTAATACTGTAGTACACAAACCAATGTGTGACCGACTCACTCTGCAATCTGGTCTGACCGGACTTCTATAATCTTCACCAACCTCCAACATGAGCTGAGGTTTAATCAGCCAGAATAGAAAACGCCTGTGAGCGACTGCAGGGCCTTAAGTACTATGTTGTACCCAAAATCTAATAAAGCCGTCAACTATTTCAATCCACATACCAATATGTGTTCAAATTTAACAAATGAACATAGGGAGAATGTTTGGATGGATGGACAATGGAAAGTGGAAGTAATTTTCAAAAAATTAAACCATATTGTTTTGTTTTTTTTCGGGAACAAGGGGGAAATACAATTATGTCGTAATACTCCACCATTAGAGATCCTTAATTTCTGCTCACAGAATACAAATATTATATAATTAATATGAATTTGAAATAAAAAGGGGAGAGAGAAAAAATAAAATGAGTTGGGAAGAGGCCGAGAGGGAATATAAGCCTATTGGAGCGTGGGAGGTGTTTGTAAGGTCAAAGAACCTAATAGATGTGTGTAGTGTATTTTTGATCAACACTAGTATGGAAATAACACCGGTTGAAACATGCAAACAGCATTGTCACATTAGATCTTTTACCATTGGGACATGGGTTTTTAGTCTGGGTTTTTAGTGTGTGTATAATGGCATGCCCTAAGTTTTGCTTTTATGTGTTTGATATTTAATTCCCTGACAGTTGACTGCACTTTATATAAAAAGATTATTATTATTACTTTAGCCTTGAATATGCCGTACTTAAATTATATTATGTTAAGTTCTGTGAATATCTTAATGTGCTAACTAAGTAAATAGAGGCTTTGCTTCAAGTGATTTATCAGTGATGACAACATGGCTTCCAGTAGCTTCTCAAATGTCCCTTTCTGTCACTGGAACCTTGTGTAGTGTAGCATGAAGTGTGTGTACATACAGTATGTGTGTATGTAAGTGTGTGTCTGTGGCAGCACGTATGTCTTGTAGCAATTTGGCATGCGTGTTTTACTCTACAGGATTCATTTCACGTGAAGATATAGTGATGTTGGCACACATGCAACTGTTAATGGCTTTTAGATGAAAGCATCAGTTTAGTAGTTGCGTGTTTGTGTGCTATCCGCTGTTTTTAGCATCTAAAAGTGAGTTAACCACTGGGTAACAATTTAACCAAAGCCACATGGAGGATTTCAAATTTGAATCAACATGTCTCCTTGAGTTTTGCTCTCATTTCTTTTTATTTTTCACACGCACTGTAGCTTTGCTGTTACCTTGCCCTGTCCTCACTTCTGGCTCCCTGTACAGTGAATTCCACACTGGCAGTTCCCACTGTACACTGTATGTGTCACAACTGGGATTTTCAGCATACCAGGCAGAAAGATAGAATTTACCGAGTACCACATTTACAATGGTTTACTGTGGATACTACCCAGCGGGTTTAAAATACGCAAACCAAATTGTACTATTGACTGATAAGTGATGAGTTTCTAAGGTTATACTAACATCAATAATTGTTGAGTAGCTACAAACTCTCAAGTATGTTAAGTTCTTTAAATTCCCTCAACCCGACCAAATAATTCAATACAGCCCGTTGTGTTTTATATCCTTAATATTATTAAGTGTAACCCCCTCCGGGAAAAAAAAAATACAACAATGTGATTGAGGCATTGTTTGTGCAAGTCCCAATCAAGTAAGAGTCCTAACTTTGGGTGATACTTCCCTTTTGGGCTTTTAAGTCACTCTTTTTACATTAGACTTGACCATTTAGATCCATTGTTGAATAAACATGACGTTTAAAATGATCCACACTTTAAACCAAGTAAAATTACTAATTGTGTGTGAGTGTGATGGGAGTCTTGTAATTGCCAATTGAAACAACTGTGTGAATGTGTGTGCTATTGAATTAGCAGTCCAAATGTATTGATTATTAAACTCAAACCTGGATTTATTACCGGCCTCAATTACATGGCTCCTCATTAGTGTGATTAGTGCACATGTGTGTATTTTAACCTGCATGAGTCAGCTGGAGTTCTCTCACTGCATCTCTCCATTTGTTTGCCTCAGTCTTTTTTCCTCCTGTTTTTCTGTTATCTGTCACACACACACACACACGCACACACACACACACACACACACACACACACACACCTGATTACTCTTGCATTTTTGTCTTGCTACTGTGTGTACAAAAGTCTGTATTTATAAGTCAGATTGCCTCTATAAAAGTTGTGATTCTTAAAGGGGATGATCCCTGACAACGGAACGTCCTCTTGAGGGTAAACCCTTTTGACAAAGTGTCTGGACATTCCATTCACTTTGCATTACTTTGCCCATCAGTAGCACTTATTTAAATGGCTTAAGGTATTTGGTTGTCAACCTTTAAAATAACATTACACTGCGGTTAATATGGCAGCCTTTAGCTCAGCCGCTAATCTGACAGCTGCTAACTGGATTGTTCAGCAAAAACACATGGCAAGAAGTCCTCGTACATCTTCTTTCTTCTTTTTCTTCCTCTGATCTATTTTGGTGAGAAATCATTAGTATGACAGAACGTTTGGATGGAAGGGGTCCAGGTCATCGACGCCCTTGGCTGCCAGAGAAACAGCAGTCTTCTGGGTAACTATAACAGCACCAGCGCTGAGACGTCAACCCAGTTGGTTATTTGTTCTGGCAGCGCGCTGGCCCAGAGATGACACATCTGCTCAACTGAGCAAACTTATGAAATTGATTTTGATCAGGTCTGTAACCTAACATAATGTACAATGTAGTACACCCCCCCCCCCCGCCCCCCAGCACAGCATGTGGTGTGCTGTTGCATTTATACTCAACAAATTGTGTATTTTCTGATATCTGCCTGTATCACGTCCCTGAACCTAACCTTCAAGTGTATTTTTATTGAATTAAATAAATAACATGGAATTCTATCATACATGTTGATGATTCAAAACGTTGTGTGTAATGATAATGATAATAATAATAATAATAATAGTAGTTAATTGAATAGCTCATCAATATTTGGATTGTGGGGGGAGGAGTGTGGTGGAGAATGGGACAGATTTGTGAGACTGTTGTGGATAAAAGACAGACATGAGGTGGGATTGTTGAGGCTTCATGTTTTCTGCCAAACACTAAGCTAACAGCAAACCACTGAATGTCTGCCCCTGACTGACTGACTGCCACTGGAGGCACACAACACCACTGAACAGACTGCAAAACGACTGGCACTCACACTTTTGTTTTTCTGCAACACAGAGTGCCGGATTTTGCAAATGCATTCAAAACGTTGACATCTTGGTAGCTCTTTAAAGCAGCTGAGAGAGAGATGTATCTCAAATCCCTTTATACTGGCTGAACCATAGCTTTTAAGGTATATATCTATGGCTTGTTGGCATTCATGACCAATGATAAGTTAAAGGCAATTTTCCATCACACCTGTTAAATTGAATATAAGTCAAGTGAATTTGAAGACCTAAAGATGCACTGGCAGATATGACGGGCGTGTGGTAGCAAAACAATTTATCTGTTCAGCACATACAGAGCTCTGTTTTTGGTCTCCACCAACTCTGAGGAAAATATCCAGCTCTTCACCTGCTATATGCTTCACTACATTAAGCAGCTAGTCACTAACATTGCTAACTTTATCTGACTGTCTTTCGGTCAAGGGCAGAAAGTTAACCGTTATGGTTGGGGTCCAGCTGGCCGTGAGTTTTTGTTTTTGTTTACTATTTTTCTGAATCTCCCCTGTTTCCCTCCTCTCTTTGGTTTCTTCCTCTCTCCTGCCACAGCCAGCTGACTGCGCTCACCTGCTTGTCATCAGCAATCAACTGCTCTTGCTGCTCACACCTGCCTGTCATCAATCATCTCCGACTGTATACATACCCCGGCTCTCCATCCACTCTTCACTTGATCTTGCTCCAGTTATGCTGGTGAACCTCAATACCAGCGCTTATCACTTAGCATATTCCTCTCCTTGTGTTCCCTGTATCGCCCCTTTTTGTCTTCTTCCCCTGCAGTACCATCCTCATTTCCATTCCTCCGGTCAGCTGGGTTCACCTCCCGGTCCTACTCCCACAGCGCCCCGCTTCCATCAGCCTCTATCTCTGCTCCCCTTGTCTTTGTCTCTTTTTTGGCTCACGCTCCCGGTTCTTCCACGTTTCACCTCCCGTGTCTCCCCCTCGGCTCCCAGTCTTCAGATATTCTCACTTCCCGAGATCTCCCCAGCCTCTTGTCCTCCGCGTCCTAGTTCCTGGCGTCCACTTTCCCACTCCCTTTCCCCCTTTTCCCTAAATAAATCCTTTTTTTTTTTAGCCGTGCGTTTGAGTCCTCCTGTGCTCCCGTAACATAAACAGTGGCTTCATCAGAACATGTCTGACTGAACAGGGCTGTGTTTGTTAACAGGGCTGATGACTGCATGGACGGTGAACCAAACCATTAAACTTATGGTCCACAAAACCAAAAGATTGAGCTGAAAGACACTAAACGTCATACAGCCTGAAGAAAATTGCACAGTTGGATGATACCTCTCTGCTGGTTCGTCACTATAAGCAAGCCCCTTTTGTTAATATAAAGAAATGTTGATTAGAGCAGCTTTAAAGTGATCACTTGTGTTTTACAGCTGCTAAAGTCCAAATGGAGGAACCCACTTTGGCCAAGTGAGAGCCCATTGCTGTCAAATTACTTCATACTGTATAATCTAAAATATTCTGTGGACAGTTTAAATATCCACACTCAGACTCATTGACTATAATAGTAATTTAAGCTTGCATCTCTAAGGAACCATACACTATCCAGAATAGTAGTCACACATGGAGGCTTGATTATAGCCTTCAAATTAAACTTGATGGATAGGAATCCATCCTCTCAGTGTGTTCTTTTTTTATTTCTGGCTTTTTTCATCAATGCACCCTTCATCCCTTCCTTATTTAATTAAGTCGTCTCACTTTATTCTCCTCTTTTCCTTTCCTCCTTTCTCGTCCCTCTAGACTTAATACCCATGCAATGCTATTAACCTCTAATTGAGGCTGATAGAGGGGAGGAGACAGACGTTTTTTTTTTAAATAGTCTGCCATTTAAATTACTTTGGTTTGAAATAGGCTGCTGTTTATTGTCATCTTCCTCTAGTCTTCTCTCTTTGTGTCCTGAAGGGCCGTTAACATTGTACGCGGCATGCGCTGCCCTCCCGGTTGCGTCCTATTTCCAAAATATATCTGTCTTTCTTGCCGCCGGGCTCAGCGCAAAATGGGCAAGACTTTTTACATTTAAGTCATACATGTCAATATTTGAATGCACGTCATGCCAGCGTCTGGTGTTTACATCAGACGTATATGACATGCAACATTGTGTGGGAAACGCAGCGATTCCAGTAGCAATTTGGTGGCAAAGATGTTTCTGTCTTGGAACCAAAAGTAAGCCTTGGCACTTGCCCTGGTAGTTATGGAGGAAGGCAGCAGTAAGAAGGGTGTGGGTGGATGAGGCCCTCAGGTCGAGAGAGCAGTCGGGGGAATTCCGGCTGGTGAAGGAGCTTTGCCTTCACTGGTCAGTTCCAGGGGTAATCTTGGCTCAACAAGGAGCATTTTGACAGTCTGCTGACAAGATTTGGGCCTTCGATTTCCCGGATGGGAAATTCATTGCTAAATAAAATGTTGCATGTCAACACAGTCATTGCATGTTTACGTACATAAGAGGTCCATAAAAGGGTACAAGCCTGCATTACTTTTTTGTATTCCGAGGAAAACAAATGCTCACCTTGTGTGTGCATGTGTAGGGAATCATTTATTGAATTTGCAAAAGCTTGATGATTTGGACAGTATGCAATCCATTTTCACACAGATCATTAGATGGAAAGATAAACACCACTCATGTCTGAGTGCTAGAGCCAGGAAGGAATTAGTTTAGTCGTGGTGCTAGCATGGGTCCAAATTATGTCTATTTTAACAACATTGGTCAACCTTCAATCTTCAAAACATCTAGCAATACAACTTTATTCACAATTTTAAAATATCTGTACTTTGTTTTTTATGGAATTTTTACCTTCCTGGTGTATAATGGAACTAGACCTGCTTGTTTATTTGAACATGAGGTACAGAATAAAGCTGACCTTTATTACTGGCCACTGGGTGTAGAACATTCACTGTCTTCCTGATCCACATGTAAAATATCTCATCTGGGAAGAATAAGCCACTTACTACATTTTCCCATTTGAGTGAATGAGAAACGAGTGATGCATGAAGGCTACAAGAAGGAATATTACAAAATGTTCAGCTATATTAAGCATTTTGACCAATGTGAAGCATTTTGACTAAATTTTGTTCATGTTCTACTGGTTATAAGCGTAAAATACTAAATTGAGTTCAGAAACATTAAAGATGAATATGATCTGCAGCCTGTGTAGTCACTAATAAGATGTTAGCGTTTAAAGACACGATGTAGGATGATTCCCAACATCAATGCAATTAGTGCTGGTTTTGAAATCCTACTTTAATATTTAGAGTCTTCATTCACTCTTCAACATTACTCTTTTTTTCCCCCAAAGTATTCACCAAAACTTTTCCCTGGATCAGAGGATAATGATCACAAAAACATCCTCTTGTTGACTTGGAATTACTTTGCTATGTTGATCAGTTACAGACTACTCTATATAGTGTGTCATAGCCAGGATATCCTTTGGTGAGCTGTCCCTGCTCCAACGTCTGTTTGAACTGAAACTTTTGCCTGATCTAAACTTTACGCAGTTTAAGACACAAAAGGGAGACAAATTGAGTGAGACGGAGATAGAAAGTGACAGTCAAGAGGAGGAGGAGACTTGACACATGGACATCTTTAACTTGGACAGACTGCACTCAGTTTTACTTGTCTCCTCCATCCTGAATTTGTTTCCCTCTGGTTTTCTTCCGAGAGCCGACAAGTGGAAACAAAGGAGAGACAGGCGCTGACAGCAACGCAGCAGTGGGCCGGTTATTAGACTACACAGTGACTATATGGGGATCTAAGCCTTTTTAGCATGTCATGCTGTAACTAACTGGATGTTAAACTTCAGCTTCTGAAAGAGTTACGATTGTTTTGCATGGGAGTTATGCATTGGACCAAAATCAAGGTAATCCACACAAACTACAAAAACGCTATCTCTGGGCACAATCACAAACTGGCTCCCTTGTTTGCTCACATCCATTTCAGTCTCCTCTGGTGGTCTTTTTCAGCTGAGGGAGTTTGCTCCTTTTGTTGTCACATGACTGAAGTACGGAACTTCCTGTCAAGGGATAACAAGTGGTGATATAGGGCTGGGAGTTGGTAGTCTGCACCCACGGCATTCCGCCAATTTCACTTATTTAGGCAGGATATCTGTTGCCTTGGGCTTCCGTTGGGTTGACATTTTAAACTTCAACATCACCAGCTGGTCAGAAAAAAAGCCACAAGATTGCAAGGTTTCAGTTGTTTTCCCCTTGCTGTTTACTGACCACAAGGTGACAGCGATTGATTGGTGATAGAGCTGATTACTGCCTCCACAAACAAAGCCTGATTTTCTATTTTTTTTAATGCGCTATAGTGTCAAATTGACAATCTGTGTAATCTAAGGACAACTTGCTGTTGAATCATGTTCTGAAATTTCCTTTTCCCTGCTCAGGTCATGTGCAGAACCAAAAATGTTCCCTCTGACCCAGGGACTAATTAGATAACAACACCTTGCACTCTTTCCATCTGGCCAATGTACCAAGGCTGTGACTTTTTGTGCCCCAAAATACTCACCTAGAATATCTTAAAGTCTGACTGTTAAAACATGAAAGGGATTGATTGAGTGAGAGACAAAGGGAGACATTTTAAATTGGATTCAGTAGAGTTGGTAGATGGATGGATTTTGTCTAGCTCAGTGGGACCAATAGGACTGCAACAGCAGAGGTCCATGTTGTACACAAGTCAGACCAGAGCAGATACTAATTGGATATGGTTGCTGTGTTAGGATACATAACTGGGGCCTGTTTGTGTGTGTCTTTGTGTTTGTATCTATGATGCCATAGGGGTTCATATTGAGACAGCAGTTTGAAGCCTTTTTCATTTATTGATTTGGAATAAAAATAAAAAATACAATTGATGCCATGCCACGGTCTCGCTGGGTGTGTTTGTTGCACAGAGGGAGGAAGAGATTTATGAAATAAAGTGGCTGTGTCTTAGAGACAAGATGAGTAATTGTGAACCTCTGAGTCTCATCTGTGTGATTAATGCTTGCCTTCAGCCTTTTGGCTATTCGCTTTCAAAAGTAGAGAACGTAGGCTACTTACTTTGCCAAGATTGTGGCATTTCTGCTTCACAGTGTAATTAAAAATAATCATTAGTGACAGTAAAGGTGGGAGAAGGAAAGGTGAGGATACTTTATGTGACAAAGGCTGTGAGCAACATTTGCAGCCTTGATCTTGTGTTTAGTGTCTGTGTAATGCAGCCCTCATGGCATGTTGGGAAGATGGCTGACAAGAGTCCTAGGACTATTTCTTTCTGCCTCCACATAGGTTTAAATGTGTACTGTTATGGAGGGCCGACATTCACACGTCTCAGTTTTAGAACCTCAGCTGACTAACCTTTAAAGTTTGCCTTTCAGAAGTTATTGACCAATCAGACTTCATAGCAAAATTACATGAATAATAATAATAAAAAATCCTTATTGATGACACTGGTTAGGTAAACTGTAGTCAGCATCCTAGTGCTTGCACCTGCACTCCCTAGTTGTCATCGGCCTAACAAGTGAGGTAACATTCAGGGCGGATTCAAACCTAAAAGTCCGGACCAAGGTCCAAACCAACGTTCGTGTTTTATTACTTTGATCCCATTCTTTTAGGTTTTACATAGTGATTTTGCTAGCGCACTAACTAACTTTCCATATCATATCTATGACGGGTCCTCACTACGTACGTGTGTTGCTCTCCCTTTGATTGGCGAGTAGACGGGTGTGTGTCTGACATTGGCGTGTTGTCATTTTGGCGGGTAGTCTTTTCCTCATGAATGAGCATGAATGAATCCCGATTGTCTCATGATGGTATTACTACCAGCAACAATAATGTCAGCACCAAGCAGTAAATGTCGGCATTTTTGTGAGTGTTTAAATTACTTTTAATGTTTTTGTCTGACCCAATTGAAATTAAATATTTAACCTCCTCCTCTTCCTACTTACATCCACGGCTCATTTTTGCTAGCAGGGTTTTTTCTTTTCTTTTTCTAAGGTACGTAGTTGCCTAACTTCCTGTTAGTGATCCGAAAGTCCAAACCATTAAAGTGTTTTCATACTGCAAACAAACCAAACCATGGTTCAGTTTGGTCCCGACCGAGACTACCTCTTCTGATCAGACCAAAAGTTGGTCTCTTGATCCGGACCGTTGGCCGAAGCACCTTTATTTAAATATAGAAGAAACATGGCACCCTTTCAACACAAATACAAGCCTATAGAATGTAAGATGTCTCTGTGAATGCAACACATACTGTAGCACAATAGACATCAAAAAATTTAAACATTCAAAACATGAAAACTAAAGTTTTTGTGGTGCATTAGTGGAAAACCTACTGTATTTTTGGACTGTTTATAGTCTTTGCACCGCTACAGTGGAAATGGGTTCAAATGAGGGAAGAGAAGTAGGTTGGTGAATGAAGTGAGAGTAGAAAGTTTATGTTCTCCCTCTGGACTACAGAGGAGAGAGGACAGACACTGAGTCAGACCGAGAGGAAAAGACGGGGTTTGTGAGAGGCCAGGCAGAGAGATGAGTAAAGGGATTTAGGAAAAAGAGATGGATGAATCTTGAGGGGGGATTGAAAAATTGAGACAACTCAGAGAGGCCCCCAGGACTTTGGCGATCATTTTTTGCATTGCCTCTCAGCTACATGTCTCACTGTGTAATGACATCAGCTCCAGATTAAGAGACCTGAGGGGTGGAGAGGGCAAACAGTGAAGTATCAGAGAGAAAGTAGATTGAAATGGAAATGAGAGGAGTAATAGACATTGGGAAAGGAATGTAAAAGGGGGGTAGTAAAGGAGAGGGGAACAGTGTTTGAGTCAAGTGTTAAGGGGGTGGAAGGAGACAGGAGGGGTAAAAGCATTGTAAGCATTGGAAGACATCAGTCTGGATGGTCACTCATTCTGACGGACAGCGAGGGTGAGAGAGTCTGGAACTTTCTTTCTCTAAACTTTCCGACACACACCTAAGATCTCGATCTACCGGTCAGATTTCGTTCCTGCCCTCACCCATGGTCATGAAGGCTTGGTCATGACCGAAAGAACGAGATCCAGGGTACAAGAGGCCGAAATGGGTTTTCTCAGGAGGGTGGCTGGCGTCTCCCTTAGAGATAGGGTCAGAAACTCAATCATCCATGAGAAGCTTGGAGTAGAGCCGCTGCTTCTTCACGTCGAAAGGAGCCAGTTGGGGTGGTTTGGGCATCTGGTGAGGATGCCTCCTAGGTGCCTCCCTAGGGAGGTGTTCCAGGCACGTCCAGCTGGGAGGAGGCCTCGGGGAAGACCCAGGAGTTGGAGGGATTACATCTCCAACCTGGCCTGGGAACGCCTCGGGATCCCCCTTTCAGAGCCGGTTAATGTGGCTCGGGAAAGGGAAGTTTGGGACTGCTGGAGCTGCTTCCCCCGCGACCCGACACCAACTAAGTGGGCAAAAATGGATAGATGGACCTGAGATCTGACAGTCTGAGCTTCTGAAACACAGACAGTCTTCACCCCTCAGCTCTATACCTACTTTAGTTTATGTTTAATTTTATTTCTGTCTCATGCGAAACATTTGGCCCATCCCACATTGGATTACAAGGCACCACAAACCTATTTAGCAAACATCTTCCGGTCGCATACATACAAATCATTCAGAGACATGCAGTACATGGATACGTGTGCGTGTCTGTCTGTCTGTCTGTCTGTCTATATGCCATATCCCACAGTTCAAAACTTTAATTTCTTTTGCCAGATCATTTATAAATTGCAAATAAAACAAAGTAGTAGTTTATGATAAGCTTTTGAGAAAACATGGGTGGACTACATGAGGGAGGACTTTTAGATTCCAGAAGTCCAAAATGCTACAATTCTACATGAAGACCTACCTCTGGGTTCCTCGATAGTGGACCTGGTATGACCTGGACCTGCAGCACTTTGCTGCATGTCATTTCCCCTCTCTCTCAATTAGGATGTCTTCAGCTGTCTTATAAAAATAAGGCCTAAAATAGCTTACAATAAATCTCTAAAACCGCTGTTCCAATCAGAGATAAACTTGATAACTGCCGCTCAGCAAATGGAAAGCTTTACCTCAGGATGATTTAATGTCAGAGTGTAATGACGAGAACACCCACAAAGACAAACGGAGTATGATTTTCGATCAGGCACTTACTGTAATAATGACACTGAAATTGTTATGGTAATCAGAACAACATTATCAAAGCAACAGCATTTGCACTGTAATTTGTTCAAAGGATAGTCATAGCTTTGCTTAAAAGAGACTATGATGAGTCCTGGTGAATAATGATAACCCTAACGCTCTGACTTGTTTCTATTTCTTTAAACAATCATAACACCCCTGGGCGGTAATAAGCCCCGAAAGGGGAAGGCTGTATCACACTACTGTTGAGCCCAACTATTCACAAAGTAAATAAGCACTGGGTTCTGCTAGTAGCAATATTAACATGTATGACTGACAGTTCATGTAACGTTTATTGAGGAAAACAAAGTAATGCAGTTGGCTTCCTAGCTAAGGAAAACATTGTTTTTGTCTCCTTTTCCATCTGTTCTCAATCTTTGTTTCCTCTGATCTAATGAAAAAGCACACCAGAGTTATCTGCATCTACTCTGTCTAAAATAAGGTAAAATTGTTCTATCTTTTTTATGTTCACTTTAGATTTCTATTCATATTGAAGGGAAAATAATCACTTTATTTCATAGAACAACTTGTCACATCCAGTAAAGAAATGCTGAGGATAAAGGGCTCATTATTATTTTGGGTTCTGCCAGCGTTTAGAGGCCGAACGCCAATTAAGTCCAAGGCTGGTTTAGTGAGAAAATCCAGAAATTGGGCCGCGGTCTCTGCTCCTCTACCCTGTGGACATGAATGAAATGAAGGAGTGAAAGAGAGGCCGGCTCTAGCCCTCCCAGCTAGGACAAGTCATGTGTCAGCAATCGCTCTGTATCTCTCCAATTACCAGCCCATGAGAGCACAAAAGGGGAACTGCATCCCCCCCCACACACACACACACACACACACTAATACATAACGCTTAACACAGCCTCTATTCCCTGTTCTGCTGGATCTAGTTGAGTTGGTGAGGATGAAAACAACATGGTACTATTCTCAAAGGTTTTAGTTTGCGCTCCGGTCAGCTGAGAGTAACAAGACTAACAGATGTGGACCCTATAGCTGTGTTTTTGAGAAATATTGATATCACCATACACAGTCTTTATTGTCAAAATTCCACTTCTGGGATTGCTCCCATTCTGCTGGAAATTCTCCAGGATTTCACTCTTTTGTCAGTTTTCAGATGGCCTGTTAACTATGTTCTTTCCCGGAGTAGTTTTGCAGTGGCAAAACGTGGCTCCGTCCAGCGGTTAGCACCGCCCTAGAAAATTGTGCTTGGTTCAAAGAAATGCCAATAAACCAGAGCACATTTAGCCTTGACTTGGTTGCACAAAAGCAGAGGCATCTAAGTTACCGTGGTTATTAGTGTGCAGCTAGCCTGCACTTGACCAGGATTAACAGCCAGGAATTATTTATCCTAAAGCCATTTCTGTTCACTCAACAGAACATATTTGTATTAGACTGCATTAAAAATCCAAAGTTGTGATTGTTATTTTTATAATTTTACATGTGACAGTCAGTGTTACCATTATATTGCTGTATGAAAACTGCTGTTCATATTGTTGGACGTTTGGTGAATATTTTATAGCAGTTGAGAGAATTAGAAAGGCTGATTCACTTGCACATTTTTTAAAGTCAGTGATGAAGGGAATATAAATTGCTATATAGTGGTTCTAACAATGTTAGACTAGTCAAGGACAAATACACCTTTTAATTATTTTAGTTAAACACTATTATAATTTTTTGTATTTTTTAACAAAGGACCATGTGTGTGTGACCATGTGTCTCTTCCATGTGCATTTAATTTGGTATTCTTAGCACACAATGTGTGTTCTCTCCATTGAACTGCAATTTGGGAGAATTGTACAATTACAAAACCCTATCCTAATTGTACAATCCTGCTTAATTATAGACTTAGTTCACTGGACCAGAAAGAATACAGATGAGGCCACTGTATTGTGCATACATGAAACAACAAGGAGAGGACACCTCAATGGATTTTGACCTTATATTTTTCTGGGGTAAAAAAACACTTAAGTCAATGTTTACAGTGTGCATTCAATTTATCACTTAGTTATCTTCATAATTTCTAGATTTCAGGGTCTCATCTCTTCAGTGTGTTTTTTATGTCCATATATACGCCTACAAAGAAGCAAAGCATATAATATGTAAAGAAGGAAACTCTGCTTGTTTGTAAAAACAATAATTAAAAAAATAAAATGAAAACCGTGACAAAGTGTGGCAGATAATAGCAGACCGGATAAATGATATGTCTAAAAATATACATTTACAAAACACTGCTCTTAAATGAAACCATTTAAGGAGTGAGGCTGATTATTTCTACAAATGAACTCTTGTACATGACTGAAAAGTAAGCAATGGAAGTTGATGTTACTGTAGGTAATTAATATTTTAGCCCATATGAGTGGGAGAGACAGAGTGATAGAGATATTTACACATCAAAGGCCTATTTTAAAATTGTAGATTAGTGGTTTCATAGTACATTTCCCGCGTAACATTAGACTGTCTTCTGCTTACTTTAAAGGCAAAGAGTGCAACTGTTCATTTGTGCAAATAATTAGCCTAACTCCTTGAATGGAATGAATGTTTTTTTTTTTTTTTTTTACAGATGTGTTTCAAGTTATCACACTTCTATAAGAAGCTGCTGCTCACTTTGTGTAAAGTATATGCACAATGCGTATTCTCCATTTTAACATCAGTAAATCTGTGAAATGATCTTGCGGTCTGTTAAGGAAAGAAGGAACGCGCAATGTCTTGTAACGGAGTTGCCAAACTATTTGCGTTAACTGCTTCTACATAGTTGGTTTCTGCGGCACTTGCTTGCTAGAGTGAATGAACTCTGTTTCTCAGCGAACAGCTCCTTGCCATCTTCTGTTTAACTTTTTGCTGAGCCACGGGGAAGCCTTTATTTCCACTGCTTTTCATGCAGATAGCAGCATCCTCAGCGGCCCAGTGCTACTTTTTGACTGTCACTTTTTCTTTCTTTGAGGCTTAAAGCAATATTTCACTTTGCTTGAACATTTTCCGTTCTCAGGATGCCTTCCTTTCCCAGTAGGAGGACTGAAGTCTCCCCAAAGAAGTGTAGGGGGAAATCACTGCAGTGTTGTTGTAATGTTGAAATGTGATAAGTTGACATTTTGCCGAGACACTTTCAGCACAGCTAAATAAGAGTGGCTGACAAGACACATGTGTATGAAGATGTCAAACGGGTGGAGCAGGTTGGACTTTAAGACAGATTTTAGTCTGCACACTATGGAGAGTTTTGAACACTTGTTCTGTACCAGGATGTCTTAGTCTGTTATCTGTGAACCCACTACTTATTCAATTTGTGCCTCAAGACACCAGCCTTGTGAATTTAAAGTGATAGTTTGGATATTTTGAAATGGAGTCGAAAGATTCCTTAGTGAGAGTAAGAAGTTATTTTTCACATAAGTGCAAAATTTGAACACAGAAATTAACTTCTGCAAACTTGCTCTGTTTTTCTAACTCCTTTGGAAAATATAATATAGCAAGTTCTTTAGCTGCTAAATGCTCTACGATGGTCACCATAACACAAAGACTATTTTGTGTCTCACAAAAATGTCCTTAATATACAGACGTAGCATCACAGTGAGTGTTGCAAATTAACATATTTTGCTATTAGCTGTAATGGTTGTTTCCATAATAATTCCATAATTCTCTCGGTGCAAAATATTACTTTAAAGGTCCCATGTCATGAGGCTCTTTGGATGCTTTCATATGGACCTTAGTGGTCCCCTAATACCATATCTGAAGTCTCTTTCCCAGAATTCAGCCTTGGTGCAATATTACAGCCACTATAGCCAGTCCCACGATGAACTTTCCTCAGTGTGTGCCTTTTCTGAGTCTTTAGCTGTTAAGGGGGAGGGGGGGACTTGACCAACTGCAACTCTGCTCATTTGAAAGCAATGATGTCTCTCTCTCATGGGTGGGCCAAATTCTCTGGGCGAGCATAGCAGAGAATGGAGAGGTAACCTTGCCCCTTTTGACCTCATAATTGGCAAGATTCCAGATCGCCCCATCTGAGATTTTATTTTCTCAAAGGCAGAGTAGGATACCCAGTGCTTGGTTTACACCTTTACACATTTCTGGCCACTGGGGGACCATAGGCAGGATGGGGGAACTCACATTAACTCATAAAGTGACTACTAACTATTGACCAAGTTTGTTGCAATAGTAGTGTATGGCACTGTGTGGAAGCACTCCTACCCACAATAATATAATCTTTCAGCTAACTGTAGCCGCATGCCTTAGTCAATAAGATTTAGTGGGTACACCCTCATTTCATTTAAAAGTGACACATTATTATAGCAGTATTTCTGACAAATAGTCAAAACAACAAAGGCCAAAACATTATAAATATGCAGGTAGTTTATTATTTCTAAATTGACAAAGTACACACCTCACTACCACCCAAAGTCTGTTGACCGTTCAACCCTGTTCACAAGCGTGAATAACTGCTGTCAGATACGGGGGGTTTTGCGTTAGAAGACGTCTGGGTCGGATTATCCTTTCAGAGCTTCTTCTGCGAGGCGTTGTCAGCCCAGCTGCAGTAAAAATGTCGAACTTTGAGGTAGCAAACCTTTTGTAAATGAGTTCCAAGTGTTTGATGCCCTAAATGTCATACCTGAAACTGACACGCTTAATGTCATCCCTGACACGGAAGCAATCGCAGTGTATCGTGAACTCTTTTGAACATGATTTGTGAGTCTTATTTGCTTAAATCTGTTTAAAGATATCTACCAGTTCCATGAACACTTGTCAGTCATGATGGACACATTACCGTTAGAAATTGCAGATGTAATCACACATTACCTGCATGTAATGGACTGTGGTCACACCATCCACTTTGTATAACTTATTCCCTGTTATATATTGTTTTTTAAGTATATTTATTTTCACGGTTTGCTTTTGCACTACCGCCACTGCACACACTACAATAGCAGCCTCTCATGGTCATTGCGTTGCATGGGCAGTCCATACCAGGCCTTTTTAATCACATCCCAAACTGTTAACTCTTTAAATTTCTGTGAGTGATTTTTTTATGTATGTGCTACATATGTGTGCATGTCTGTTGTGTTATGGTTGCCTAAGCCACTGGATACCTAAGATTTCCCTCGGGTTGAATAATGTATCCCTCTGTCTGTCTCTGTCTGTCTATAACATTCATACGTTGAAAAGCAATAAGTCTATGAGACTGGCAGAATTGAAACCCTAATATAGTTCAAAACAGACACGGCGGTGGACAGCGGACACACACACCTCTGCTATACAGCAGTGCGTGTCTGCAGAGGCAGACGTGGTCACACATTTGCTATTTACAGCCAGTGAGCGTCACCCTAAATGCGCTGTCAATGGTAGAATAAACAGACAGCTGATGTATGTTGGCAGGCTTGTTTAGTGTTTTTACTTCCGTGCATACTAAAAAAGCACCATGTATGTCTTTTAATTCCAACCCAAGCATACACACAACACTATGCAAAAGCCCCATGCTTATTTGTCCAATAGAAGATTTTAATTTAACACTTTGTCAATCATCCTCTGATCTTGAACGATTCTATCCAACTGCAAGGAGATATGAATGATGAATGAAGTTACTGCTAGTGTGCCATTCATGTGTAAAATTACGCAGATCCGCTATCTTAAATTAACTGTAGATGAAAGACACTTATCATTTCTCCTGCTGTCTGATAACTAATCACATTTAATCAACTGCACTGAGAAGATCCAACATTCTACAAATTGTTTTGTTTGACTTACTCATCAAACAGAACATGTGTAATAAAGTTTTCTATGTAACTTGCTCAGTGGCGTGGATGACATTTTTGGTTAGACACTTCCATTAGTCACATCATGCCGATGAACATATCAATGTGCAGTAGATAGTAGACTGTAATAGGTGAAACTTAACAAGTACAAGAGGGATTTTGTCATTGTCACACATTGGTCTGCGTGTCAATCTACCAACTGAAGACACAAAATTAGCCATGAGAGGAAGTATGAGTAGATTTATACAGTTTGCAGTCTGGCGGTATGATGCTGTACTAAAATGGTAAAGAAAAGAAGCCAAAATAATAACTTCTTCAGGAAGTATAAGGGAAAAGGAGCAAAATATTCGTAGAAGTGAAGATTAAACCTTACAAAATAACAGGCACTGTCCTTTATGTAGTAGTAGTAGAGGAAAACTACAAGGCTCTATCAGATGTTGATACTTATTTAAGTAAAAACTCTTCTTCATGCAATGGGAACATCCATCAGCTCCCTCCTGCACCCTTTAGCTGTCAACCTGAAGTTACCGGAACACATTGGTTTCAGAGCAAAGCTATTGATGCTGACACACACTTTTAAGTTAGGGTAAACTGGGCTTGGTTGTCCCACTTTTTATGGTCTTTGTATTTATAAGAGTTAGAATAACTCAGAAGTTATATCAATAAGTACCATATAAACCTTGCTGTCTTAGTTGAATTAGTCGTTTTGGAGCTGCTAGAATATTTTGTCATTTATTAACCATCTTTTCTGTTTCATGTCCTGAATGTGTGAATTTGGCTTTTGGTCTCACACACACACACACACACACACACTCACACACACACAAGATTATGAGTATGTGTTTGTGTCCTTGTTCCCACACTGAGCTGTCATCCAAACACCAGTTAAAGTCCAAAGCATTTAATCATCTCCCCCACAATGCCTCCCTCCTCTTTGTTCTCGCTCTTTTACGCCAAAAGTTGGTGAGATCTCAGAAGCCAGATACTTTTACAGGAAACATAACCCAGGATGATGTATTGACTCATTTCATATCTGAGATGAAAAACAATGCTCTTGTTGAGCCTCAGCTATTTTGTGTCCCTTTTTCAGATGAATTTTCAGTCTAAATCAGAATGCATTTTAATAATGGATTCAAAAGATGTGACAAAACTACAAGGATAACACCAAGTTTTGGTGAGATTGTCCTGCATACAAACCCATACGATGCTCAAATATTCTTTCCCTACTATCTTTCACCCAGCTATGATACTACTGAGCGTTTTCTAAACCCTTTCCCCCTACCATAGCTTAGCAGCTATAACTAAGCATGACAAACCTATTTAGCTTTGCATGTAAACACTTTGGTGGAATCTTTTGTCCCTTTCTCAAAGTCTATAAAACAAGAGTAAACTCCCATACACGTGATCAGAGGGAAAACCGCAAGGTAGGGAGCAGACAATATTGCAGCCACAGAGGCACAGCTGTATACTGCATCAATGCTTCTGGCATCGCTGGCCTTGAAAGGCTAGCGGCAATGAGGTCAAAGTTGAAATATTTTTAACTTTTGAGCGAAGCGCTCAGCGTCAATTTCAAGCGGTGCGCTTCACCAAGGCACTTTCTCCGATTTGTCTCCAATGCGCTCCCCATAGGAAAACAATGGCACAGCCAGCAAAGAGCGGAACATGTGGAGGCGCCTTAAGAAATGCATTAAACTTTCTTTACGACAACTGTAGTAAACATGTCTGATTTATGACTAGCACTGTGTAGTATTCTTCCATCATGTCAAAGTGACCCGGATGCTATCAGAGTTTGTGCTATCGTTGGCTGAGGTCACTGGAGTGTGGCAACCCTGTTGACCTAAGACAGATGCATTTGAAAAAAAATCCTGAAAAGTAAAATCAAAAGAAAGTATAACAAAAATGAGACTAACAGCATTAATTTTGGCACCACGCACGTGCCGTTGTGTGCTGATTACCATGTTCTCAGCACTACCATGTAATCACAGACAGATGCTTCAGTCATTTCGACAGCTTGGGAAGTTACAAATTACAAAAAGTAAAGATAAGGAGGACTGCTTCAGAACAGTTTTTCAGAGTCTGAACTTCAACATTGAATGGTGTGAGTTTGAAAGAGATCAATGTGTCTGTCTGCACGTGCTCTCAGGCTGAAAATTGCTAAATGTATCAGTTTGAAGCTATTTTAAGTCCTTTAAAGTTTTGTTCCTCCCAACAGACTGCCCTTATTTTCAATGTTTGTGTTTTGTTTCAGTCTTCATCCAAGATTTAAGACGCAAGCCCCATTAACAGTAGACTTATGCAGTCACCTAAAGGATTATTAGGAACACCTGTTTCTCGTTAGGAACACAAGTTTCTCGTTAATGCAATTATCTAATCAATCAATCACATGGCAGTTGCTTCAATGCATTTAGGGGCTGATTCAAGCTGATAGAAGAGCAACTTTGACTGAAATAACCACTCGTTACAACCGAGGTATGCAGCAAAACATTTGTGAAGCCACAACACGCACAACCTTGAGGCGGATGGGCTACAACAGCAGAAGACCCCACCGGGTACCACTCAT
>NC_048426.1:19726052-19730024 GCF_013103735.1 Etheostoma cragini | reverse complement strand
CAATATGGGCCAACATTTCTAAATAATGCTTTCAGCACCTTGTTGAATCAATGCCACGTAGAATTAAGGCAGTTCTGAGTGCAAAACGGGGTCAAACAGTATTAGTTAGGTGTTCCTAATTATCCTACAGGTGAGTGTATCTCTAGGGGAGGTGGGGTGATTTTAACATTACCTGTGCTGATCAATGATTTTGATCCCTCTGCAGTGTATATGTGGGCAAATGTTCATCCTTACCATGGTAACAATTACAGCTGTAATTACCTCCGATTTTGCGCAAACTCATGGTCGTATTGTGAAGCAACATACTTGCATTTTCAAGAGAATCTCTGAGTTTGATTCTGCAGCAAAAGCTACTTGGCCCTAGACCCCATGTTTTTGACTCCCCTCTGTAGCACATTAGTTAGTGAGTAAAATGAGTGATGTGTGCACATGTCCAAAAACCTGTTGATATCCAAGTCTTTGATAACTTTTAAAGTAGCTATGTTTCTTCTTATTGGGTCTGTAGCCCTGCAAACTGTTGGTTGGTTGATTTGTGGTCCGTAACCATAGCAACGCACAGCGCTGACTATGAGTGGTAAACGGGCAAGAGGCAGTAAACGGCGTTAAAAACACAGATTGAGACGTATGTTTGGAATGCGTTGCATACATGTCCAAAGAATGCCTGTAAAACCTGAATAATACAGGAATATCCCGCATGTCTTAATTGGAAAATGCTATATTTGGAAAAAGGCCATATTCGGAATTTCCAACCAGAATTCACAGTTTACATGACCTGTATCACATTCTGAATATTAGTGAAATATTGTTGTGGATGTAAACATATTCAATGATAACTAAACTGTCAACTTTCCTCAGCAAAAAAAGAATAGGTGATAATGCTGATGACATCAATGCATTACGTGACAACGATATTGTGGTGATGCTAATGTTACTCGCAATAACACAATCTGAATATGCGTTACTAAATGTAACATGAAAAAAACTTTAATATTTGTCCACAAATATCTTTTCTTATTGTTTTGATTGAGAGACCCCTAGCGGCAGAAATCGCATACAAACATGTGATTGATTTAATAACAACATACAGATGACACATATTAAGTGTTAAAGTTGTTTAAGTACATAACTTAAACTTACTTTAAAAAAACTACTTAAAACATTGCAGAGCTCACCAATAGTAAATGAGAGTCCGGGGTCAGATGGGAAATCTGCTCCATTGCTTTGGAGAGCTGCAGCTCTTCCTCCCCAAGTGAGGTAAAGATTTCAAAAGGCGATAAAATGAAGACAATGTATATTTTATTATCAGGCAAAATGTTCCTATTTAATGACAATACATTTCAGATCTCATGTGTTGATTGCTGCAAAATGTGCCAAGTAGAATGCAAATACCTGAACCGAGCCCGCCGGATTTTTAGAAATGATGCTCTGGTTCGGTCACATCAACGCGATAGGGCATTTGTTGTAAAATGGTGCTGTGGCTCCTTTTAAAAGAGAGAGAGTGTGTGTGTGTGTGTGTGTGTGTCTCCATCCTCTATCTCTTCGTGCCAATAGGTTCACTGGGAAAATGTGATAAAACACTCTCTCTCCCTCTACAGCTCAGTTTTTCATTTTTCTCTTTCTTCAGGTTTCCTCTAGTGTTTGTGTCCCTCTAAATGAGGGTTTAGGTGCAGGACAGACATTTTAATTTTAACAAAATTTAAATAGCCTTCTTGCAGCTTAATAGGAGTTGTGTCTTGCATAAGTCCGTTCATTGAAGGTGTTAACCCACATTTCCCAGTGGTCATTGAGTCGCAAACCACTTTTATAAAATTTAAAAAACTTTAAATGGATGTTAACCAAATGACTGTTACCATGGCTACAGTGCAACAGCTCTGACGGTCTGAATATCTGTAAAAAAAAAAGTCAAAATAAAAGTCAAGTCCAAAATCAGATTACAGTACTTATTATTTATTTATTGACCAGCTGTCCGTGACCCATCCAGAACGGGTCCCACCAGTTGAGAATCACTGTGTTAAACTATAGACAAGTTGATTCAAGTAATGATGTGGACATTATGAACACCACTTGGCTAATCCAATCCAGTTTTCAATAGCACTGCTATATGCTATCATTGTGGTGCTTAACATGGTTATAATCAAGATTTTTCCAACTAACAACAAAATCTCTGTGTAATATGAAAAGGGTTAGCTCTTTTAACTGTTTGGGTAGGTACAGTTTTCCCGCTGCAGCAGACAATTGTGGCTGCATGGATTGAAATACATTGTATTGTTAGGCATTTCTTTCCTTTACACACATGACTTGTTGTAGCTCTTTTAAAACACATCTGTGGCATGAAGAAACAGGCCCATTTAACACTGATTTGAAGTGAAAAAAGGCAGAACCTGAAATCACCACTTTTGCTAGTGTGTCGCCTGTTTCTTCCTCCGTTCCCTGTCTTTTCATGTTTTCTTATGACACTCTCCATCTCTGTCTCTCGCTGCCATCTCTGCTCCTTGTTGAGATTCCCAGCAGGCCCTGGGAGGCAGCAGGAAACGAAGAGTCACTAAATGAACAGACAGATTGTTAATTTCCCTCCTCTGGGCACAGACTGGACAGGGTTGAAGTCCAAATATTTTTGGAGACAGAGCAAAATACTGTCACTAATATTAGCCTCCTGACGGTGTTCTTCTCTTTCTTTCCCTCCTTCCATCTCTGTCCCCATATCACTTTCCACTTCCAGAGCAGAAAGGAAAAAATATCCATAGAGCAGTCATGTTCATCAACTGTCCGTCCTCTCTTTCACGTCTTTCTTGGCATTGTTACACTCTGTGCTGTCGTCTTCTGTTTCTATCCGTCTTACTCCATCTCAACTCTTCTGAGCCTTGCTCTCTGCCCTCCTTTCTTCTTGTGGACAAGTTTGAGACGTTTATGGACCTGAAATGTGGAAAAGGAGCTTATTTTGGTCCAATAAAACCACTGGACTATAATTTTAGATAACACACTTACAGAAAGTAAAGCTGTTGGGATCTCTGAAAACTCTCAGTTATAGCCTTCAGCAGGGTACAATTTTACAACAGCACAGGCTTTATCTGTGGTTTTCAACTTTTAAAAAACATTTCTTTCCTGGTTACTTCTAAGGCTCAATTGCACAAAAACGGCATCAAATGCTAAAACTGCCCCAAATTGCTCCAGACTGACTCTTTAGAAGATCTATTGACACACTTTCCAATCTAATCTTTCTCTGTTTTCATTCTTGTCGGTGTTGCTGTACAAACCTGTCAGGACTGGATGGTTCATAGAGGGGAGTTTTTCACAGCTTTACTTGGCAACAGTTATCCTACACATCTTTTTTTCTTTAACTACACACATTCAGTGAGCTTAATTGCAAATAGTGCAGGGTAAAGTTGGACTGATGTTGCACAGGTGTCATTTTTACGACCAGATCCGATATTGCAGCCTGGCACATTCTGCAACTTGAAAACAGACGGAAATTCAAGAGCTTAATTTAGGGACCATGTCAAAAGTGCATGCACATTTTGGTGGAGAACTTTCTTGGTTCTTCAAACTGACTTCCAGTTAATTTGGTCCTCCTCCTATTGTATGGGTAATGGATGTTTTGTTTTTGGATGTTGCATTGTGGCCTAATGAGATATTGTAGGCAGCTTTTTAGACACTTAAAAACACTTTCTAAGTCTTTCACGAGTTAAAATTTTCAAGAAAAATAAGGCAATACGGCCAAAATAGCTAACCTTGCACAACATCTGGATTGTTGCAACATTACACGATCACGCAAGAAGTGCAGGTTCACATATCACACAAAAATCCATCTTGTCAGGCTTCAAAGCGTTTGTGGTCAAACAGCAGCAGATTGAGCCAATCAGCGTCGGGTGAGGAGCTACCGGCAGCTACGGGCGTGGTTTTGGTGTGTGTGACGGCCGTGACTGTTTTTTCAAAACAACAATGGCCAATGTAAAAGACAGATGATTGATCCAG
>NC_048426.1:19704246-19725952 GCF_013103735.1 Etheostoma cragini | reverse complement strand
AATCCCTATGTGAAACCAAAAAGAACGGGAACAAATGTATACAACGTCATTACACGAACGTTGGTTCAGACCTTGGTCCGGACTTTTAGGTGTGAAAACGCCCTCTGTGTAACAAACCACGTTACTGAATAATTACATCTCTATTAATGAATAAAACTCCATCCTCACTCTTCAAATAGCTCACACTCAATTTAGTAAATCTCCCCACTTGAAGTTAGGATAACGGTTCAAGGCTTTTAATTAACCTCTTTGATCACCAGCCAACTTGGCTGTGAGATTTTTTTAAATCACGTTTGTTGACTTTACTTTAATTTCAGCTCCTCTGGTTTGTTTTGCGCTTCTCAGTTTGTCTTCTCTGTTTCAGTGTAGCTCGTAATCGGTACGGCACACGCTAGACATGTAGCCAACGGTTTAACAACACGTCACAACATAAGTTTTCAGGGGAAATGTTGGATCAATGCTACAAGCAGTGTTTCCAGATAAAGATAGTTTCCAAGCCAAACACACACAAAACTGCTCAAATGTATTGTCGGAAAACAGACCAATCTGTCAATTGTTCGCATTGTTTCTGCAGCCTGGCGAATGAAATGCTTCGCTTCATTCATCACTGGCCAAATTGGCTAGAAACTTTACAAGCTTTCACGCTAAAGTTATTTTAACCCGCATTTGGCGGGTTGGCAGGTGTCCATTTAAAGCCCTGTTAGGGTTAGTTATTATAACTCAAAATCAAAAATTGGCCTCAGAAGTCTTAACAACCCGTACTGCATAGGAAACCCTCTGTTCTTTGAACCTCGCATAAGACAATGAAAAACTCTCCAAAAACATTTTAACAGAGAAAAACTGTTAGAAACCCTAGGGAGAGTTTAAATTATGCAAATACAAAAACATCAACTTAATTGATATGTAAAGTAATGCATAACATAATCCGTTATTTTCTGGCAACACTGCTGCTAATGGCTGTGCTACTTTTATTGGAAAGCACACAAACGTGTGTGTGTGTGTGTGTGTGTGTGTGTGTGTGTGTGTGTGAATAGTCAAGTTTTCCCTTGAATTAGCTGATTAAAGACATTTGACATGACATGAAGTGAAAACACACAGTGAGAAGGTCCACGTTTCAAGATGAAAACATGGACAGCAACCAAAACAAGTTCACCTCTATGTAGAATGGACCATAGATACGCATTGCTAAGCCTTTGTCCTGATTGACGAGTTGGTGTGTAGCCACGCCCTAAAGCAACCTCATTAATTTTAAAGTGCTCATATGAAGCTTTTTGGCCTTTTTCCTTATTGTGTAATATATCTTTTCTGTACATGTTGTATGTTTACAAATTGAAAAAGCCCTTAGTCCACCCAATGGCACGTTTCATCTCCAACAGAAAACGATGTTCAGGACCTGCTCCAAACAGCTCTAATGTAGTCCAGCCTTTACTTCCGTGACTAACGTGCGTCACTTTGTAACACGTGCTAGCCTAGCTAGCTGCTAGCTGCTAGCATGGCACTCATACTCTGCTTCTGATTGGGTGGCAGTCCTTAACTAGCTTCTGCGCATGTGTGATTCCCAACATAGATGGAAAAAAAGTGAGATGCCTCCCTCTGTAGCTATAACAAAGATCTCAACACACAGGGTGAAAAGAGGAGGTGCAACAATGTGCAGTACAACAAAAATATGGTGTTTTTTGAAAATGAATCATATAATTCTATATGGTAGAACTTCTACATGACAATTACCATAATATGAGCACTTTGGACCATGATTTATGAAATGAACATCATGCTGTTTGAAGAATACTTGAAACTAGTAATTTACTCCATGAACCCATTTTTTACTAAGGTACTAATAGGGCCAATTTCTTATTGACTTCTACACGATCAGGCTTCTTTTTGCAACCAGTAGAGCCGCCCCCTGCTGGAAATGGATCAAAATGCAGGTTGAAGGCCATTTTGCATTAGCTTCACTTTTTAGACCTGGAAGCTACATCCATTGTTGTTTACAGTCTCTGGTGTAAATATAACAGAGTGATATATTAAATTTCCCCTCAATGCCTTCCCTTCTTCCTTTCTAGCTACTGAGTTAAATCCATGCGGCTGTCATATTCCTTTCTATGGCTTGTCTACAGTTCCTCAGCTTCCTGACCTAAGATAAAGATGCTGGTCAGATAACTACTCCTCAACGTAACGAGTGGTGTTGTGATTGTTGGAAATTAGAGAGGCCAGTTCTCCTTACATAAGGTAAAACTATAGAACACTATTTAAAGCAAATCTAAAGATTAAGATCATCAAAACATGACAACAATATTTAGTTTTAGCTCAATAAAACACTAAATGTCAACCACAAGTCTACCCTAAAATAAGCTTTTGACAGTCAGTCAGTGTCACCATTACTTTCAGGACCTTGAATATGGACACCCTTAATTTTGAAGTTACTCTGTCATCAATAAAGTTTCATCTTATACTTTTCTGGCGTAGGCTGGACAGGTTGGGGGTGGACTGTCTACGATGTTTCACATTGTGTCTAGTTAGTCATGTGGGTGACAGTCTAATCCCACTCTATCCTGCGCTCCTCATTCCTCCTTGTTTTGTTCTATCTGTCTCTCTCAGACTGAATAAAACCACATCTACAGCCTGGCCGGCGAATGAGACAATGCTCTCAGATTGCACACAGATTACATCCGGCCTTGGCTTTTCCACAAACACTCTGTCCAGAACATGGCATCTATTTCAGGGTAAAGAGAGGTGGGATCAAGATTGTGTGCGTGTGTGAGAGAGTAAGATAGATGGAGAGAGATAGTATAAACTCTCCTGGGCTTTCCTGCTGACTCGGTTTTCAGAACTCCCAGATTAACTGCTGCACCCTGACCTTTAAAACATCCCCTCTTGAGCTCAGCGTAGCTCACAGGGGTACACTTGGTTCGATAACCCTTATTTTATTGCCAGAGGGCAGCGCTTTAGTCAATCCAAATAATCCCACTTTCTATAACGAGCAGATTTCCTCTGACCTATGCATTGCGAATGTCCAAACTGAAATAGACAAATACTGCTACAGTATAGCCATTATTAAAGCTATAGTGCATAGTTTTGGTCCCCCCCTTGAGGAATTCTAAGTATTAACACTCTCAGCGCATTCACATGACGCAAGCCTTTCCTATGATCACGCATCACCCCCACCCATCCTCCACACAATTACTTGTAGTCAAGCAGGACACGAAGGATTAAATAGACATGATGGACTCTTCAGAAGAGGTAATTATCTTAACTCATAATTTTCTTCACTTGAGTTTCTGCACGCGAAAGTCACGGCCGGACACATTTCCTAAACATAGCCCAACTGAGGAATACAGAGAGTTTATTGGAGCTGATAGTTAATTAGCATTGTTTCAACTCATTTGTCAATGGCTTTGATGTACATAAAGGATGTTCGTTATTATAAAAAAGTTATGCACAAAAGCTTAAAGACATTTTTTATTTTTTACTTCTGGCACTCTTTGCCAAATGTGTAGAACTGTGAAAAATATGCTTAAATGCATGGAATAAACTAGAATGTACAGTATGTTTTTTAATAGAATTCTACCTTCTACCATACATAGCTGGATTTTGCTTTCTGGTTTATCACTAATTGATCAAGTAGGCATTATATCTTACATGAAGAAACAAATGTTTTGGGCACTACTAACTTTTGACTTCTTATTAAGATAGTTATTCACAGTATGTCCATTTATCTGCTCCTCAAAGTGTTTTAGCTTCCTTTTAAAGACAATTAAGGCCATTGTATTTAGTAAATTTGCCAAGTACACCTACTTATCAGTTGTGCACAATATCTGACCATAATTACATTTGTGCTTTCCATAAACTGTTGCAATACAAATAATAAAGTACATTTATTTCTCAGTATTGACTAATTGAATTAACATTTACCAATAACTCCTTGAAATGAGCCTTTATGATTTTTTTTTAAGACGTCTTGTAGCTTGACATCATGATCAAGTGAAAATCACTTCGGCAGCCATATGTCAAGTAAAAGAAAAGCTAAAGTGTTTTCACATGATATGGCAGTTATTATTTTTATTTTATTTTTATTTTTTTTACAGTTCAGCCACTTCATTTATTTACTCACTTCAATTTTGTTGCTGTTTGAATGTGAAGTGAGACGGCTTGTGTTGGTGCACAAACCAAGCTGGGACAGGAGGACTCGGACTGCAGCTGGCTGACTACAAAATGGAAACCTTGACCGACGGCCATGCTTACTTCACAGCGTGCTGAAGAGCTTATGACTGGACTTTGGACAAACCGTTGATACAGTGTTACTGTTGCATCTGCTCTCCCTCTTTACCCTTCTGTTGGAGTCTGTTGTTTTGCCAACTGGCTGTCTGTGTTCCATGTAAATAGAGACATACAAACTCCAGTGAGCCAGATGTCACATAATGGTAGCTCAATAGTTTGCTGAAATTAGTCTCTCTTCAACATGTTTTACACCTCTTAAACTCAGTGGTATGTTAGTTTTATTATTCCTACTCTGAAACATGTTACAGCCTCACTCATCTGCACATTTATTTGATAATCTGGTTAGTTTAAGGCAGAAATGGTAAAACTGAGCTCATTCACTTTGCACTAATACAGAGAGATTGGCCATTTTCATATCTCTTATTTTTACTTTCAGACACCAAGCTGCCCCCTTCCCCATTCCTAACATCATTAAAGATAACCTGCCAAAACACATATCTTTCTTAAGGCCAAGTCCATCACTGCTATTAAAGATAGTATTAACCTCTATTGTCATTGCACAGAGACCCACACAATGAAATTGTAAGCGCCCCAACTGAAGTGCATTAGAGATAATAAAGAAGGTAGACAATAAATAGCTAAAAACAAAAGTAATTTAACACATAACACTTAGGATGGGACAGGTGAATGATTATTGTAAAAAAGGCATAAGAAGGAATATATCAAACAGAGGTATACAATAAAATTAGCATTCCTAATGGGGGATGTTTTCCACAGTACATTTTAAGTTATTTTCCATCTTGAGAATAGATGGAACAAGACATAAAAACACCATCTGTTGGTTGGAAGTTTTGACTAGTTCATTGTAGATATGACCCACCCAAAAGCTGGCACTCCTTGTTACTTTTATTGCACTTTCTTCCTTTTTGATCTCAAAGGAAAATCAAGCAGAATAGTTACCCTGAAACCACAAATATCTCCTTTTATTTCTGTTTTTGTTTGGGGAATTTTGTTTCTTCTTGTTCTTGTGTGTACTTTTTGAACATTTTGCTCTATTGGGAAACCATTCAACCCCAGCAGACTAACTTCAGACAACAACTAACAAAAACACTTTTTGAATCGAAAGTTAATGATAACATTGTAACACAAATAATAACAGTAATAACGACTCATAAGTCAGTCCTGCTGCTGCAAAGACTTAATCCCTCACTGGCTTCCCACTTGTGAATGCTGCCAATTTTGTTAAAAGGCGTGTGCAGCTAACTCGAGCTGGCTACTTTTACTCAAGTCTCTTTCCAAATGAAGGATGCTTTGATTTTTTTTCTTTTTTAAACTTTAATGAATCAAACTGTGCATCTGTCAGCCACAGGTGTGTGACAATGAACCAACACACAGCCGGTTTTGGTTTCAGAGAGGCTTCCAGCTTATCTGTGCCATGAAAGCTTCTGAATTAATGTACATGAAAATGTGTTGCCAAACAGAGACTTCATTTTGCACGTTTACTCTAAGCATCACATCCACTCAGTCAAGGTCAGTGTTGTTAGCTGTTAGCACTAGCTGTGAGCTTATGCCCCTGTTGTTCTGGATCATATGTGATGGCTGCTGCTTAATTTATAAAAAAAAAAAAAAAAAAGTGATTGGCTTTAAGGGCTTATAGGGCTTTGCATGGATGGGAATTTCTTCTGACAGATGGTGTTAGCTATTGTGGGACGGAAAAGCTTTAATCATTGGTCAGAGTGGTATGCACTAATTACTTATTCATTAGTTTAAGTCTTTTCCACTGTCTGTCCATTGTACTAAAACCGAAATGTCTGCTAAGTGGTAATCTGATATATTTGTTGTAATATGTACAACACAGGTGTACTAAGTGGAGCAAGGTCTTCAAAAGAGACAACATTGCTTAGGTCTACCAATTAAGGGAATTTTGGCAAATATGCTCATTCACTTTCTCACCAAGAGATGGTTGAGAAGATCAATATCAAAGCCATGCTGGACCTCTTAAAGATAAAGCTCCAGCAACTGATTATCTTATCGTGGCATAAAGACTCAGTGGAATCTGAAGGGATCCAGGGGGAAACAGCTAGGTGGGCTCTGTCCAAAGGTAAAAGAAAAAAAACATACTAGCTACAGTATTTAGCAGATTATATCTTTTTGTTTAATCCACACAAAACCACCATGCAAAAGTGTCACTTTGTAGGGTTGTTGTCACTATGGTAGGGGAGGTTACTACTGGATCCAGTTCTTGCCTGAACCCCATGATAGGATTACTACTAGCTGCCTGTCAGCCTCAAGCTCAGAAGACTCCAGCTTCCAATCGTCTCTCCAAAAATAATTTTTCCCTGGCATTTAGTTTACAGCACATACACCAGAGTTATGCTCTAGTTCTTGAAAAGAAAGCCATTAAGTTTGTTTTCCAAAACATGGGACTGTACCTCTTCTTTAGTGTGGTTAGTGTAGTTGGTTTAAATTGATTCAAGTTGAGATTTTCATGTCTAAAACCAGTAAACATTAAGACCATATTGTTCCACTATGGTGTTAATATCAGTTATTAGAAATGGTACATGTATGATAACAGTGTAGTGAAATCAATATCTTACCAATCAGGTCATGAAGATTGTCTGTGAGACAACCAGTAAAAGAGAGAGAGAAAAAAAGGCACAGGTAATATCTGAGTGAGAGGAAGACTGACCTAGAAAAAGAGAGAGATCACCCTATCAGATCAATATCTGCTTTCAGTTTCAAAGACCACCAAGGTGTGTGTGTGTATGTGGGTGTGTGTATGTGGGTGTGGGTGTGTGTGCGCATCTTCTTGGTATGTGTGTGGTTCAGGGAGGTCGAGCTGGGGTTTAATGAGTGTTCAGGCCTCTAGATCTGCACTGTTGGCTCGATAAAGCCTGGAACTGCCAAACGCTTCCCGTGTGTGTGTGTGTGTGTGTGTGTGTGTGTGTGTGTGTGTGTGTGTGTGTGTGTGTGGCGGGTATTACTTGCAGAGCAAACTAAAACCACTCACACACATAGAGCATTGGTGCAGTGCATTCAGGGTGTTTGTGCTGAAATGAATCTGCTGTTGTATAATTTGAAGAGATCACTTTCAACAGGCTGTTGTGTGAAGTGCAGAGCCACAGAAAGGATTCAGCGTCTCCACTTTTGAAGGGCAACAGAGTTGCCTGTAAATCCATGGTCCTTGGTTTGTTGCTAAGAAACTACTCTTTGGAGGCTGTTGATCTTTAGATAGGTGGGGTGATGACTTCGGAATAATGGCAGCATTAAGAATTTACAAAACAATAGTGTGTGACACTTTCAAAAAGTAGCATTCCTCATTAATGCCCTTTGATTTGCCACACCAGACCTTAAGACTCAGGCTACTGGACTGAGTGTCCTTCTGCTAAGTCTTGATTTCAGTGGCATTTTAGGCAAACAAAGGAAAGCACAGTTCTGTCACTGATTGGACTATACTTTTAGTTTAAATCCCCATCAATCCCCAAGGCCCATGCATTTCATTTATTCATGGATGCAAAATTCCTAAAGCAACAATTCTTACTCCACAAACAAGTATGGTCTCTCTATCTCTAACAAATGTTCTATTTACGAATACTTTTAATTTATTTAAGAAAAAAATGTCCAGCTATTTAAAGAGATTACTGAACGCAAATATGTATTAATGACCAGTTTTTAAAGATATACTGTATTTCTTCCCTAGAAATTATTGGGACAATGGCAACTTATTGTAGGGGTTGGTGTGTTAGTGTTTCTGTGGGATAGCGTAGCAATTCCATTTTCAAATAGCCAGCCCCGTTGTTGCTTTTCTTGTATTTATAGTATGGCGGGGAAGTGATAAGTGAGGGGTTTTGTAAATTTCAAAAAATGAAACTCACCAAAACGCTTTGTTAGTGACTAAATGATTTACTCACAATGAATAAAGAGTGAACAGACTCAGGCCTGTAACAAACTCAATGTAGGCAATGTGCGTGGGAGGGTGACTCGCTTTCTTGCACGGCAAAATGTGCAGTAAAGAAGACTGTCTCCAATTGTAAAATGATAGCTTTGGTCGTTTGTTCTGTTGAAACAACCTATGTTTATGTGAAAAGCTGCAGTACCAATTGTGATTATGTGAATGATACTCTCGCTTTGCCAGACCTACCTCCACAGCGCTGCGGAGGAGGGTCTGGCTAGTCCGCCCAGCGTTCCTGGATGGTAGAAAAACGTGCTGTGGTTAATTGGCTTTTCTTTAGACCCATCACAATTGTCTTGGGCGGTGCTAAGCGCCGGACGGAGCCTTGGCACCTCTGCAAAATGATTGCTCATTAGTTTTGTCAAATCAGAAAACGCTCATATGATTCAATTAATTTTATAGTCACCGGGGTAGATTTTTTCACAAAGACATGGACGACACTCTATTTTGTCATTTATAGATATGAGGAATACATCTTAGTATTGAAGGTGTAACATCATGCTGTAAGCTGCAGCATCACATTTTGGAGGAGTCTGTGTGAATCGGTGATGCAATACATTTGCAAAATGAAAGGATATGCACCTCCTTGCTTCTAAAGCAGCCTTCTTAAAGTGTTAAATTAGTCCACAGAAGCTGTTTCTAGTATTCATTGCTTCATGACAGAGTTTTAAATACATTCCTTCATCTAAACACACATCACACATTATATGTCATTCATGTTTTGCATGGGTACACTATATAGAGTTTAGTGGTTACCAGCCTGCTTTAACATGCATTTCTCGATAAGCCAGTCCCTCCATCTGATGCATCGGATCATTTCTGTGTTGCACGGGCTATATTGTGTTACAGCAGCAATAGCTGTTTGTTTGGCATAAAATGAGGAAATGGGTGGCCCGAGTACTTATAGACACCAGCCTTTAGAAGAAACTGTGACGCTGACTCACACGACTTTAAGTTACTGAACTTGGAAAGATCTAACATCCTGGTAGAGCTTAGTTTTACAATCTGTATTTCCCCAAATATTTCAGTGATTTTATAAGAATTTCCCTCAAGGGAACAATCTAAGTTGTTAATAATTACAGGGAAAATAGCATTTTAAACATCTTTTTAAAGAGTGTATCCATTAAAACAAAGATACGTATTCGTTTGAGGTCCCATACACCATAGCAATGGCATATCCTCTTCTACATTAAATTTGTGTCCATCTGCTGATGAAGCTCATGTTATATGACCAAAAGCTCCAGAACAAATACAAAATGGACATAAGGGAAACTGTTGTGTTGTTTGCTTTTTATACATATACATCTTTTTTTTTTTTTTCCCGTGCATGTTCAGCTGTGCACCGATTAACATCACTCTTTAGGTTAAGTTAGCAATTAAATGGAAATAATTAATCGGAGGAGTACTAATTAAACAATGGCCTATTTTCTCTTTTTATAGTACAAAATTACATAGCTCTGCCCTTCAAACTTCTTGAAACTATTATAAAATGACGGAATACGTTGGTAACGCTGGTCTAAGTCTTTGTTGCAGTTTGACATAAAAAATTGGACTCTTTAGAAGACGTTTCTATCTTCACTCAAGTTTCTGCGTGTGAAAGTCATTGGATGACAAAATCATCTGAACATAGCCACACTGAGAAATACAAAGAGAGAGTTATGTAGAGCTGATAGTCTTAATTAGCTGTGTAGCAATTCATTTGGCAATGGCGTGAATGTAACCAACTTTCATTAATATCAAAAAGTTACGCACTAAATCTTCAAATACAGCAAATTGTAGCCATAACAGAAACCAAAGCGAACTTCCACCACGTAATATCAACGTAAAAATTCAACCAGTCAAATCAGCTTTTCCATAGAAAATGTTTAAAATCAAGTTTGTTGTCTCGAATCTATCTCATACAAACTGATGATATTTTAATGGTTGTCAGTTGGCTGCTAAATAGACGGCTATTGAGCTTGGTTTCCAGACCGTGTTTCTTCCTCTTTTATGGAGCAGAATAATTTAACATCATTCCCTTTGCCCCTTTGATAGGTGTCCTGTCAGGCAAGTTATTGTTTTAATAGAAATATGTCATCAAATATCCTCCAGAGAGTTTTTTTTCACATGCTGTAGCCTGTCCTTGCAGACTTTTTAAAATTTAGATTGTGAGCTTTAAATAGAAATTGTACACAGTTTTACCTGAGGGTAAGTAGAGTGAATGTTCCCCAGTGTCCTGCTTTATATTCAGACACATTCAAATCTACAGTATGAGGTATCCAAAGCAACCAGTTTTCTACTTTTTGACCGGTGTGCAGCTCCAGTTCAGCAGCTGGTGTTCAGTGCCGTGGGCTATAGAACCACAAGGGAAGCAAACCCAGGTTTGCCAGCTGTTTGTTGGATTCAAACCAGGAAACCACTGGACATAAACCTGTCTGACTGACGGTATCAGGCGACAAGACTGAATCCCCATGTTAAATCACTAGACAGTAGTGAAAATTGAAATGTGAAATTGGAATTTACCCAATATTGCACTAAAGTACAATGTTGAGGTACTTGTACTTTACTTTATCATTTTCTTTACTTAACAACGTAACTGTATATGAAATAGCTACTCCTATCAGATAAGACACATTGATGCATCAGTAATAACAATCTTATAATGTCATAAAATATTATCAATACTGATGATTTAATAATATCTGTCCTACTAATAACTCAGTCACAAGGGCCAAAGTAGGATTGTCAATGAAGGGCTGGTACTTCATTTATTTGAGTCATTAGTCAAAACAAAGATCTCTCTGGGTGATTCAGGGGATTCAGCAAGGGAGTAGTCTCACGTTGCCAGACCTTCCTCCACAGCCCCGCGGAGGAGGGTCGGACTAGTCCACACAGCATTCTGGGATGAGAGAAAAAACATGCTGTGGTTTATTGGCATTTCTTTAAACCAATTACAATCGTCTTGGGTGGTGCTAAGCGCCGGACGGAGCCTTGGCACCTCTGCAAAATAGCCTCAGGAAGGAAATTGTTTTGGTTGAACGTGTATGTTTAAAGGTTGTTTTAGTTGTGATACAGAAAACCCTGAATGGACTAGCTGTCTCAATTGGAAAAAGTTTACATCTGGCAGAATACCAACACAGCATTCTGGGACGGGAGAAAAACATGCTCTGGTTTATTAACATTTCTTTGAACTAATCACAATCGTCCTCGGCACCTCCGTAACATAGCCTCGGGATGGAACTTGTTTTGGTGGAACATGTGGATGTTCAAAGGTTGTTTTTGTCGTTCAGCAAAAAACTCAGATTCTCATGGTCCATCTTGAGAATGAGACCATGTGTCTCAATGAGATTAACTGTAGAAATAAAGTTTAAATAAATAAAAAAGATTGGACGTATGGTCTAGCTAGCCACCTGGATTTACCCTGCAGAGATCTGAGGAGCAGTTAACCATAGTCGTCTTAAATCGACGGCAAATTTCCTGGGCAAAATTCCGGCGGCAACTGAACAATCCCAGAAGTGGAACTTCGTGGATTAGACTAGAACGACATCAACAAAAATGTCTAACTGGAGAGAAGACGAGACTCGGGAGCATCTGTTGGTAAGGAACAAAACCGAACTCTCCGGACAAATATTTGACAATGATTGACATTTAACTACTACAAATATAGCACCTTGACAAGCAGCTGAAGGTTTGATGTACTACTTGAAGGGTAATTGATAACTTTAATTTAAATTTTAATTAAGATTTACTAACTTTATTTTTCTCACTTCTCCTTTGCTTCTTTGTTTCTTTGCCTCCTTTCTACCTGTCTTTTACATTTGGCCTTAGTGTGTGTCCATGCACGCACACAGTAGAGTGTGGAACAGCAGCTGTGGAAATTAATTATGGATGTGTGGGACTAATGGCTCATGCGGGCTGCTGTTATCTTTTCTGTACCTTAACACAGGTGAAAAGAGAGAAGAAAAGCAGCTGCAAGACAGAGAAATAAATAGAAAGACATAACCACAATTGCATATATTACACGCATGTATTCTGCATTAGATATGTTTAATTTCCATCTGTGTGTGTGCTTCCTGTTCACTTTAGTTTTATTTGTCATGGTATAACAATTTGTTTCTGCAGCAGCCTTATGAGATGCAAAGTTTGTTCTATTTGAAATTAGCCTGTAATAAAATGTGAATGTATTATTCAGGAATCTTCAAATAACCTGTTAGAACATTTGATTTTCTTTGGGGATGTGGCTTTTTGTTCTCATTCATTATATAGAAAGTTTTGTAAAGTTCTTGGAGGAAAAGGAAAGTGTGCTGAAATATAACAAGAAATAGCGTGAGCAACGACAAAATTATTATTTAAGAAATGGCATGAATTGAGTACATCATCAAACATAATTCTTTCTTTACTAAACAATGAGCAACATGTGAAAATAAGCACACCTTATTTTGGTCAATTCAGTCTATGATAATATTCAACCTGGTCTCACGACAGTTCGTGAAATGTTAACAATATTTTGATCTATTGATTTGTCAGCAGTGACAACATTTTCTTGTTTAGAGTCAGAAATACTTTACTCATCCCCGAAGGGAAACTCTGCTTCACCCCCACAACGTCACTGGTGGTCACCACAAAATGGGAACGTGACCATTTCATGAACTGCCATGAGACTGGGCTGCAGCAGCCTGTACTGGGGGACAACAACAGCCCCCGGGACACAATCCACGCTCTGTCTGGGATGCAAAAAATGGGAAAATGAAACGTTACATGCCGGCGACAACTGCCATGACACTGGGCTTCTCTGGGGGGGACGCAACAACGGGGAAATTAAATGCCAAACGCCGGTGACAACAACGGGACGGACCACCACACGCGCTACAACAAGGGGATGGTTGTGGTAAGGGATGTGTGCGTTCCCAGGTCACCGGGGTGAAAGTCGGCTTTAATTCTGTTTGCTACTGTGATCGTGCTGTTATAATAAAAGATGGTTCCCATTGAAATACATTAGTTCAAAATTCGTGGTCACCACCACGAAAAAACTGTCACCATTTCACAAACTGCCATGAGACTGGGCTGTGATATTGTGGTTGTTAATTGTGCCTCAGACAGAAGGAAGAACAGCAGGGGCAAGAAAACAAAAACAAAACACGATTGTAATATTTGATTTTAATCATTTTCATTAACCGTTTATTAAGGAAAACCAATTTCTCTTTATATAATCACGCAGACGCAATTGTGAGGGGTTTATGAAAATGAGCATTATGATAGGGCAGAGAGAGAAGGGAGAATACTGTTGGGGGGGGGGGGCTGTATCTTTGAGTATGTTTGCATTGTGATTCACTTCAGGGGAGGCAGATGAAAGAGAGTGGAGTTGACAAAGAACAGAGACCGTTTCTGTCAGAGTTCAAGTGTTGGTATTTGGTTTGTGAAAGTGCCTGTGTGTGTGTGTGCACACTGAATCAAAACTGGCTTCTCTTAATACAAAACTGATGTACTGGAGGACAGAGATGGCAAAAGAACTCACTTCCCGTAATCAAGTAGAAGCACAGATGATGTGTTAAAAAATATTCTGGTAAAAGTAGAGGTACTGATTTACCTTATTTTTTCAAGTAAAAGTAACAAAGTACAGGCTTGGAAATGTACTTAAAGTTTAAAAGTCAAAATCGCCTTGCGAATGACAACCATTGTTTATGCAAATCTCCCTGGACCACACAGGTGTTACTAGAGTGCATGCTGAGAAACTTCAGTGGACATGGAAAACAGGTTCTTTATATGCCATTGCCTACATTGTAAATGGATTATTAACACCTCTTGCAACATTAGCTACTGTTATTCCTAGCCATTTTAGCTTAAAAAAGCTTTATAACTTTCAATTTAGTAGGCAACAACAATTCCACAAGTCAACTCAAGCAACTGAGTGAGCAGAGAGACAGCCCAACCCGTAGATTCAGAGCCGGAAGCTTGCAGACCATAAGGTTAACACGAAAACTCACGATTTAAATTCTAAAATAACATACAATATTCTGCACGTAGCCTAGCTAGGCCTACTGTGGGTTTTGGTGCATCAATGTAATATGTTAAAATGCAATTAGGTCGAGCAGACAGACCAAAACATTGCAAGCTCGCCTCTGCTTGCAGCTTGGGCTCGGCTTGCTTTGCAGACAACTCACGAGTCCTCGCGTGAGTCAGTCAATTGCGGGAATCCAAGCCGGCTATGAATGGATCTGTAGCAGACCAGCAAGTGAGCAAGCTCAGAGTAAAGCAAATCATCAACAAAAGCCATTCTTTCACTTCTGAAATAACAGTTTTTTGCACGTAGACTAGCTAGAACTAATGCAGGTTTGGTGTATAAATAT
The DNA here is from genome assembly GCF_013103735.1 of Etheostoma cragini. NCBI lineage: Eukaryota > Metazoa > Chordata > Actinopteri > Perciformes > Percidae > Etheostoma > Etheostoma cragini. Next base: position 19,711,456 of record NC_048426.1, on the reverse strand, counting down.
GTGCAATATGTTAAAATGCAATTAGGTTGAACACACAGTCAATTTAAAAGAGAAATGTTTTCTTATTCCTAGCAATACTGACTCAAGTGATTCAAGTGACTTGCACAACCCGGTTCAGTTTACCCCCAATTTCCACCGGATGCGTAACGGCTGCGGATCCGCTCCAGAATGGCGGCGGAGTCATTAAGTTTCCATTAAAGTTAATGTGTGTATTTCCACTGAGTGTGGCTGCGACCCGACTCCGTCCCGGCTCCGGCAATCTGCAGCCCTTTCCAGAGCAGATATACAAAGCTTACATTTTTGCCGGATGACAGAAATCTGCAGAAGCAATTCAGCACACAGCAGATAGTGTAGGACAGGAATCCAAGTACAGAAAAAAATAAAACATCTGGTTAATTTTCTAAATAAAACGGACCGTGCTCACTGCGGTTCATATTTCCCTGCACTACACCTTGAAAACATAGAACAGAGTTGTTTCCTCTCTACTCCTTTGGATGGAAACAAAGTGTTTTTGTTTTTTTGTGGTTCTAACCTACAGGAATTTGTGAGATCTCATGGGTCCTTGAGACTTCAGCTGTCAGTCATGGCCCCAGCCATTCCGCAACAAATCTGGACCTGGTGGATATTGACGGATGTCAGAGCTCAGAGCCGTCACGCAGCGGAGCCGATCCGCATCTGTTGCACATCCGGTGGACATTGGGGGTTAGTGAGTGACTCAGAATAACCTGAATCCTTGAGGAACCGGGTTTGCCAGTCGTAATTTCAACTGATTACCCTCCGGACAGCTAGTCTCTTATTCTTTTGTGAAATGTAAGGAGTGGAAACTACTGATATTTGTGTTTAAATTTAAGGAGTAAAAGTAAAAAGTCGCCACAAAAACAAATATTAAAGTAAAGTAACAATATCTGTAAAATCTTCTTGTGTACAATTCTTACCGTCTCTGCTGGTAGATGTCTGGCACAGCCCTAATTTATGATATTTGTTCAGTTAGGCAGCAACAATTTGTTCCCATTATTTCTGCTGATATGTTTGTTTACGAAGAAAATTGCAGTAGTTTCATGAGTTATTCACATGCATTTACATTTGCACAAAAATGCTGCCACTGCAAAAAAAGCAATAGACTACTTCATCTTTTTAAATGAAGGCATAAACTGACAGCTCCCCATTTTAATCCCATGCATATGGCAGAAGATATTATTTTGCTTTCCCTTCTCACAGCTCATGATGCGTCCTGATGACTCCTTCTGTCATTCAGATAATTTCATTCATTAATTTACACGTTTGTATAAAACTGTGCAGTGCTTAGCAAATGCAACACATCCCGGGACTACAGATGGAACTTACTTTTTCATAAGTCTAACTCCCAGACCCAGCCCTAATGCCATGACAAATCTTATTTTAATTTGCAATTAATCATGTAGTTGTTTTTGAACGGAAAAGAGCCAAGCTCAATGGGTTTATGTTGGACAGTGTGACTCTCTTCATCTCAGCCAATTAAATCGTTCTCTGCACTTGGATTCGCAAAAAGAGCTGGTGACACTACATGAAAATGTAATTCAAATTAAATGTCCAAATTGCACTGCACCACCTGTTCTGTGCAAAAACAAGCTTAGCTGCTCTACTTCATCTATTTAGATTAAAAAGTTTTTCTCTGTTCTTGTGCTAGGCAGTAATGTAGTGTCGAAGCTTTAATGGCTAACTTTCTTTATAAAAACATCTACAATAACATTCATTAAGATGAAGTCATTGCCAAATCAGTTGATACAAAGATAATTAAGACTGTTGGCTCCACAAAACTCTCTGCATTTGTGAGTATGGTTGTGGTTGTGGTATCTCCTGTGACTTTCACGTGCAGAAACGGTAAATATTGTTACCTCTGCTGAAGAGTTTACAATGTTTTTTTAATCCTCCATGTCCTCCTTGGCTATACGTAGCAACTGTGTGGAGGTGAAGCGTGATAACGGAAGGCTTGTGTCATTTAAAAGCACCGACAGAATTGTTATTATCTAGAATTCCTCATAGGGGATACAGAAAAAACACAAAATAGCTTTAAATGGGAAAATCCATCAAATTCATACGTCCGTGAGCTGGAGCCAGTGAGCGCCAAGCCTGGCTCTATCAAAAAGAGAAATTATATATTTACATGTCTGTCTGTTCTGTGTGTCTGTCTGTCTTGTCGGTTCCTTAAATCAGGATATTCTAATTGTTTTCTTAGGTTTTGATTCCAAACCAAAGAATCTGGACTCCTTCATCTTCCTTCTCCAACTGCCAATCAACCAATTTCCCAATTTGCCCCACAGTCTGACCACTCATACATTTTGTCTCTTAATTCCGGTATTGCTCCATTGCCAATTGAAATTCTGCCAGATATCACTCTTTTTTTTTAAAAGAGGATCTTTGTTACCTTTGCCTTGTGAAATTAGATTTACACTTCATCATGCCCACACACAGCTCTATCCAGGTTTCCAACAGTGTGTTACATACATTTTACCCTCTGCCACACTGCCAGCAGTACCCTTATCATGACAGCACAACCCTCTTGAGTCTTAGCAAGCTTTAGTGCTTGCATGCGTGCATGAGTGAGTTAAAAAGACAGCAAAAGAATGATAAATGTGGGCCGTGTGTGTGTGGTGGCGATAACGACAGGCAAGTGGCTGTGTGAGGCTAGCTTCAGGCTAGTATCCTGCTCATGAACTTGTCACTGACCACACACACACACACACACACACACACACACACAATTTAGAGCCAAATATATTACTTTTGCAGAAGGAAGAAGGGAGATAAAGCAGCAGTAAGGGACTAAAGAAAAACTCTCAAAGGGGTCGGGAGACAGGGGACAGAGGGCAGCTGATTCAGACTATGAAGGAGAGGCAGAGATGAAGAAATTCAGTGTGATTTAACTATAATGAGCATATTTGTGAGATGGGATGAAGGGAAAGCAAAAGTACTGAGAGAAGATGGGGCAGAAATGGAAGGGTGAAGGAGATCCAATAGGGATGGACAGAAACATAGAATGACACATGCATAAACAGCTAGGACAAAAAGATATGGCTTGAAACGTTGGTTCCGAGTGTCTATGCTCATCTGAGGCAACCTGTATTCATAAATATCACTTTCTAAACCCCAATCTTGTAGCCAGTTAGGATTAAAAGAAGCCCCTAACCAATGTAATCCACTGAAAATCAACTATATTACATGGCCACAGGCAAGGGGATGACGACAAAATAATATCTCTAGGAAAACACATTGAACCCTTGAAATTATTAGAATCACTACTGCATAAATATGCATAACTGCAAGAGAAAAATAGTCCTAATAAATGAAATTATAGTTTCATTCAATGCCAAGAGCCACATGTGTTTTTTGGATTGTACGGCAGCTTGAAGGTGTCTACAAAGCACTGGAAGAGACAGTAGAAATAACATGTGTAATTGGACCATTTACATCTGGCTGAAATCCAACCACAAAGCTAGCTCGTCAAATGGCATTCAGATTGCAATGGTTCTGGCATGCATTTACAGCTTACATTATGATGTGTTTATTTCCTTATACAGATATGCAGGTATGAGGCTTAAAGAAATGAGCAGTATGACTTCAAGTAAAATACATCACAAAAGCATTGTATTGAAGAAGTGACCTGAAACATGCAGAAGTCATAGTTTAACCGTTTCTAGTAACGATACGCATTTTCAATTGGCGGCATGGCTCTATAACCTGACATGCCAGATGGTTTGTTACAGAAAACTATCGGAAAAGCCATCATTAGGCAAAAAAGGGCAGGCAAAAATACCTGGTAGGTTTTTATTCAGTCCGGTCTCATGGCAGTTCATGAAATGGTCACATTTCATTTTGATCTAGGGATTTGTCAACAGGGGCATGATTTTCTCGTCAGTTAAACAAGTAAACAATTTACCTGTTTTATTTTCTATTATTTTACCTTTAGCCACTTTGTCATTTTATCCACATTAGTGTTGGTTATTTATCACAAATCTCAATCTCAGAGCACCAATAGTCAACCCAACAATATCGCTGCAATACTAATATTGATGTATTCAGTGAAAAATATTGTGATGTTTGATTTTCTCCATATCTCCCAGCTCTCGTTAGGTTTTAATCTGCTTATGATGTGCAATGAGTATAGTAATAAGCATTTGTGAATAATCACAATGCTTTATAACCATAATCATAACAAATATAAAATAAAATATTAAAAAAATAAAATAATAAAAGTGACTGATAAGGTCAAATATTATAATACTCTATAATTGCTGGTCTATAATGGATTATAAAGACATTAATTTCTATAAGTAAAGTTATAAGCATTTGTGAATAATGCTTTCATAATACTACCACCAAAACAAGTTACTTCTTGAGGCTATTTTGCAGAGGAACCGTACCTGCATCCAGCGCTTAGCGCCGGCAAAGGTGTTTGGGATTGGTTCAAACTGGAAAAGGTTAGGCTGGACTGTTTTCAAAGGTACAACACAACCGCTCCATTTTATGATAAAATGTAAGGAACAATTTCCAAGTTAACCTTCTCACTACAAGGTGTACATGTAAGCTTAATCACATTTATAGAGAAAAATAATGTTTCACTCAATTTGTTTTCACAACAAATAATCTGAGTTTATGTTAATTTATTGGTGCCTACTTAGTTTTCTGTATGTATTGGCACGTGCGCACAGATATTAAACTGCGCAAGCACACATCAGCTCGGTGCTCTTTGAAACTGGAAGCTAAAGCTGATATTCATCTGATAGGCTGATCCCTCTCTTTTTCTCTTTCTGTTAGTCTTCCTCTCCCTCAAATATTTCATTTCTTTCTATATTTCTCTCTCTTTTACTGGTGGTCTCACAGATACTCATAATGATATTCCATTTCAGATGGTTCACACAGATGCCAATCTCCCTATACTAGAGAGAGCCAAAGTCACGCCCCTTCAGGTGTTCCTTGTGGGAACCTTAATTGAGAAAAGACCTAAATGGGAGTGAACAGGGAGAGGCAAATTATTGTTAGCGGTAGGTTCTCTCGTCTCCCACTATTTACGTCACCTAGCTTGTTGCTTAACTTGTTCTCTAGCTAGCTTGCTTGCTTAGCTCTTTTCCACAACATATGTAACGTTATCTCACTTGTTGTGTTTTATCTAGTGTTTTCAGCAGGGAAGCAAAAGAACAAGCGACATCCTCTGCTCATTTGAATAACGTTAACACCCCCTGTACGATACACACAGACACCGTAGCTTCAGTGAGATGTTATCCATGCAACATTGAAGTGTGTCTAATTACGTATTTTCACCATCTTATAACAGTTTAACATTAAACTGAGATTTTCTTAGGTTGGAAGATTATCTTTTAAATTGACGGACATTATGTTTGTAATCCAGGGCTCAACTCAAACGTGATCATCACTCCCAATCATACATTTTCTCCAAATTAAGGTCCCATGGACCCGAAGTAGAAGAGCGTGAGTTTGGCTCTCTATTGAATCCAGATCGCATGTTTTGGATAAGGATCTGATTGGCTGCTTGACATTACAGATTGAAATGTGGCATCAGGCAGCTTTCAATCAAACAGTAAAGGCTTTAATGCAAAGACTAGCACCAACATGAACGTTACATTTAGATTTAATAATTTTTTTTAGATGGGATCAAATCTGCATATATAGTAGCTGCCACACTTTTTAGGCCGTACATGGTTGTACTATTTGCTCTGCCCTCAGTCATTTCTGAGGTACAGTGAGTGCTTTTTTAGGGTCCTTTCACAGAGCAAAAGCAATTGTTCAAAATTTCAGGCTTTTGCAGAAAGTGTTACCCGGGTTAAGGAGATTCAGGCAATGGTTTCAAAAAGAAGAAACAGAATATTGGTTTTTCAGGTTTTCAACCTACGTTTTTGTATTTTGAGGTTCTTTTTTGTCATGTTATACTTCTCTTCTCTGTCTCTCTCTCTATGTGTCTCTATCTGTCTCTCTCTCTGTGACTGCCTGTTTTAAGCCCTTTTTGTTTTTTCTCTCCTTCTACCTCTCTTCCCCCTCACAGATGTTCTAACTGATCAGAGAAGATCAGCAAATTGATTTCATAGGATTACATTAACACTGTATATCCTGTGGAACTGTCAAAAATCTGTGTGGGAGAGAAAGTGGCACAGTGTTGAGAAAATAACGATAGCAAGGTGATAACAAGTGTGAATGTTTCACCGCAGGGGTGATTATAATTAGAACTCAGTTTGGTTCAAGCTGTATAATTGCACAAGGACACGCACACACACATATACACACACCTAATGTGGCATTGAGTTTTGCCCCATTTTCTTTTACTCAGCTACTTTTTCCCTCCTCACCTGTATTTTTTTCAGAGGGAGTGTCAAACCTGACCTAGTATTTTCTGCAGCTGCTCAGGAAAACTTCTGTGCAAAAAAAACATTGAAAGTTTGAGTTGTAGTCTGTGACTCTACTGAATTGATCATCTGCAAACAAAGATTGTGTTTGCATTTAAATTTCACGTGTGCATTACCATAACCCTTGAAGAAATACATTGTGTGAAATACCTTTACTTTTTATCATGCTTCATGAAATTTGATAATGATTGATTGATAATCTCACATCAGTACTCTAAATGCTGGAGCCAGGAAACCATTGGGTTGCTTTTACACCTAAGCAGTTTAGTCAGTTTTAACCTAGTTTATTACATGGCTTGGTTGAATTCAAATGTAAAATACCGTTGCTAAGTATAATACACCGTTGCCATAGATGCAGTTCTGTTCACTCTTGACAGCAGCTACCAACCAATCCGCTGAAAGAAGTCAACACAATATATCAACTGTGGCAAAAAATGGGGAAACGTGGAGCAACTTTTGTTCTCTAGTTTAAGCAATGACAGCTGATCTGTACGTCTATGGCTTGCTACATCTTTATATACCGTCTAGGATTGCTCACAGCCGTAGGGACAACAACGCTAATTAGTTAGCTTAGCTACATTGCAACATGTTTAACATTAACTTACGGGCGTGTAAACCTGCAGTGACTGTGCAAAAAAGAAAACGAGATGAATGAGGACATAAACATCGACATACATTTTACCAAGAAGCCATTCACCATGTCTCACTTCACCGTCAACAGAAGTGTTCAGTTTAACGTGAATTAGAACAGCCGATAGCCCACTAGCTCACTACAACGCTTCAGTCAATGTGTCAATTCCTGCTGTGATTAAAAA
>NC_048426.1:19676772-19704146 GCF_013103735.1 Etheostoma cragini | reverse complement strand
GGGGGGGGGGGGATAACCCAGGGAAAAGAGAGGAGAAAAATTAGGAGGGATGGGGGTGACAGATGGAGGGAAGAAAAGAGGACAGTGAGAGACAAATTGGAAAAAATAGACTGAACTATACATAGAAAGAGAGAGTAAGTTGAAGAGATGTAGTGAAGCAGAAGGATTTATGATGGATGGAGGGATGTTAGGTGTGATGAAAGAGGTGAACCAGGGATGAAGAGAGGCAGATGGATCATCATGGCATTACACTGGAGTGTGAGTGTGTGCGTGAATATCCACTTTTCTCTTCAGCTATGTGTGTTTGTTAAACTCTGATTATTGTATTATCAGAGCTCATTATGGAGATTATGTGTATTACCACTCAACAGGCCTACATCGGCTTTTAATGACTGGCTGTTAATTAACAAATGATGGCACAGGCGCAAACAGTCTTAACAGATGCACATACTGTACATATGCACACATACACATACTTCTTCTCTTTCCCTCAGTCAGTGTTCCTGGTTTTGTTTGCTCTGTCACACAGTTGTTTGCTGTTCACGCTGTGTCAACATGAATGGCTGCACAAAATGTCATGACAATCCATTCAAAAGTTGTGGAGACATTTCAATCAAAAACACAGATCGTGGTCGTGCTAGAGTAAAATTCAGGCAATTTCCACGTTCAGTAGAATTTATTTTCTGAATATTGCCAGTACACCACAGAGCAGCATTAACTAAATGAGATGATAGAACAATCTTACATTTATCATCTAATAACTTAAAGACTGTTTAGATAATACATTTAATTTCTTTACAATGATAAAGTGATTTTCTGTTAATGGATTTGCTTTTTTGGGTGCTACAACAATAATCCAATTGCAAAAAAATAATCCAGCAAGCAAGATGGCAAACCCTAACCGTCACCCACCATGAGCATTAGTGTAAGGATAAGTGCTGAAACATTGAATAGGTAAAGTATTTATCTTTACCTGAAAGTAGCAGTATGAGTGACAATATAACCAGTTATTTGTAAGAGCATGTTGGTCCTGGCTGGTGCTTCGATTAGACAAATGATTCTTAAATATTGTGTTTTGTGAATGTACATAAGACTTTAAAATTCCCAGAAAAACAACAAATTGGTAATAGAAACAGTGGCTACTAATGGCAGTAATAATGCTAAACTTTTAAGCATTTTGTTGAAATATTAAACTCCTGAAACAAAAAACACACGTGGAGAAGAGTCATAAAGTCAGTGAGCAACATACCTTAAGTCTGCTATTATTAGCCACATGTCATACCAGGCTAACTAGGGCTGTGGCATCAAGTATATAATATTAACTAATGCTGCATTAAAAAAAACATATTTAATAAACCTTCGGCACTCTCTGTAAAACTGCTTCCCTGGGGATCTTGTAAAATGTCTTAAATTTACTTCCCTGGTGTCCCTCACGGCTCATACAAAGGCCCATCTTTTACACCTTGACTCCAACAACTCAAAACCTTTTTGTTGAAAACCTGCTTTTCACTCCTCTATCACTTTGATTTCCATCCGCAAACATTCAGCTGGATGACTGCCCACCACCTCTAACTCAACCTTGCCTGAAAAATGAGATATTGCTCCTGCCTGACAAATGCTGTCTTCTGCAAGACCTCTCTATCAGGACTGACAGCACAACAGGGACACCTGCCCCGACTGGCAAGAATCTCACTTGTGATTTTTAGCAGCCACTTGCCATGCAATGCTTGCATCACAGCCACATCTTCTTCCTCTTGCCAGACCCCTGTCCGCCTATTTCCTGTTTCAATATAACTTGTACTTCAGTTTTATTGCATCTGCATTCTCCAATGTCACCTCCAGCCCTCCTTTATCTCCTAGAGGCAGCTCACAAAAAATTCAGAAACCCTGGTTCTGCTGTACAAGTTGCTAAGTGGGCTGCATCCCCCTGTATACCTTCATGACACGTGCTTAGCTCTTCCCTCCCAGCAGACACCAGGCCATAACTCCACTCTCAGCTCGACTCCTCTCCCTCCAGGCACCTTGGTGGTGAAATGACATTCCCACCTCACACAGAAGTCTACTGCTTGTGTGAAAAACTAATTTCTTCCAGAAACTCCACATCTCCTTCTCTGAGCTTCCCCGGATGCTGCTTCAACCTGATAATTCTCCTGTCATGTGGGGAAAAATCCTTTTCCACCTTGTTCTTATTTTGTTTCTATCTAAAAAACAGTTTATTGTGAAGGTGCTGCTGTTAGATAATAATCTTCTTCTTCATCTTGGGGCTCCAATAGAGAATTAAGGAGAGGATGGACATTAATTAGCTATACTAGAGATACATTGGTGAAGCCATCAGTTTAAGTGAATTGCCTGTTTGTTCTTGCAATCTAGCTCCCTGAAAATGAGCGCAGTATGGCATACAGATCTAATTGGGCTCTCAAGTGGATTAAGAAGAAACATTAAATGAATAAATATATGCTTAAAAGACTATTGTTTTTTCTGTCCTCACTGGTGCAGCATAACAACCTGTATACACAACATTGACATACATTATAAAGTTTTTGTATTGAGAAGGAATAGAATTCATTTGGATTCATGTTTTTTCCACTGGGCCCAACACAGTTCTTTAAGCTTTGGTTTGGTCCTTACTAATCTAGCTCAAAAGATGTACATTCAAGGTAGAGGCTGGGGGTGTGGCATAGACCAACTGCCACTTTGCTCAGTTGAAGTCCATGATGTCGCTCTCTCATGAGGGGGCCAAATTCTCTGGGTGGGCAAAGCAGAGAAAGGGTAGGCAACCTTGCCCCTTATGACCTAATGCGGAAATATTCCAGATCAGCCAATCTGAGCTTTAATTTTGTCAAAGGCAGAACAGGAAAACCAGGGCTTGGCTTACACCTATTACCATTTCTAGCCACTGGGGGGCCATAGGCAGGCTGGGGGAACGCATATTGATTAATATTTTTATCATATTAAAAAAACTCATAAAGTGACATTTTCATGCCATGGGAGCTTAGGGAGACCAATAAAAGTATTTTGACTTTAAGCATTATTTTCCCTTACAGCGCTTGGAGATAGCTCTAGGTCTTCACCAAGTCTCTGTAGACAGCCCGGGGTTTACAAACGACAAAAAAAAATAAACCATGCCCACCTGCACCACAAACCAACCAATAACCGACCAGAAGGGTTTAGGGGTGTGTGGTTAGTGTACAGAAGCACAGGAGAAGGGGAGGAGATAGGATGAGGAGGAAGGAGGGGCAAGCTAGTGCAGTTTTGTGTGAAAATACTTCAACAAGAAGTAACATCACCCAACATCGCTTTGAGCACCTTTTAAGATGATTTCTTATTGTGAGATGATTTATTGATGCTTTGTCACTAAGTACATGAAGTAGTCTGGTGGAGTGGCTGCCTGCTTAGCTAAATACCATGAAGAATAATAAAATGTGTTTTGTAATTTGGGTGAACGGATCCTTTTAGATTATAGCTAGAAAGTAATTAAAGGGGAGCGCAAGTTTATTGCACAGTACATTATCTGGAGCTGCTTAGCATAAGAAATTGAGAGAGTGAACAAGATTGATAGATATATAGATAGATAGATAGATGAGAAGCAAACCACATGCGAAGAAGAGAGCAACATTGCTGTTAGTAAAGTCACAATAAGGGATGAAGGAATGACAAGAATTGAAGAGTAAGAACAGAGAGATGAAGATAAGAGGGAGAGAGAATAAGAAAGAGATGAGTGTGCTGGCATTTGAAGTGAAGCGATGATGAAAGATTTAGACAAATTGGCAGAGATGGGGAGAGAAGAGAAAAACCTTTCCTATCTGGCAAATAGGGGGCAGTATCACTCTGTAGCATGTTCACAGTAAGTGTGTGTGTGTGTGGGGGGGGGGGTGCTGTGAAGACTGCAGGAGGGAGGGGTAGGGATGGGTGGAAGGTAGACAGAGGGATGGATGATGGCAAATAAAGAGAGAGAGAGACAGAAAAGGTGGAGTAAAGAGCGGTAGGAGAGACAGACAACAAAGAGACGGGAGGGGGCAGAGACGGAGGAGAGATACAAGAGAAGTACATTAGTGCCAGCATGGAAACACAAACCACTGCTTATCTATTATCATTTCAATACTGCCAATCGGATGAGTGTTTGCATGTTCTTGCATCTGTGTTGTTATGGGTTCTTGTGTGATGTGCTCAGTTTGTATCATGGGTTGTCTGTCTATGTGTCTATAGGCATTTGTATCTGTGCATCTGCATGTGTTTTTGTGTATCTCTGTGTGTATGTCTGTGCTAATGTTTGCATTTGTGTGTGCGTGCGTGAACATACTGGCAGGGGTTTAAGGAAATGTTTTTACTGCGTCTGTCCTTGATATGCCCAGCTGAATACAGAGAGCTTTTAAAATGGTATTACACCACAGAACCAAGGCCCTCTTGGAGGCTTTAACAGCATTTAAAGTCTCCCTGGGCAGTGACCGTACTAACAATCTGAAGCTTTTTCAGATGCTCATGCAAGAAAACCATTGGTTTACAAGAGGAAATAAGACTAACACCTTCATCTTGACAACAACATAAAAGGCCTGGCTTTTACAAAGCAGCCTAATTTTTACGTAAAAAAATCACCTTAACATCAATAAGACCATGTGACAGCATCCACTAAGATTTCAATTTACCCTGAAAACCTTTTTTTTAAATTGAAGGGCAGTCAGTTTATTTGTAACAAGGGGTTCTACTCAGTCTGTAAAACCAGTTTTTTTAATGTCTTCTGTGGCCCATAGCAGGAGCTTTGTTAATCAAAAAACACATACTAGGTTCTCCCGTCAGTGTTGTTGATCAAGGCACTGGCTCAGATCTGGAGTTGGTCCCCGGGCGCTCTAAATGGCTGCCCACTGCTCCCTTGGCAGTGTCGGGCAAGTTACTTCCAGTGATACATTATAGATTACAAGTTACTGTCATTTGAGAGTAGTATTATATTATAATATTAATGGCTCTGATTATAATGCGTTACACTACTTTTGCATTACTTTTGAGTTACTTTCAGCAAAATAACAGGGGAAGTTTGACTTGGCAGATAGTTTATGAATTTTACCACCAGATAAATAGTCTCCTCTTTATCCACTTCAATACATCATCAATTATTCATAATGTTTTGTATAATTAATATAAATATGCAAATTAACTAAAGCTATAAAAAATAGATAAGTAAAACGTACAATAGGCGAGAAAATGAAAATATCTTACAGTTGTGTTGAAGTATGGCCATCCATCCATCTATCCATCTTCGTTAGTATCGGGTCGCAAGGGGAGCAGCTCCAGCCCGGGGGATTATGTGTAAAATTGCAAAAGTTCCTTTTAAAAATAACCTTAATGACAAGCTTGGGCTTGGATACATCTAATTTTACTGAAAATACTATTTTCCAAACTGGAGCTTTGAAGTTGACAGGAAGTCCAGTATCCAGAGTTGTGTAGTTGATCCATACTGAAGACTAAAAGTGAAGATAGGTCGGCCTGCATTCATTTTGACCATCCTCTTTTGATCCATCCCTCACAACTCACCACACTTAAAGTTTTTTTGTGATTGCTAAAGGACAGTGGTCACAACTAAAGCCACGTGTGTAAAACTCTAACTATGGTCTGCACTAGCAAAAGTCACCTGAGATAAACCATTCACATCACTTGCAAAACTCCTAAAATTAATAATTTTAAGAATTATAATTCTAAGCAGCACATCTCTTCACACATGTCTCAACACAGGCTCAGGGCTTCGAAACAGAGAGCCACTATAAACAGTCCTCACTAAGACAACACACACTTTCACTCAGAGCACACAGAGAAAAACACGAGCATCAGACATCAGACATTTTGTTTTATCCTTATATATTTAATAATTATGGCCTTCACACTAATCAATATTTTCTTTAAAGAGTGATAGTCTTTTACAAGATTTTTTATTTTACTGTACACCAGTTTTAAAGTATATTAGAAGGAATAAAAATCAGCAGTAATACATATATATGTATTTTTGTCTTGTCTGTAGTAATTTACATAACTAGAACTAAAAATCACAAACTACAGGTACGGTATGTAACAGTAACAAAGAACTGTGAGGCTAATCCTGCCTCTCTCCAGCATTAGGCTACAAGTTCTCATCAACACATTTGATGTCCACTCTTGCCATGCAACGGCCTCATCTATAAATACAAATAAGTGTGGGATTTGCATTTCCTTCACCGCCATTACTTTCTGAAAAACAGAATGTGTGCCGTTCTACTATAATAAAGGTACTGTTGTTCACATTTTTAAAGCTATCTGTGTAACCTCAGACATCCAAGAGTCTCCACCAAATAAGCACTGGCTTCTTTGTAGCAAGTACAATCTCTAGACTCTCTATTGCGGCATGCAATAACCACAGACTGTACTTTACAGTATGTACTTACTGTATATGTTGGTTATGTTAATTACATATGCTCTATATCATGAGCCCTAGCACTCTCATTATTCAATTTGTGTTAATTCCATTACAGTGGCTGTTTTTGAAGAAGTGGCAGATGATCCCGTTTTTTCAACTTTGTATTCAAGTCATTATAGAGATGGATTCTTTTTATCTTGAGTTTTTTGAGTGTGTCTAATGAGGAGTATTCATTGTTAAGCGCGCTGTAGAAATAGATGCAGTTGATTGACACCAGCCCTTTGGAGCATTGTTTACATCTCTTTCATGGAAAGTATTAAAAAAGATATCCAAAGCTGTTTTTATTTCTCTGAAATTACACTGCATCACTGTGCTCAGAAAATGAATTGACAGCACGCACACAGGTGTGTAAATATGCACTTATATGGACAGGTGGGAACCATGCATACGAGAATGCATACCACACATCATCCTTATGTATGTGTGTGTAGGTGTATGTGTGTGTGTGTGTGTGTAAAATAACAGCCACCTGATCCCTGTTATGACCATCTGCAAACCCACCTGCTCTTAGCTCGTATATTATTTTCTTTTCATCACTTCTCTCATCTGTTTCCATCAAGCAAAACTGAAATACAATTTCTAATATTCATTCTTTCAACCCCTTAGTCTTTCTGACTCTTACACACACACACACACACACACCAACAAACCCTCAGTACATATCAGATGGTTAGGCTGATCTAATAGAGAGCAACAACACAGATGTCAGAACAGCTGATCCCATTCAACATGTCCGTGGGCAGTCCGTGAGTGTGAAAGAAAAACGCAAGAGTGTTAAGAGCTACAGGCAAGTGTGGATTTGTGCTACTTTTGCATGTAATGTACTGATTCATCTTTCAGTGTTTCCAATGGCTAAGACTCAATTCAGCAAACTAGGCTGGTTTTATCAAAATATTTAACACAATTCAACAAAACCACACACCCAAACTCCAAAATGTCTCATATATCCTGCAAAATGAAGCACTGCAACCAAATTATAACATTATAATAATCAAACTTTTGCACCAAGTGGCCCACACTTCATACATACATTATTACCCGATTTTTATCTAACCAACTACACTCTGTTGGGCATAAGGATAAGCACTCTCATCTCCAATATGCTTGCCATAATAATAAAATAGTTCAAATTGTAGAAAGTTCTCCAGATTGCTCACATGCACAGACGTGCTGTTACCCTAACCTTTTATTTTTCAAAAAACAAGTCAGTGCAACATTTGCAAAGCAGAAATATTTACATTGGACTGAACAAAAATATGCTCAATTGATATTTTTGGAAATCTTCTAAACTTAAGTTCATAGGCTTCACCTTAAAGAACTGAGGGTTACTTTAAACGCGATGCTGAGATAGATGACAACCTGCTTATTTTCTAAGCTTATTTCCTCAAATAAGCATCATCCCAGAATCTTATTTGACACCATTAATGCATTAATGTCTCCTTCTGGCCCTCAAGCTACTGTGTCATCTAAATTGGACTGTAATGAATTTCTCCACTTCTTTGTAAATAAGATCAGAGATGTTGGGGCAAACATCTCACCATCACTTTCTCAGAACTCTGCCTGTGACTTGTCTCCCGCTCATTCTTGGTCCACTTTCAAACTTGTGACATTACTTGATATTGCCTCTTTGTTACATACTTTGAAACCATCATCTTGTCCTATGTGTCACTACTGTGCTATTTGTACAAGCTTTTGACTCCATCGGCCCCTGTATTGTTGAGATGCTTACAGTTTTTTCCTATTGCTAACTCAAAATTTTGCAAACTAGTCTGGTTTAATCAAAATACGGAACACATTTCACAAAACCACACACCCAAACTGCAAAATACCTCATATGTCCGGCAAAATGAAGCACTGCAGCCAAAACTACACATAGCATTATCTAAATCAAACTTTTGCATGAAATGGTGCATACTTCATTCATATTACCAGATTTTTGCCTAACCAACTACACACTGTTGGGCATAATAAAAAGCACCCCCGTTTTTAGTATGCTTTGCTATAATACTAAATATGTTTCAGATTGTTCAAATGCACAGAAATATTTGCAGATACACACACATGCTGTTAAAACATTATTTTATGTTTCACGATAGTAAACAAGTCAGTGCTACAAATGTACAGCAGATTTATTTACATGGGGCCGAACAAATATATACTTACATAAAACAGTAAGCTGAAAAAGAAAATTTCAGAAAAAATATGTAACAGTAAAAAAAAAAAGAGGCAAGAAAAATAATTGCCGGGACCTTGCCGGGTTTGGCCACAACGCCTCGTCAACATCAAAGGCAATATCTTCCACTGCCAGACATCGAGGGAAGAAGCACCATGAGTGCCTCATCCATCCCTGAATTGCACCCACATCAATCTCATCTCATGCCTCTTCCATGGCTTCCAAGAACTCTTCTGTGGGGTTCAAAAATAATGTATGGTGGAAGGTATTGCACGAGAAATGTTGAGTGGTCAGCAAACCAGTTTTGGACTGCGGCTGCACGATGAAAGCTCACATTGTCCCATACTACAACGTACCGATTTCCTTGATTGTCTGCATCAGCCATATGCTCTGTTGGTTTGAAAATGTTGTGAAGTCTGGCTAGAAATGTAAAAATATGGGCTGTGTTGCATGGTCCAAGGTTGGCATGACGGTGGAGGATAACATGCATGCTGGAGATGACAGCGTGCATTGAGATGTTTGCACCATGTTAGCCAGGAACCTCTCTAATGGCTTTGTGGCCAATGACGTTTCTCCCCCTTTGTCTTTGCTAGGTTGAACCCAGCCTCATCTATAAAGATGAACTCATGTGGGATTGCATGAGAATCCATTTCCAATACTCCCTGAAAACAAATAACACAAATCCATCAGTATGGTGTTATCCTGTACATTGGGAAACAATGTTGCGTGTAGTGTACTGCAGTCAATATAGTACTTACATCCTTACATGCTCGTCTGACCTCTTTGTTTACTTGAGAATTTCTCTCACCTTATAAAGTTGTTTCATTCCGATTTGGTTTCGCTGGAGAATGCAAGCCAATGTGGACAGACTGACTCGTTGAATGTTGTTGAATAAGGTGTTGTCTTGGAGGATGTGGCTTTGAATTTCTGGTAATCTCAGTTTATCATGTTCCAAAACCAAGTTAACAATGCCAGCTTACTGTGCCCCGGTGAGCATTCGGCCCCTTCCTCCACCATGGTGTTGTCTCAGACCTTAAAAAAATAAAAAATAAAGAAATAAACAGGGCTTGGACAATGCAGCCTAAATGTTTTTCCCCCACAGTAGAGTATATTGTACAGGAAACTTGTATAGTTCATGAATGGCTTATGTCATACACTGGGTAAACAGGCGTCACCCAAATGATGCACTATGACATGGGGTCTACTGCATGTGTACTACATCAAAAATGTTGGTTACATACCTGTTCTCAAGTCTAAAAGTCCAGATGACAGAGGCGACAGTAAAACGGCTCAAGTTTGGCTGCACTCTCTGTCCAGGCTCACGCATTGTCAGCCCAATGGTTGATGACATGATCTACTAAGGTTGCTCTGCTTTTATTTGAAAGTGTTTGTCTTCTTTGGCCATGAACTCCTCTACCTGCTCTACCCCTACCTCTCAATCTTCCTCCCCCTCTTATTCTCAACCTCCGTCTTCCTCTTTGTCTATCTCCAACGTCGTACATTGTTATTGTTAAAAAAAGGTGCTCACCTGTGGTTTTTTCATAGTGCTTACATTGTGATTAGAGTGTTGACAAATAACAGTTGAGGTGTTTGGCAAGTTGGCACATGTAATTGGCCAATTAGCTCATTTGGTGACATTTTGAATGGCAGTGTTTTGAAATGGCAAACATGTGACTTTATGTCAGATTGTTGTGTCTTATGTAGGGAACTGTGTTCAGTGCATTTAAAAAGTGCCATTTTGAAAGGCAAAATGTGTGTAAAGCAGAAAATGTGTTTAGATGTTTGGAGACTTGAGAAGAAGTTTTGCTGTGTGTCAGTTTAAATTATTGTGCTGTGAATGTAATTTTAGTGTGTTAGAAATTGGAAAAAACTGTAATACTTCATCTTAACTGGTGTTGTTCCTATTTATTTATTTTTTTGAATATGCCGTTGTTAAGCCTCTACTTAAAAATTCTGGTTTAGATCCCCTACAACCTAACAACTATAGGCCAGTAGCTAAACTTCCATTCATATAAACAATTTTTAGAAAAAGTTGTAGCAGAGCAACTCACCCTTTTATTAGAGAATCATGAGTTTGACAAAGTCTGGTTTCTGAAAAAAGCATTTAAAGTTTCTAGTGATATGATGATGTCTGCTGACTCTTAGGAATATACAGTTTAAGACCTTTCCTCTGCTTTTGACACAGTTGATCATAACATTATGATGAATAGATTTCGTGGTTGGGATGTCTGGATTCGTTTAAATTGGTTTTTATCCTACCTTTCTGGTAGAAGTTTTAGTGTTTATGTGAATCAGATCATGTCTGAAACTAGAGCGTTGTTGTGTGGGGTACCTCAAGGTTCTGTCTTGGTACCTATTCTTTTCCTATTTTACAGATTTCCTCTAGGAAAGATAATTAGTAAATTTAGCAATGTAGCTTACCATCCAAATGCAGATGATATCCAACTGTACTGCTTGTTTAAGGAAACTGAGTTCTAATCAACTGTTTGACTACTATCAAACAGTGGTTATATGGTAACTTTTTTGCTTCTGAACTCAGATAAAAACAGAAACACTAATTATCGCCCCCATTATTATTAGTCGAATCACACAGCACATTGGTGAGTTAGGCCTGTCTGTCCAGCCGAGCTAAGGTGTTGTTTTTGATGTCCTTGCAGCGCCACTCTAAACAATTAGTAAGGAACTGTTTCTTCCAACTAAGGAATATTCCAAAATTAAGAACACTTTCATTTCTTCATGCTTGGATTGTTGCAACAGCCTTTTTACCTGTTTGAGTAAGAAGGAGCTTTACCGTCTCCTGGCTGTTCAGAACTCTGCTGCTTGGCTTTTAACTCACATTAATATAAGAGCAAACATAGCACCTGTTTTAGCAGCACTTCACTGGTTTGAACATGACAGGTGGTTACATTTTCATGTCCCACATGAAGATATATTTACAAAAAAGTAATGCACTGTAATTTGTATGTGGTCCACGCACTTATTACTTTATGCACTCCATTGACTGCCGCTGTAGAAGACCATGATCCATGATGATGAATCCAGGTAGATGGATTGGTCTCAAAACACGGTGGCTTTCAAGCTGGTGAGCGGAGTTCATGTCCCAAAAGAAGTTAAAGGAAAACACAAGACTTTCACCCATTTTATGTGGCAAGAGTACTTTAGTGAGTTTTTATGAATGCCTTGATTATCTCTGTGAATATTTGTTACCATTTGAGTCAATTGTAACCAACATGAATTCAAGTTAATTGTAGTCTTCATTTTCCATGAAAGGCCCACGGCAAACCTTCTACAGCTCTCTCAAGCCTCAAGAGTTAATTGACATTAAAAGATTTTAGTTGCAGAATAGACAAATATGTCAAAGGGTAAGACTTGGTGATAGGTTTGGCAAATTGAGATTAGACACTTGATAACTCACAACTGGCTTGCGTACAGTATGTGCAAATGGAGTTATGAGAAAGCTAAGAGGCCAGAAGGGTTGCATTTAATCCCTCTATCACCATAATCCAATTTACAGGTATCACCTAAGAATTCTGTTCAAACAGACGTGTTACATCCAACACATCTGTATGTGTATAACTTGAGAAAAAAAACCATCACACTTACTTTATATAGCATGCATTTGTATGCCTGTGTGAGTGCACTTTGGTTTTCAGATGTACGTGTGTGTGTGTTTATGTCTGTGTCCTTGATTTGACTGGACAGAGATTAGAGTGATAGCCTCTGATGAGAGTATGTGCTGTGTGTTTGTGTGTGTTTGTGTGTGTGTGTGTATTGAGGTGCCCTTGAGGACAATTACACGGTTAAAAAAAAAAGATGGAGAAAGAAATGGTCTCTCTATCCTCGAGGAATGTGTTTGTTTGTGTGTGTGTGTGTGTGTGTGTGTGTGTGTGTGTGTCTGTCTGTGTGTGTGTGTGTGTGTGTGTGTGTGTGTGTGTGCAGGTAAAATGTAAATACCACTCCAGCATCCATACACCTCTTCAGGAATCATAGAAAAAGGCTCTTTATCACTAAAGATTTGGGCTCATAATGATCAGAGGTAGGCTCTAGGCAAGGCAAGGCCCCTTTATTTGTATAGCACATTTCAGCAACAGGGCAACTCAAAGTGCTTTATGTAAAACGTTAAAGAGCAGTTGAAAATGATTAAAAAATTTAAAAAAAGATAAAGTACAAAAATGAAAGTTACAGTGCAGTATAAGAAATTAATTATTTAAAGTAAGGCAACTGAGAGTTGAGGCGGACCTGCAGTATTCTGGGAGATTGTTCCAAATATGTAGAGCATAAAAATTGAACAGCACTTTCCCCTGTTTAGTTCTGACTCTGAGGAGAGCAAGCAGACCTGTCCCAGACAACCTGAGAAGTCTGGGTGGTTCACTAGCTATCTAGATCTAAAACATATTTTGGCCCTAAACCATGTAGTGATTTATAAATCAGCACATGTGTTTTGAAATCAATTCTTTGAGGCACAGGAAGCCAGTGTAAATAGTTCAGAACGGGAGTGATGAGATTTACTTTCTTGGTCTTAGTGAGAACTCGAGCAGCAGTGTTCTGAATCACCTGCAGCTGTCTGATTGATTTTTTTTTTATGGAGACCTGTAAAGACACAGTTGCAGGAGTCAAGTATACTCAAGATGAAAAGTCTACTGAAGCAACATTTTCTTAATTTGGCTGTTTTAGGTCTGTGTCCTTGACTACACCAAGTTTTCTGGCTTTGTCTGTTGTTTTTATCATTGTTGTTTGAAGCTAAGTGCTGACCTTTTAATTGTTCCTCTTTTGCTCTAAAAACAACACACTTAGTTTTTTCTTCATTTAATTTAGGTTCATTAATAAAAGTTCTAGCACATCCAGTTATTAATTTGTACAGTGCACTTAGTCAGTTTTTGTGTTGGCCTATAGTTCCCAGGCAATAAGGTTATGTACATTTTAGTATCGTCCGCATAACTATGTTAACTTGTTTTGTTGCATTCCATAATCGGAGCCAATTGAAGCATGCAGATGTTAAACAGAAGTGGCCCCAGAATGGAGCCCTGGGGAACACTGCACGTCATATTTGTATGCTCAGATGCATAATTACCTATAGATACAAAGTAATCCCTACTCTTTAAGTTTGATTCAACCCAGTTTAGTACTGAGCCATAATCGGTCCAGTAATAATCTTGGTTGACTGTGTCAAATGCAGCACTGAGATCAAGTAACACTAAGACTGACTTTTTGCCACTATCTGTGTTTAAGTGGAATTCATTAAACACTTCAACAAGAGCCGTCTCAGTGCTGTGGTGTTGTCGAAGACCTGACTGGATGGCATTAAAACTGTTGTTTAGTGACAAGAAAAGATTGAGTTTTAAAAAAAACCCTTTTTCAATGATATTACTTCCAAATACAAGGTTGGATATTGACCTATAGTCGTTCATTAGTGAAGTGTCTATATTGTTCTAAAGTAAGCAAGATGATTGATGTTTGTAGAGAGCCGCTGGGATGATTTTCAAGGATACCAATTTGCCTAAATGTTAACAAATACAGGATACGGTCTATAAACATAATGTTATAGACTTGGGTGGGACCCAAACACAGTCATAGACAGTGTTGGTAAGAAACTAGTATTTATTTTTCAGATGATGGAGACTGGGCTGGCGTAAGCATGGATGGGGGAAGAGCGTGGCAAGCGGAGGTAGCTTGGAAGCTAGGTGGTTTCTGGCAAACAAGCAGGGAGAAGCGAGGTTGGCAGTCGGGTGAGTGAGGAACACAAGGAAACATTAGGGATCTTCAGGATGACACAGCCGTAACACTTGGAGTTTGAGATTTTCAGATTTAAATTTGATCCTAAGACATTCCTGGAAATTCACAAGACATAGCGTTTTACCAGTTTCCACCAAACCTGTTGTTCAGCGCAGGATAAAGCTTGACTGATGTTGCACAGGTGTTATTTTTACCTCGCAATCTGCTATCAAAACATTCACAGTGCGTGATTTGACAGCAGATAGAAAACAAAGAACTGAAGTTAGGGGCTGTCTCAAAAGTGCATGTTTACTACAAAAGAGTTTTATAGCTGTCTTATTTTTTCATGCACATTGTGTTAATCTGGCCCTGCTCTCATTGAAAGCACAACCTGCCTCTTTTAATTTACCAATGCACAATTGTAGCTTTTTTTTATCAATAGCTTTTTGATAATTATGGTTTTGTTTTCATCATAGACCCTTCGGACCATCTTAACATTCACCCGGGTCTCCTCCCTCCCATTATATACACAACTTCCAATCTTAAAAGAAAAAAAAAAGCAAGCAATATGACCATTGTCATTCTGACTTGTAAATTGAATACATTCCTTGAACATGTAATATTCCTGCAAGCAGGGAATCTTATCTTTATAAGAAGCTGATCAATAAACACGATTAAATCAAGTGAGAAATTAGTTTCTGTTTCATTAGAAAGACAGTCAGAATGACTAGAAGAAAAAGACTGATGGAGGTAAATTGAGAGTGAAAAAATGAGTAAAAAAAATAGGTAGCGATGGGTACAATGATTGAACGAAAAAGGAAAGGAAAGAGGGGATATAGGGGAGGGAAGATTGAATCAGAGGACAAGGTGAAAGAGTGTCAAACAGTAAAAGTGAAGGCAGATAAGTACTATTAGATAGAGAGGTAGATAGAAAAATAGATAACAGGAGAGAGTGATGTAGAGCTGGAAGGAGAAATAAAAAGAGGAGCAAAAGCGATTGAATTTGAGGAGAAGATGGAAGGGTGTCAAATGGTATTATTGAAGGCAGATAAAGATGAATGGATGGATGGATTGATGGATAGACAGACACAGGTAAGCCTAATGAAGCAGAGAATGAGGCTACGCAAAGGGGGAGAATAAGATGAGGCTCACCATACGATGGAGGGTTAGAGGAAAAAAAAAAAAAAAAAGAGGAGTGACACAGGGAGGGAGTAAATATGGGTCACTTCAGACAAATGAGGATAAGAGGAGTATAGGCAAGCTAAAGATGAGGCAGAAATGGGGTCACTGGTGTTAAAATGGAAAAATGAGGGGAGGAAAATGAGGGGAAGATGAAAAGGGAGGTGAGATGAAAAGAAGTTGGGTGAAAGAATGGAGAGAAGAGAGGAGTCTAGGTAAGAGTGAGAGACATGGCTGCAAAGCAAGGACAGAGAAGGAGAAGATGAAGGGGAAACAGCTGTAATGAGGAGCAGAGAAAGAGGAAGGACAACAGAAAATACCAACAGGATTGTTTTTTCTATTTCATTTTACAGTGGTTCACGGTCTCGTGGGGATTAATCCCATTGACCCTTCTTTATGTGCCACCAGCAGGTTGATATTTGTGGTTTTAAATGGAATGTCTGAACAATGTAGAAGAGATCGCCATGCAATTTCCTGTCACTATGAATTATGTAGTCTATATCTATAACGTTTTGGGGATGTCCCGCCATTTTTGGCCAGATGTCCCGTTGCCTTCCGCTTTTTATTAGTGTTGGAATTTTAAACTCCGGTTGATTCATGAGGACTACGTTTAACTGCTACTCAGATCTCGGCAGGGTAAATCAAAACAGCTAGCTAGACTGAGCTAGCTTAACTCAGATCTGTCTGAGTTTTCTGTTGCACGACTAAAACAATCTTTGAACGTACACATGTTCCAACCAAACAAGTTCCTTCAAGGGACTATTTTGCAGTGGCATCGTGGCTCTGTCCAGAACTCAGTGCTTCCCACAACAATTGTGATTGGTTAAATGAAACCAATAAACCAGAACATGTTTTTATCCCATCTTGTAATTCTGTGTGGACCACCCAGACAATCTTCCGCAGCGCTATGGAGGAAGGTCTGGCAATGTGAGACTGAATTATAAGACTTTGGTGATTGCTTACCTTTTCATCCTGCACCATCGTTAGTTAAAATTCTTTGACTTTTCCAATATTTTATGATAAAATTATAATTAAACATTATAAATTATAATAATATACAATACATAATTAAACACAGTGGACCAAGCTTTATGGCAAGAAATATGCTTTCATATTAGAGATTCATCCAGCAGACATTATTATCATTCTGCCAACTGACAACAGTTCAGTCTGATTTATGAAAATTATCTGTCTTCTCTCCCACAAGTCAGATGTGAAGGCCTCAACTTGTAGAGGTAAAAAGAAAGAAATACTCTAAACTAGGGCTGAAACGATGCATCCTTCCAAATGTTAAGTTTAAATTAAAGGCCTACGTAGAAACAACGATTCCATTAATTAAACCACCTAGTTAGAAAACAAAGCTTCTTCAAGTCAGTAAACAGTCTCGCAAAATGAGTTATGATTATAATCCTCAATAAATCATTGCTAAGTCAACTGTTAAACCATGAGACCAAACACTTCTTTTGATTTTGTATTACTTTTAGTCAGCTTTTAAAACTTTAAAACTTCCTCTTTCAGCCCAGTGGTGACATTAATATTATTCTTCTCCTTTTCAATCTCTCCTTTCATCATAGTCTTCCTCCCTCCAGATGCCTTTGCATTAAAGCTAAACTAATCACTGATTCCCTTCTAAAACAAACACGCATATGTATTCAGCACGGCAAAAAAACACTGGGACCAGAAGACAGCTTAATCGTGTGTGGGTGTGTGGATAAATCAGTGTTATTTAGTGGTCCCCCCCAGGGAAAGTGTTTGAGTGTGTGTATGACAGCCTCAATGT
The DNA here is from genome assembly GCF_013103735.1 of Etheostoma cragini. Taxonomy (NCBI): domain Eukaryota; kingdom Metazoa; phylum Chordata; class Actinopteri; order Perciformes; family Percidae; genus Etheostoma; species Etheostoma cragini. The sequence goes on along the minus strand of NC_048426.1, from coordinate 19,686,863 downwards.
AAGCAGACCCTTTTCTAGCATGTAAAGTCAGATGGGACATCTTGCATTTGGAGACAACACACACACACACACACACACACACACACACACACACACACACACACAAAGACTTTTTCTCTGAGCAAGTACACCTTCAAATACACCTTCGGTGGTATACAGTATGCATGAGCGCACACAGACTGGAGGAGCTACACATAGTGATTTACGGTTTGCATTTGTCTTTCTGATTCTTTTTTAGCATAAAAACAGCAGCGACTGGTTTGTTTGTTTTTGTTTGTTCAGTTGAATCTCACATTATGAATTCCCCTTTATTCTCTTTTTTTTTTAAACTTCTCCTGGCCATGAATCCCTTGATTGACCTGCAAGTGTTCAAAATTGCATGCATGAACTGTTTGCTCAGTCAGCCCAGTCTCATGGCAGTTTGTTAAATGGTGACATTATTTATTCCATTGTTTTGCGTCCAGGGACACAATTGTCTCATTTTGTTCGTCATGGTGAGAACAAATTTTAAACTCTTTTATTAAAATAGGAAGCATCTTTCGTGACAACAGCACAATTACGGTGCATTGAAAAGCCGAAAATCTGCGTAAGGAGGTTGGTTGGGGTGGTGGATGGGCCAAACAACAGAGGACTTTCACCCTGGAGACCGGGGACCGTGTCCCACTTGTGAAAGTCCCTTTTCCCCGTTGTTCCTTTCCTAACCACAACCTTCCCGTTGTTAGCGTATCCTGCATTTGTTGGCCGTTGTTGTCACCATCTACCACATGTGGTGTTTCATTTCCCCGTTGTTGCGTCCCCCTGAGACAGCAGGTTGTGTCCCTGCAGCTGCCTTTCCCCGTTGTTCTTTCCTAACCAGAACTGTCTCGTTGCCAGAGGTGGGTAGTAACGAGTTACATTTACTCCGTTACATTTACTTAAGTAAGTTTTTGAAAAAATTGTACTTCTAGGAGTAGTTTTAAATCACTATACTTTTACTTTTACTTGAGTAGATTAGTGAAAAATAAACTGTACTCTTACTCCGCTACATTAGGCTACAATGAGCTTGTTACTCGTTACTACGCTTCATTGTTTTTACCCCAGCGTACGTCTGATTTTAATGTTTTATTTTGACAGAGAGAGAGAGAGTCTTCCGCTGAAGGCTCTACCACGTGACTGTGCTTAACCAATCACACGTCGTTGTGCAGTCACGTGACCACACTTGTTTCAGCAGCGGGACAGGTTAGCCCATAGACATATAAAGAAGTTAGCTTTACAGTCGTAGAAAAGCAAAGACGCAGAATCAGAAGTCGCCAAGGCAACGCAGACCAGGAGGACCCCCCCCCCCTCCTCGGCGGCTCGGCCTCACAGTGAAAGCATGGTTACCTTAGGAAAAGTGCGAAACAGCAGCTCCGTTATGCGGCGTCTTCTGTGTCGACCAAAACAAACGGACATGTGAGCGTTCAAAAACTCAACATCTAAGCTGAGGTGACGTAGCGGTGGTTCTAGTTTTTGCTGTGGAGAGGTGGATGTTTGTCTTTTAGGTTACATACAGTATGTTTTACACATGCAGTATCCATCCAAATTTGATGTGACAAGTCTCTCAAGTAAGCTAATTTGTAATTAATAAATTAATTTTAATTTATTTTATTGATTGGATGAACTATAATTTGCCTAAATATGATTATTTTGTATTTATGTCTGATTGATGCTTGTGTTAAGAAATAAATCAGACGTTACTCAACAGTTACTCACTACTTGAGTAATTTTTTCATCAAGTACTTTTTTACTCTTATTCAAGTAATTATTTGGATGACTACTTTTACTTTTACTTGAGTCAAATTATTCTGAAGTAACAGTAATTTTACTTGAGTACAATTTTTGGCTACTCTACCCACCTCTGCTCGTTGCTGTAGCGAATCCCAAGTGTGGCGGTCCGTTAGCATGTGAATTTAATTTCCCCATTGTTACAGATACCATGGCTCGTGTCCTGGCGGCGTGGTGACAACCACGAAGTAAACAATAAAATTGTGTCCCTGTTGATGTATCAGTAGATCAAAACACCGTGACCATCTCACAAAGTGCAGTGAGATCGGGTTGGTGACAAGAGGAGTATGTGCAAGAAGCTACTAGCAACCAGCTGTGACACAATAGCTTCTGTGTTTTTTTTTAAATGGTTTAGCTGCGATGTTGTCAGCTGTGTGTCTGCCTGGCATAGTGTGTAACGGTTAAGTGTTTCAATTTCTAATCTTATAGCCAGTACCATTCAAGTGGAAGGGGTCAGGCGCCAGTGCTAACGCTAATGTTATTAGCCTCAGAACTGCTCTTGCTTGTAACTTTATTATAAATAAGATATGTGGTTTAGGAATATTTTACAATACAGTTTTTATCCAAAACACTTTCAGAGAGGATTTGAATTTCTATTTTTAGTCTTAATTCTTGTCATCTTGGTGCTAGTGAATTTCCTTTGGAGCTGGCTAAAACCTCTTTGGGGGGGCACCAAAAATCCCTCCTAAGCAGGAGCTCATTCTCTCTGCTCCTCTGTCATTCCTCCATCTCTGTCTGTACCTGTCTCTTTTCTACTTGATATGTCACCACGTCTTCAAATCATGCTCATGTCACAATATTCAAATCACACCATGCTCTCCTCATGTGACATGTTTTGTGTATCCTTTTATGACGTGGTTGACGTAATGTGATGTGAGATGCCTTTGTAGTTGTAGGAACATTTCGTGAATGGGTAAAATTAGTTGACCTTGGAAATGAGAGTGCTTCCTATTGGCTGCCTAGCAAGAAAAGGGAATTTAAAAAAATAGACCGTTTTCCACAGCAGACATTTTGAGCTGCCATTAAAGGAAAAGCACAGGTGTTACAAATGCACACTGACGATGGCTCTGTTCAATGCAGAGCCATCATGCACGAAACCAGGATGCTGAAGTCGAAGCAGCTACATTTAATCATACATATCCATCATCCGTTTTTATTATTTTCACCTGTGAGTTTTCTAATGTGAAATGACAAAATGTCTTCTGTGAAAAAGCCTACTGAAGGGAAACCAGTTTTGTTGCCTTTAAGTTTTGTAGGATGAAGATCTCTTTTTCTTCAATTTAGATGTTCAAACATTTGGATACAGTCATGCGATGCTTAATTTCTCAAGCTCTCATCTTGTCTTGCTTTAGTTGCAGCCCCTGAGCCTTTGGCTACGGTAAACAGAACTTTCACCGAGGGAACGTGTGCATGCCCATTTGCATTTGCAGAACACCCAATAGGAATGCTCCCTCTCTGAAATGACTTGTGATTGGCCAATGTCTCCCATCACGGATAGATGGTTGGACGTCATGGTTTTTCTAAGGACTGAAAACAGAGCCAAGCACGAGATGCAGTAGTCTAGCTTTCTCTCGGACAACTTGAATTACAATGTGGTTAAAGATTATGGAATGTTTGCCCAACAACGCCAAAAACAAGAGTTCCTACCCCCGCTTTAACTTTAGACATCTTTCATTTGAAATCTATTTTTTAAGAGACAGGATCCATGATTGATTTATACATTTCCTAACACTCAACAAACTACACCGTGACAAAATAAGAAGTTGCTCACTGTCAGTTCTTAGCACCACCCAATTTATTATATGTTAATCTCAGCAGCTGTAATGTTACCTCGTAGGCTTTGGCACGTTTGCTTGACATTTCTAGTGATCCAGTACTTTCGTCTGACTGACATCGAGGCAAGATCCAAATCAGCATGTTTCGTCACTGACATATCTCCATGGATTACATGGATTTTCCTAAAACTAGAAATCTCAAATCCATTTAAAAAAAAATATATATCAAAATGTATTCATGAAATGACCTACTTTGCTGGTTCCTCTCAAAAGTGCTCACAATTATCATTCAATGCACAGAACAGCTAATATTACATTACTTATGTCATTTGCTTGCTGGGACATAATAATAATTTAGGACTGCAAACAAACACCTATCATACTTGTATGGTTATTGTCTCCGGTTACTGGGAGTTAATTCACCCCAGCTTACTGATCACAAGCGTGAATTCACAGTGGCCATGGAAACACTCTTTTAACTTCCCTTGACTTATGGTGGCTGTGAGCTGGAAAAAAAAATGGTTTCATTTCTTTTCCACGTCATTTTGTGAAATCTTTCACAACCACATGAGGAGAAACCAGAGGTGGTTTCATTGCTACACACATACACACACACACGGGACAGGGGATATTAAGATGTATCTGGTCATTGTCGGTGGCGAGAAAGAGATGGAGAGACAGCAGAGAGTGAGAGACATAAAGCTATAAAGCTGAGTTTGGTTATCAGGTAGTTAAAGGTCAAGTTTAAAATAAATCCCCTTTCTTCTTCCTTTTTGGTCCCGACCACTTTTCTCTTCCCTGTCTCTCTTCGATCTTTCTTTCTCTTTTCATCCCCCCTTCTCTCCTGTCAGTGGTAAAAGTCACAGCACCTACGCCCACCATAACAGCATTGATGCCTGCAGCAAGAAGAGAGGGAGGGTGGGAATGAGGAGGCAATGAAGTGAGAGAGATGGAGGTGATCATGAAAGGAGGGTGAACAGTTAGAGAGTTGGGGGGATGGAGGCTTTGGCGTTACATAACATAGCTCTTAGAACCCAGATTTAGTCTGGAGGTCCATAAGAATTAGCTGTATGCAAATGATGTGAAGTTAAATAACAGTCAGGTTTTAGATAACTGGAATTTAATCTTTCACCACAAACAAAAGACCTTTTTAGGGATTTTCTTGGTAAGAAATGTAGAGAAAATGATCTTTGTGATGTGGGTGAACTGGCCCTTTAAATATGCATTTTCCAGGGCATTTTAACACGAATATCGGTATTTTCTTTTTAAGTGAAGAAGTTCAAATACCTTGGGGTCTTGTTCACCAGTGAGGTGACGAAAGCGGGTCGGTATTACAGTCAATTTATCGCACCGTTGTGACAAAAAACGGTCAATTGTCGTACCTACCCTCACCTATAGTCGTGAAGGCTGGGTCACGACCGAAAAAACCAGATCCAGGGTACAAAAGGCCGAAATGGGTTTCCTCAGGAGGGTGGCTGGCGTCTCCCTTAGAGATAGGGTGAGGAGCTCGGAGTAGAGCCGCTGCTCCTATGCGTTGAAAGGAGCCAGTTTAGGTGGTTCGGGCATCTGGTAAGGATGCCTCCTGGGCGCCTCCTTAGGGTCGTGTTCCAGGCACATCCAGCTGGGAGGAGGCCTCGGGGAAGACCCAGGACCAGGTGGAGGGATTATATCTCCAACCTGGCCTGGGAATGCTTGGGGGTCATCCAACCAGAGCTGGTTGATGTGGCTCGGGAAAGGGAAACTTGGGGTCCCCTGCTGGAGCTGCTCCCCCCGCAACCCGATACTGTATAAGCAGACAAAGATGGATGGATGGATTGGTACTTTCTACTCCTTACATTTTAAAAATGGTGTCATTACTCTGGTTTCAAATAAATTACCATCATCAACACCAAATTGGATCTAATTGGATTGGGATGTACGTTGCACTTGACACACCACTACAAGACGCCTCAATAGATTCGGTGGCATTCATTCGCTGTTAATCAGTGCAGCTTAATGGCAGAAACATTAGCACATTGTAGAATGGACGGCGACATGATGGAAAAAGAAAGCAGAGATCACAGATATTTGGCAGACAAGCAGCAAGACATTCCCAAACAACCTTGGCCTTATCTGAGAGAGATGTTTGAGATTGTAGGGATCAAGAATGACTCCTGGCCAATATGCTGTAACTCTCAAAGTACAGGAACATTTTTAATTAATGTCTGTTCAGTGATTCATATGTTATCCATTATTTTCTTTCCAGGAGCCATAAGTGAGCACACACACATACATGTAGATTCCTTTAAATGTTAAGGGGAAGATCAAAAGAGAGAAACTGGATCTGCAAATTCTCACAAAATCCCAACAGAATTCACATCTTGCTGCTCAGTCCGAATCTTTTTAACCTGGAGTCCCAGTCTCGGTCACAATAATCATAAATGTGATGTTTTAAGCCTATTGGCAGACAGACATTTAAAATGTTAGCAATGCCATATGAAGAGCCTGTTTTCCATGTACACTGAAGTTTCTCACCATGCTCTCTACTAACATTTTTGTGGTCCAGGTAGCTTTGCATAAAATAAAAATCATTCTCAAGGCTACTTTTACTTTTATACTTTAAGTATAATTTACACAGTACATTTCCAAGTCTTTGCCTTTTCTTGAGTAAAGAAGTTAAATCAGTACTTCTACTTTTACCAGAATATTTTTAACACAAGTATCTGTACTTTGTACTATTTGAGTAAGGAAAGTGAGTACTTTTGCCGTCTCTGCCAGCCAGTCAGAAGGGGAGTGGTGGCCTACAGGTTAAGGTCAAAGAAGCAAGCTTGTGACCGGGAATCTGGGTGGGGAAAGTGAAAGCGCACTCCCATTACCACCACTGAGGTGCCCTTGGGTGGAGCTGCTCAGTGGCCAGCCAATAAGACTGTGGTTTTACTGGGCAGCATCCAGGTAAGAATGTGTAGCTGTGTGAATGTGACAGGTCATCGTTGAAAATGAGAATTTTTTCTCAATCGACTTACCTGGATAAATAAAGGTTAAATAAAAATTACAGAAGCTGAGAATGAGGGCATGCCACGCTAGCAGCTAGGGGAAAATTACACAAAGTGAAGAGCATTTGTCACAGAATTAAAGGGTGGATTACTAGAGCTGTATGGAACAGTTTGTGAACCGTGTTTTCTGTTGGAGATAGTGTCATTGGGGTGGACCTTAGGCTTTTTCACTTTTTAAACCTATAACATGCACAAAAAATATACAACACAATAATGGTACGGCAAAAAGCCTAATATAAGTAACTTAAACAAACAAGAAATATACCGTGTTAATTCACGGTTACCTTTGATTTTGAGTTTTGAATATAAGGACGTTATCTAATAGTTAGCATATGTTGAAGCTTTTAGTATGGCGCTAGTGCCAAGGTACGGTTAGCGTAGCATTATGCCTGTAAAAAGGAAGAAAACTTTAGCCTTGCTCACGCCAAAGCTGAAAAAAATTCCTACCAGCAAATAAAGCTCATAAGTGAACATTTGTTTTATCCATACACACACAGATGTAAAAGTAAAAAGTTGGGGTTTTATGGAAAGTCTTGCTTCACATGAAGGTGAAGTCTGCCATTGTAATCCATCACACATTTTGTCAAATTGAGCAAATATTTCCAAGCTTTCTGATCTGTGTGTGTGCTGAAAAATAATCCGGTGTTTACACAGTCCTGGCTCTGTAAATGGTACTAAGTACTATTCTGTCGTTCATGTGTCAGGCATTGTTTTCCCCTTCTGTTGTTTCCGCTATCTATTTGGCAAGGGCACCGTCACTGCACAAACCCAAAAATGGTCATTTTTACATTTCTGTTAAACTAAGGCCTAAACCGCCAGGATGCAACCTTGTTACGACAAAAACACACCAAGCTAAACGTGAAGTTTGGCCTTTGGCGAGCTGCCAGGCAAAGTCTATGGGAAGATGCAGCAGCTGTTCCGAGCTGTAGCTGTTTGATTCTGGGGCAAAGTGTGGCAACACTTAAAGTTGGGGATAGTTTAACATTTGGCAGGATTGTGCAGCCAGATAACACCCATAGTCCTGTGACTCCTGTGATGTTGCAAATAATTTCTTGAAACACATGAGCATGCCTCCCGGCTGCAGGTTAAAAAAATATATATAAATATTGAGGAGAGTGGCACTTTGCCGCTGTTTATTGAGTTTCCATCATTTTTTCATTTTGTTAATGTACCATCATAACAAATGATGCCAGGAGCAAGACAACAGTTTCCTGTGTACAGTATAATCCCTTACTCAAAATAAAGTAGTGTAGTACATGTATATGAGACCAACTCAGTTTATAGAAGGTTATGCTGTACTCTACAGTCTTGTGACTTGTGGTGTATATGCGCCAGTCTGGACTGGATGTGAAACTGATTCATGAACGTGTCGCCAGCCTCGCCTCAGCTCGCCTTCTCTCCATCATTCCCAGCCTGCTGGCTGCTGCTCTAATAAACAATGTTTTTTTTATTTATTTAATGCACGTACACACGATTAATGTGTATGATAATTAGGTGGGTGAAAAATGGACACATCACAGTGTGCTCTGTGTGATATGCTTACTGTATGCATGTTTTAGTATGCCACTCATAATAGGTGCAGGTAGGAGTTCATCCATCACCCCTATCATTATGAAACACTCACTGTGTGCTGTGGCTGTATGTGTATCTATCAAACAAATTATGTTTTTTGGCCAGGGTGTATGTTCTCTGTGAATCTTTAGATAGTAGCTAGTCCACACAGCATTCTGAGATCATTGGCATTTCTTTAAACCAATCAAAATCGTCTTGGGCGGTGCTAATCACCAGACAGAGCCACGTTGCCACTGCAAAATAGCCTCAGGAAGGAAGTTGTTTTGGTACATTAAAAAGATGTTTTAGTCATTCAACAGAAAACTCAAGATTGGACAGATAGTCTAGTTAGCTGTCTGGATTTACCCTGCAGCGATCTGAAGAGCAGTTAACCAATGTCCTCATAAATCACCGAGAGTTTAAAATGCCAACACAAAGAAAGTGAAAGGTAATGGACATCCAGCCAAAAAGAGGGATATGCAGCGGAATTTCTTACGTTGCCGGAACAATCCCGGAAGTGGAAGGTTGTGGACATAGACTTGCCTACTGGCAACTATGACTAAACAGTATTGTGAAAATGTATGGCAAAATTGCAGGGGTAAACGTTGAAGAATCATCATTCCTTTACAGAGCCAGAACTATGACGAAGGCCAAAAATCAGATTAGATTAGATTAGATTCAACTTTTTTGTCGTTAGTCACAAAGCCAACCTTAATGGCCGGAGTCACCCTTTCTCCTGTGAACACAGGGTGTTGCCATCTGGTAGCAGGTACATTTCACCAAGGTGTGTCACCAAGAGACGTAAGAGCTCATTTGTCAATGTAACCATCTGTTAATAGCTTCATGTAATTTGCCCCATATGAATATTAGTACATTGGTATTTTTTGCTGTGTGTAGGCAGTGCTGTCTTTTATTCTCTCCTGGCTGGAAAACAAATTGCCCCACAAAGCAAAAGTTGACTTAACCACAGTAGCTTAACTTGAAACCTCAGCTCCATTTGTGCTTGCTTTTTTGTGACTGACGAGCATGGGAATCAGCTTGTTGTGATAACCTTAGCATATTTTGCTAACCACGTAGGGTTAAAAAGTTACGCTCGGAACCAGTGAACATGCCATGTGTTCTGCATATGACTTCGTGCACCAGACAATGACCTCCATACCATTACGGTTTGGGACGAATACTCAAACTGTTACAGCCCTGTTAAGGCCGTGACATTTGGTCCTCTGAACTGAAGACAGATTTAGCAACTGCATGGCCTATTTCTCACTTGAAATGTTTTCAGAAACACGTTTCGGTGAACTATTTTAGTCAAATATGAGATTATATTCCAAACAAGCTGCCATGACAGTCTGGGTTTGAATTACCGGAGAAGCCAGACCCACGTGGCGCGTTTGTTGTATCAGCTACTGGTTTTCATTTTTGGGCAACAATACAGATTAGTGTCTCCTGCTGTTATGAAAAAGTATCACGTCTCATCGCTTTGATGGATTCTGAGGCACTTTTTTGACAGACTCGGGAAGACTGATGAGTCCACCTGCCTTTTCTGCCAATGGTCGGCCGTCTGGTTGGTGTGTCATGGGCTTTACACAAATGCAGTGTAACATCAGCAAAATAATTAAATCTGTCAAAACAACCCCAGAATAGCATCAAGCTCAATTCAATAACAAAAGCATACTATATTTAGTGTGATGCTCAGGGACTGACAGGCTATTGCGCCTGTACTGCAGAACAGATCTTCGTTATTGTTTTCCATGGAAGTCTGTCCATATGCACTCCAACTGAAGAACTCTGCAGGGCAAATATTCAACCTCCAACAAGGTGTTACAGTTGGGTACAGAATGGTAATGGTGGGTCTGACAAAACACTCAATGCACTCTGTGCGTGTGTGTGTGTGTGTGTGTGTGTGTGTGTGTGTGTGTGTGTGTGTGTG
>NC_048426.1:19651127-19676694 GCF_013103735.1 Etheostoma cragini | reverse complement strand
GTGTGTGTGTGTGTGTGTGTGTGTGTGTGTGTGTGTAACAGAGTGTGTCAAGGTTATTACAGTCAATTTAAACTAAAGTGAAAGTCATCCCATATACCTGGGAAGCTGCGGTATTAAAAAAAAGAAGTAAAGAAAGTATCTCCTATTTTGTACGTGCTTTTATGCAGTTTACCTCAGAGAATAACTATATGCTTCAACACAGCTGATGGAAATAATAACAATAATAATAATAATCAAAAATTGAATTTGTATAGTGCTTTTCAATAACCTAAAGTTGCTTTCAAGCGCAAGGTAGAAAACAGAAACTAGGGTAAACAAAACAAAACATTAAGGCACAGATGAAAAGGGAGGGGGGCATGGGCTACTGATGGGCAGAGGGGAAGAGATGGATCACGAGGGGGACTGGAAGATGGGAAGGAACTTAGAGGTGCGGGTCTCTTGGGCAAGGGAGTTCCAGACTCTGGGAGCTGTAACAGAGAAGGCTATGTCCCCGATAATTGGGGATGGAGAGGAGACCGGCTGATCTGGATCTGGGGGACCGTGAGGGTTGGCAGGGGGGAGAAGGTCAGCCAGGTATGAGGGGACCAGGTGATGGAGGGCTTTGTAGGTGAGGATCAGGATTTTTCAGGTGATCTGGTGGGAAATGGGGAGCCAGTCTAGTTGTTTCAGGACTGGAGTGGTGCCAGGATTTGGTGCGGGTGATGAGTTTGACAGCTGCATCCTGGACCAGTTGGAGTCGCTTGATGTAGATAGAGCTGATGCTGAGGAGAAGTGAGTTGACGTGGTCCCGTCGGGAGAAGATGAAGGCGTGAACGAGTCTTTCAGCAGCGGGGGGTGTGAGAGAGGGTCTGAGTTTGGCGATGCTGCAGCGGGGACATGATGGATGTGGGGCTCAAAAGAGAGGGTGGAATCAAAGATCCCACCAAGGTTGCGGGCCTGGGGAGATGGGGAGACAATGGTGCCGCCGACGGTGAGAGTGTGGCTTATTGATTTTGCTGAGTGTGGATTTGAAGCCTATGAGGAGGAATTCAGTTTCATCCCTGTTGAGTTTGAGGACGTTGTGTTGCATCCAGGTTTTGATGCGTGTCCATGCGTCTGACTGATAAAATACCTTTGTCAGCTAAAAGAAATACTATAGTAGTAAGACACAGTCCCTCCATCATCATTTAACTACTCAGTCACTATCTAGTCAATCTGTCAGTCTGTCACACAGTGAACCTGCCAGCCAGCTGAGACGCTCCTGGCAGGGGGGGGGGGTCTGCCTCTTTCATGTGCTGTTATGATCAAGCAGTGACAGCAATCCCCCATGGCAGTGAAAAACAAACGCACCAGGTCAGAAATTCTCCGTGAAAGGTGCAGGCAGGTGTGTCTGTGTGTGTTAGTGGGGAAAAACGCAGAGAGAAAGAGACAGCAGGGGGAGACATAAAGTGAAATATACACACTGAGTGACAGAGATAACAACATATGTGGAAATGAACACTGAATGGACGAGTTCACAGCAGTTTGTCACTTTGTTGTATATGTAATACATTATACATTTTGGTATTCTTAGACCCTATATTTTTACCTTGTTTTTGTGTTGAAGAGACTTATAACTTTTTGAAAGTGGTTCAGTATTGAGCGAGAGGCCTGCTAAATGGCGTGCAATGTAATCCAATGGAGCAATTACGAATCATCAATGTACATCCACTAAAGGTGCTGTTTTTGCCACCAACAGGCTCAGATTGGTGTCATAAGTGTCTGACAATGGTATTGGAAGATGGAGAAGTTAGCGTTATCCTCCCATGCTTTCATACACAGTAACTTTAGCTAATAGCATTAGCTTCCCTGTGCTTTGTCTGTAGCTCTCCCCCCCTGGATTAACTTTTCTTTCCACAAGGCAGGTGTAGTTATACATTTCCTCTACACAATTGGGAAATTTGCAATTGAAAATCTTATAGATAACACAAAGTTATGCTAACTGCTCTTCAGAACAACCGACTTTTCCTCTTTTCTGCTGCGTGTTGCCTCTGTGCTCCGCCTTCCTTCAATACCCACCAGATCCGTATTTGTTGCGGAAGTAATAAGGACCCATTGACTTTAATGGAAACCTATTGACTTCCAGATGTTCAAGAGCAGATCCGCTGCAGTTGGTGGAAATTGGGGGTTATAATAACAATCTGAGCCCGTCAAAAGATGTTTGTATTAGGCCTGTTTTAAGATACAGTACATTTGCATAACTCGGCCATGTTCAGAATTTGTTTATTATTAGGATAAACCCCTTGGGATGTTTCATCTTGTTTTCGATGGGTTCCCAACAAATAACACAATCATTTCAAAACAACAGAGAATTGCAAGAAAAAAAACATAAATGATTAAAAATAGAATTAGCAATACGGCAGAAAAAAAGTATACACATGCATATGTTCATCAATACATTACAACCACCCAATGGCCAAGATGGCCAATAATAAGTTAACAGTAGAGTGTGAGGGGATTTCTACAGTTAAATATAGCTATATGTTTTCCATTTCATAAATTCTCATTAAACGGAAACGTTGCCAATTTTCAGCCTGCTTTGTGTCGCTGCAACTCGGGCAGGACATGCAGGGGTACAACTGCTTGATGGCCTTGATGCTGCAGTTAGAAGACAAAATGATCCATGGAATCCTAGCATCACTTCAAGTTTTCCAGGTTTTCCAGTATTGGGTGTTCAAAGACGCTAGTACATGACTCAAAAAAGCTGTTTTCCATTTTCAGTGCAGAGCCAGAAACAAATAGCCTTTTGTTTTTCTTTTGCATTTGCTTGTTACTATTGTATAAAAATGGAAAATGAGTGTACGTTACTGGGTTTTCATTTCAGTCCCTTTGTTCTTAGAGATGGACAATTTCAAAGGATGCATAGACATTATACATATATACACAGGTGCTGTAATTGTCCTCTGTCTGCACAAAATGAAACAAATCCAATTGTATCCCGTGTGTTCTCCAACCCGGTCTCTCTCTCTCTTTCCCACACACACACACACACACAGCATACACCTCCAGACAGCAATTACTGTGCAGCAGATGTTGGTTTGAGAGGATGAAACCATCTTTGAACAGCTGATGCACACATATATGTTCCTACACCTGTACACCATGAGAGACTGCCAAATCAGGATTCAAGGGCATCAGCTTTCATTAACCTTAACTCAGGGTGAATAATTGGTGTCTCTTACAGGATTTGTATTTTTTGATGTACCCTGATTCATCTCTCAGCCTGCAGACTGGGAAATGGTGCTTTAAAATATAAAGTTTCTTCTATGCTACGGCATGTGGGCGCCAAACTTTCATCCTGCAACACACTGGGCCCTCTGAAACGTTTACTGCTTTAAGGACAAAATCTCATTATGTGGCACAGCAGGGAGTTGTCATCACCTGTCTCCACCGCTGTAAAGATGAAAGCTGGACGTATTTTAATGATGGGATATCATCATGTAATTGCATTGTAATCATTTGTATTATATTAATATGCTATGGAGCAGTCGTTCTGTGTGTGTGTGTGTGTGTGTGTGTGTGTGTGTGTGTGTGTGTGTGTGTCTGCCAGGTTAAAAGGAAAAACTCACGGCCTGTTATGCACTCAAAAAGTATTAGTAAGTAAGTTCATGGTATGTGAGGTTCTTAAAATATCTAAGCATAAAAAGATCATGCATTCAGTACTAGTTTATAGAGATTGATACAATTCATACAATTGTGTTAAAAAGTTAAAATCCATCAAGCGTACAGAGGGTAAAAATTGTAAGAGGAATGTGTAAACGTTATATTGATTACTTTATTTTTTGGTACCTAATTTAAAGGTAAAAGTGTTCATCTACTAAAATTCACTGGTGATGAACTGGTTCATCTACCAGTTCACTTACTGGGAGCCGACTGCTCCCAGTAAGTGAACACATAATGCCAACATTTCCCTGTTTATATGTTGTGATTTGTATAGTAACGCGCAAATTACACAATAACCTTCTAACCGTATGCATACTGGTAACTATTCTCAGCAGGCAAAGCCCTGCTACTTGGGGGCAGTGACCAGCGCAACACATAAAAAGCACCGTTGTAAACTTCCGTCAACAAAACCAATGTGACTAGCTAGTAGCAAACGTGACTGGTGACCATGGCTGACTTTGAACCAAGATCCAGAACCACAAAGTTTTGAGCCAGAATACACAGATAAGGAGTTACACATTTTGAAATCTTCTCAGATGCTGCAAGCAAATCACTCCGCCCAAGTAGCTGAAGTACCAGTGCTTTGCCTTCTGAAAACATAGTAGGTTAGACGGCACCAGTTACCTCCAGGATCTCTGCTAAACTAGGCTTGGTGCCTAGTGGGTGCATCAGGCAGAGTGACGACACCCACGGAGATGAGAAGGATACGTGTGGACTTGTCTGACTCTGGAGCATAACGTGAATAAGTTGTGTTCCTTTTAAGGTGAAATGGCAATACTTAGCTATTGGACTGGAAGAAACACTACTTACCATAGGTGGGCCATAGTTGAAGTCATCTTTCATCGCTACTGGGTGTCCAAGTGATGGCAGATAAACTTATTTCCTGATAGAAGCTGATGTTAGAACTATTGATCTTTATGGCTTTACTGGTCTGAACTAGAGGATGGATACCCGACCCGAGCCCGATGGGACCCGACGGTACCCAAAGGGCCGGGTTCGAACAGATTTTTAGAAAGGATGCTCGGGTTCGGGTCGGGCTCAGTCACATCAGCGCGATAAGGCATTGAACATTTTGAATTTAAAACAGCTTATTATGTAGGTAATGGCGCTTGTTGCCCTGTGTGCATTGATGCGCTCATCTGTTGACATTTCCGAATGCCTTCCTACACTTGCTTAATAAAAGCGGGCTTTCCACACAAACAAACGTAGCCTACATGTGTCATTAGTATGAGAAACAAATGCGATTTTAACTGTGTCGGGCTCGGGTCGGGCTCGGACATAAATATCTTAATGCCTGTTGGGCTCGGGTCGGGTTCGGTTACTGCTCTGTCTGACGCAGGCCGGGCTCGGACAGAAAAATCCGGCCCGATCCGCACTCTAGTCTGAACTCACACTCCCCTTAAATGATGCATTGTACTTTGATTACTGTGAATATGCACATTGTTTCTATTTGGATAGTATTAACCACTTCTCTTCCATGTGGAGACATTGTTGTGCACAATAGCAGCCTTTGATGTCAATACCGAGATGTGTATGTTTCATCGTCTTCTGTAGGTTTACTGTGCTCACAATTTAACAGGGGGTCTTGATTATTAAGGGGCCCTTGTTATTTTGAAGCATAGTGAAGACGTAAACATCCACGTCCTTTAAGTTGCTTTCCTAGTTTAGAAGCACCCACAATTTGATCATGTACAGAATACATGTTAATGAAGACTTGTATTGAAATGATGTGTTAAGGTAAGCATTAGAAATTATTTTTACCATTGCAAGAGTTCTGTGGAATTTAACAGAGTGATTACACATATGCATAGTTTGGGGGGGGGGGGGAGAGAACAGAAATGCAATGTGATTGCACACAGAATTGACTTGTCTTGCAATGACAAGGGTCACAAGGTTTAATTGCAGCCTTTGGCAAAACATTTTCTACAACAGGTAATGCTCTCTCTCTCCCCCTCTCTCAGTCTCTCTCTCTCTCTCTCTCTCTCTCTCTCTCCTTTTTTCAACCCCATCTATCACTTTTATTCACAGAAACACCCAATTACTAAAGTAGTTCCGCAAGTTCCAATAGGGTTGTCATAGTAACACATAGGAAATGAGTGTCGGGACCGCTGAACTGTACTGGTGGGTACTGGGTTAAGTTGCTAAATTGCTTTAGTTAGCGGTTTTATTTTTACATTAAATTTCCACAAACCACCTAATGCAAAACCTTTTTGCAATAACTTGGTATGAGAGTTCATTCTCACACCAAGGTATCTGAATGTCTCAGATACCAATCTGAGACATTCATGACCCTGTTTCCTGATTTTGGGACAAGTAGCAACATGAGGAAAGGTGGACAATTGTTGCAGTGTTGATGAGTGTTGATGTTTTTTTTTCTCCATATAAGCTAAAGTTTTTGTTCTAGTGTGATATCCTACTATACTATACTATACTTTAAGTACTGACTAGTGGTATCACGTAAAGAAGATTCTTTTGCCATGCAAAGTCTCTGGGAAAAGTTTTTCTGGGTCAGAGGGTTGCAGTTCCACATTTGACCGCTAAGCCCATGGTTGCAGTAAGACATGGGGCTGTTCCTGGGGGCTTGTGTGGCTGCTTGACAAGCTGACCGGACGTGACGTAGGGGTGGCCCTGGGCATAGTATCGAAGATTCCATTTTTTTATTTGATGTTCAAGATTGTGAATTAATTTTGATCAATTTTGATTTAAAATTGAAACCTTGACACCCTCAGTACTGACCATGAGCAAGTGTTGATACATCTTTAAGTCTTAATACGGTGCGTTACTCCTGCCATTTGAGAGAAATAAGACACCTGTATTAAACACAAAACATCCATGACTTTGCTGGCATGCATTACATTGTGTATATTTTTCCCGTGTTATGATAAAGCAACTTCTTCAGGCTTCCTCAAACTTTTTCAGGAGTTAAGACTAGGAATCGGTGCGTGACACACACTGGACATGATGACAGATGGCAGATCAGTTACACTCTGGCATTTTTAGAAGAATTTAGTATGTTAGGTAAGAAACGTTTTTAGCTACACAACTTTCTGAGAGTACAATGTTAGGCAAGACGTTGAGCAAGAGGCATGTCAGGTTTAGTGGTCTGAAAGGAGGGTTGACAGAGGATAGGAGTCAGCTGACCTTTAAGGTAATGTTGCGAAGCTGGAAGTCTAACTGTTGTTGCTGCAGGCAGAACTCAGGCATTTTTTCCAGTTTGGGAAGGAAAACATACACAGAAAGGTAAAGAGTGAGAGAGTGAGCAAATATCTGTTCTTACCCAAGGATATTTGGGATAGTAAGTAGGCCAGACTCATAAGATGGTGTCTCCCTGCACACAGATGCCTAAAAGCGCCCTTTCGGAGGATCTATATTACATAATCTCAACACAGGGACCACATGTCCTACAAAGAACCTGAGAGGACAAACTCTGGCTGGGCAGGCCAGTTTGATGACCCATCAGCTACATGTGGAGAAATATTGCTGTCACTTATAGTGCTGATTATGTTTTTGTCACTTGGTGCACCAGCCTAAAAAATCACTGAAACATGAATATTATTTTACTTATTTTTTAATTTTTATATATATATATATATATATATATTTTTATAAGAAACCGATTACACTTTATCTACCAGCTTCCTCACACATCACTTAGTACTGCCTCAGAGAAACAGTGCTATCTTTAAAAAAAATGCTCACAATTTTGGCTTATTGACTGCACTCTGTATCCTGTGTGATTTATTTGACAAATTGAATTTCCTCGTGCATTAGAAATGATAATTACATTTGAGAATTGGCAGAGATCAAGGATGGCTTGCCTGTCAAATTGAAATCTCTGCATGCATTCATGACCTGCATGAGACACAAGCCATCAATTAGAAGTTTGAACATCTTTTCCCTCGTGTGCATGTCCGGTGGAAGAGCAGAACATCAGTGGCTGGCTTCATTAAGAGCAAACAGACATTAAATATGAGGGGGCAGGTTGTGGGATGTATGAGGCCAATGCCTAGTATTTGAAGTGACTGGCTGGAACAACAACCTTTGAAACTGGTCCAGTATTAAGCTTGAACGCTGTAACCGGCAGCCACAGACTGGGCTGCAATGGAACCCTGTAAGGGCAAATGTGCATCGGCGACATGGTCCGCTAAAAGTGCTTTTGCTGCTGAAAGGCTCACATTATTAAAACCTATATAACACCTTTCTATTCAACCAGAAACATCTCTGAAGTCGTTGGGGCTAAACGCACTAGACTACATTTAAAAAAAAACAATACTTTTAGCGTGTATAGAACCAAGATATTTTCTCATGTAAATATGTAAACTGTGTTTATTTCAACCAAAACTAGAGTTGTGATGCTTGTACAATTGGAAAGACGACCCAAAACAGCTTTTCATAGTATTACTTTGTTGGGTGGGTGCAATTATCTCTCTGTCTAAATAGATTTATAAGGTCAGATGTTATCCATGTAAGATGCACACCCTTAACTTTAATGGGTTTCATGGCAGCGTTTTTATCTACAACATTAACAAATCATTGTATCCAAAGTCCCATACATTATTTACATCTGGAATAAGATGAAACCTATCCCAATTAACTGAGATAAGGTAATTTATAAAATGGTTTACATTTATTTTTAATTAATACATTTTTATATTTTCTTGCATTGCCTAATTCTAATTCATTTGGGTGGTCATTTTAAAAATTACATTTTCCAGATGCAATATACCATAGCATGGTCACTGAAACATTCCCTGCCATTTCAATTACAGTGTGTTGACATGCTTGGAGTTCAAACATATGAGAAAGACCTAGCTACACTGCAGCAGCCGTATTTTTTCTGTATGTTGATGAGGTCGTCATGATCAGTTTGGTCTCCCATAGAAGAAACTGCTCATGGCAGCACTGGATTTCATTCAGTTCCCTTACAGTTGATTTTCTATAACATTATCACAACAGTGTATGTGTTGAAAGCCATGACTTTAAGTAATGGTTAAACTATTTGTGAATTACAGTTGATTATTCCTACTTCTTGATTAGTGCTTGATGATAGTAATATATTCAGACAACACATTTGCTTCACTTTTCAGGCTCGGAAGTTGCCGCTTGGCTGAAAGATGCTAAAATGCCCCGATGAGCTGAGGTGATCATTCTCTGTCTTCTCGTAACCTCTTCCAGTCTACACATTGACTTATTGTTACCAGCTTTAAGGATCATCTCTTTTAGAATTCCATTGGAGGCTTTTTTTTTTTCTTTCCTTCTCTGATTTTCTCCACATTCTCTGTTATTTTCTTTTAGCCGGATTACATTTTCAAAATCTTTGACAACAGGGCAACAGAGTGGTCAGATAGGCACTGTTAGAAAGCTTGAAAAGGTTGCCTGTGCTCAAATGAGTGGGTGGTGTTTCTAGAGCTAAGGTCTCTGAGCAGAGTGGTGTTCTGCCATGTCAAAACCAAGTAGTCAGACAGATACTGTATAATTTGTCAATATAGGTTCCACAGGAGTAAGAAGAAAGACAGGATTAAGTCAAGAGAGTCACCTTTTACATGATTTGCACATTTACAGACTGCCACAGGGGAAACTCTAAAACCAATGGCCTGAAATCAGTGGTGGTATTCAGATCCTGTACTTAAGTAAAAGTAACTTAAGCTGTCAGTGTAAAAAGTACAATATTTCTCTCTAAAATGTAATGGAATAAAAGTAGAAAGAGGCATTAAACCTTTCAAGTAAAGTACAAGTACCTTACATTTTAACTTAAAGATCTGTAGTTCAGATGGTACATACAATTCCGCTTCCAACGTGTAGGGAACAAAGCAGGAAATGTTATATGCATTTTACCACTGCTTGTAAGGGTCAATACATGTGTATATGGAAGTCAAGTGCGCAGAATCGGTTGTAGTATTGTTGTCATGATTTTTTTTTTCTAACCTTTATTTATTCAGGTAAGTAGATTGAATTTCTCATTTGCAGAAACTGTTACATTCATACCTGGAAGCTGCCTAGTACAACCACAGAAGGAATTGGGTTTAAGGGCCTTGCTCAGTTGTGGTAATTAGGAAAGGGACGAGGGCTGATTTTTCCCCACCCAGATTGTATCCTGCCGGGCTGGGGATTGAACCTATGACCTCGTGGTCCCAAGATCATAGCTTCTTTAACCTTTAGGCCACCACTGCCCTGGCTTGAAAGGGGTTTGTAAACTAACAATATTACACTTTCTTATGGAGCAAAACCTATGTCTACTGGGAACACTACATGTATTCCTAGTGGCTACGTAGGGTCCGTTGATTTACCATGAGATGAGAAACGCATGTACAATCACTAGAAAAAGGAAGCATGAATGGAGCATTGACACTACAAGTCACCATGGTAATAACTACAAACAAACGAGTTTGAACATGTATTTCAGCTGCTGCTAAAGAGAGAATTTACACGGGAGAAAGTTGCTGTATATGCGTAAATGCGTAAGTTCTTTATTCTGTTTAATTTAGGTTAAATACTAGGCCTACTAATCCCATTCTGAAGCTGCAGCATCACCATAATTTAAATAAATATAATTCAGCTTTAATTTCAAAGGGTTTACATCATTCACCTGCAATACTATGGAACTTCTTTTTACTGGTTTGTGTCCAGGGAACACAACAATAACGTTTCAGAGCAAGTCACACTATTCTGACAGGGCTTTGCTTTACAGTGGCTTTACTAACTTGCTCCACAACACCAATATTGTAAAGAAAACTGCAGTTTGCAAAAAAAAGTAATGCAACAAGAATGTGCTGGAATGTAGAGCATGTCCACGATGGGTGACATTAGTGATATGAGAATGGATAAAGTTATGTAGGCTACATAACTGATAGACTGGGAGAAAAAACGATGCTACTCAAATAGGCTAGTATCTGAAAAAAAATCTATAGTCGGTCCTTAATATCATCTCCTGACATATGTTTGACCAGGTTAGGTTCACTGGCTCAGTTACCATAGTAACTGACTCTGAGGTTAAGTTACCTGTCTTTCTGAAACGGGCTGGACTTACCCCTCTCTCTCAGGTTTGATTAACCTTTCTTTCTGAAACAGAAAACCCAGTTTCCCCTCATCTGAGGGTTAACAAACTCAGACATCAAGATTGTGTGTGTGTGTGTGTGTGTGTGTGTGTGTGTGTGTGTGTGTGTGTGTGTGTGTCTGAGATTCTAAACACTCCAATTAGCTTTTAAATGGTCTAATTCAGTTTCTTGTGACTGTGGTAGCATTCCATTTAAAAAATATCATTTGATTAAATGATTTAAATCATGCAATAAACTATTTGCAAAACCCATTCGAAGATATATGTCAGTGTGGTAAAATGTCTAATATCCTTTTGAAGTGGAAGGAAATGTTAAACAGTGACAACAGGTTTGGAACAAGGGTGTTCATATGCAAATTCCAATAAAGTTGGAATGTTGTGTGAAACGTAAATAAAAACCAAATACAATGATTTACAATACTTCCCAACCTATATTTAATTAAATACACTACAAAGACAAGATATTTTATGTTCAACCTGGTAAACTTTGATTTGTGTTACATCACCTTTTCTTTTACCAACACTCAACAAGCGTTGTTAAAAGGAAAGGGACTATAACAAAGTGGTAAGCATGCCCCTGTCGCAGCTCTTTTGGAACATCTTGCAGGCATCGCATTAATAAGAACAAGTGAATATTTTGCCAAAAAAGTCACAAGTTTATCAGTTTGAACATTGCAGGCCTTGTCTTTGTAGTGTATTCTACTGAATATAGGTTGAATAGACAACGGCCGAACTTCATTGGATTTGGGGTCCACACACACACACACACACGCACACGCACAACATGCATATAACAAATTCCCTCTCAACTGCAGAACTCAGACACAATTACTTAACTGACACACTGGGACAAACATTTGCCTAAACAAACAATAATGCGTTTTATATTTTTTAAATTCAGCACTCAGTGCCGCTGATGGCACGCAGTGTTACCATGGCAACTGCCTCCTGCTTTTACCTGTGTTGAATGCCAGTGTGAACCTGACAGGAATCACACTAGTCATTTGGTATGTACTTTACATATTTGCAGGTGCGTTTGGATGTTTCGCTAGTGTTTCATCACAGCCTAGACAAATCGACACTGCACAAAAAATACTAGAAATGAACACTACATCAGACAGGGAGAAAAAAAGCTCCTTATCTCAAGGCCGTAGATCAGACTCAGCTACAGAGCAGTTGCACTTGAGCTGGTTCAGCATGCGGCTCAATAACTCTTCAGCAGGGTGGATGGCTGCCCGGTCTGAATGTTACCCCAGAGATGTTGAAATGACATATTTGAGTTTTAAGTAAAATTCAGAAAAGAACATAAAAGATGCACGCTAAAATGGCCATTAAGAAGCTTTTTTTTATCAGTAATCACTATTGTATTTTTTTTCTACATGTATTAGTCTCTTTGTGCATGTTTTTATTCATTAATATTAAAGTGTGCACAAAGAACAAGCGAGGGCTGGATAAACATTCGCAATTTTGTGTGTGTGTGTGTGTGAGAGAGATGCACAGAGCATTACTAATGGTGTCATCAACACCCCGATTGCTGCTTTCTTTGTTTGGCTTTATTGGAATAAGTTGTTGTTCACAGACGAGCTGTGCTTATTGATATAATATAGATCGATAAACAATTACTGGTCTCTTTGCCTGGCAAAGTCCCATCAAGCCTCCTTCTGTGGCCACAGGGAGATACATGAATCAACAGGAGGGGAGGGGGGGGACTCCACAGTCTTTCTGAATAGACAATTCAGTGAAATGCTGCAGGGTTCAAATTCTTTAAATGTAAATTGTAACGTGAAAAGGTGTTGAGGGTGTTCAACCCGGATTTGGTTGAAAAGATTATCAGCTAGATTTAGCACAAACAGCATCCTTTTTCATGACCGTCAAGACTTTTAGTCATTTGGGACGTAGGATGTGTAAAGTAAAAAAGCAGCTACAGCATATGTGCTGGGCGGCTCTTGCAGATCAGTTTTTCTGCCTGGTTGTGAAAAGACATTAAAATATATACAGTAGGTCATTCATATATTAACCTGTCTTAATTGATGTTCAGTAAATAGATATATATTTATTGATCCCAAAAAAAATGGAAAATCACGGTGTTACAGCAGCACACAGTACATTGTTGGGATAAAGCCGGAGATCATGTCCGGATGTTCCTCCCATCTTGCACTCTCCGCTATCAGGGCTTAGCACCGCCCCAGATGGTTGTGATTGATTCAAATATATTCATACAAGCCGGTGCGTTTTTTTCCACTTATTCCTAAAATAGCCAGGTGGTGTAGCGAGTGTAGACAATTCTGCAGCACTGTGGAAATACTGGAGGTAGGGCTGGTAAAGGAAAACTTAGGGTAGACGTCACATGATGGACATTAAGCTGTAAGTTGTTAACAGCATCAACTCTTTGACACATGACATTTCCAAGCACCTTGCTACTAATTGTCACTCAACTTACCATCAACTGTCGGTCCAGATCTTATATGTGCTCTGCTCAACCTTCGCCCAAAACCCAGGAGTCCTTCCACTAAACAAGCCCTAACGGATTCACATATGTGGATGACCAAAAGCTGCATGTTCCATGTCAACTTTAAAAGATAGTGATTATACATATATATATATTTTTTTGCTTCTTTTTTTTTCTCATACTCTTTGTTCTCATATACTTTGTTCTAGGGATCGACCAATGCTGGTTTTTCAAGGCCGATATCGATACCTATTATTAGTAGGTAATAAAACCAATAACCGCTATTTAACTGATATGCATTTACAGTAAAAAGGAAAATCAAGTCAAGTCCGAGGGGTCATCGAAAATAGCCTTATGAAAAATCATCAGTCATAATAATTAAAATGCCGATATTATTTCAGTATATAAATATTAGACACTTTTAAGGGATGTATATCACAAAACAGGCAGAACAAGAGTTGCTCAAGAAAGTAACAAAAAAAACACACACACACACACACACTTAACTTCCTAAGCTCCCCCTGGGTGCTCCCCCCCTTCCCTGCTTCAGTTGTCTGTGGGATTGTGCCAAGTGAAGTTGGATGCACACTACATCTGGATGTGACATTAGCTACGTGACTAAATGACCTGGCGTTTTGATGACATTCACTGTACAGTAGGTTCAAGTAATTGGTAAAATAACGTTCAAGATTCAGAATTGTAGTCTTGTGTAATGTGTATAATTGTACTTTTATTCCTGTAAGTAAGAAATACATATAAAATGTCTTTATAAATGATATAAAGCAAACATTGTTGAATTGTGTGTGATATTGCTCATTGTATTATGCTTTTGTATTAGATTAGATCTAATTGATCAAACAGTTGATACAGTAAGTAATAAAGGGGGAGAGCTCATTGGCTGCATGCTTTCAGTTTTAAATGTTTATAATTTTTTTCGGTAATAGAGTCTTTGTTTGAATATTTTGTTTATTTGCATCGGATCCGTTTTCTTCGTATATCTAAATTAATGCAGGGTAAATGCTGAGATACAGTACGTACAAGGAGGAGCATGTGACCTAGAGGAAGATACAGACGACGAAGGAATTATGCTTAGGGCACCAAAGTGGCTAGCAGCCGCACTTGTTGGGGAGGCATAAAGTAAGACTCAGTGGTGAATAAAACCAAAGCAGAGGGACGGACACAGAGCTGTAACAGAGCCAAAATGGCGCACTCAAATAATTAATTTGATTGGTTATCAGGCAAATAACGCAGATATAGATTATTGCAAACTGCCGAAGCACGGCGTGATAATCAGCCAGGGCTGATAATCAGTCTAATAACAGTAATAATACATTTAATTTGTAATGCACTTTTTTATTCATGCAAATGCCAAAGTGCGACATGATAAAACAGTTGAGTGCTAAAAATAAAAACACATAGCATTAAAAAATAAAAATAAAAATAAGGAAAAGGGCGAGAGTTCAATCAAATTCTCTCCTCTATCCCTACTTTGTTCTCATGTTACTGCTGGAACTTCGGTTCGGTGGTTGTTTGACTTAATAACAGTTAAAAAAAACACTGAACTTTGCACAGCACAACATACATGGGCCAGCCTTTCCAAGAGGAAGTTGCACCAGCAAGAATTTCATCATTTAAAAAAGTATCCCATAAAGTAAATTTAGTCCCTTAGCCAAAGGCTGAACAAAGGACAACCTACATTAAAAAGATCTGAGCAGAAAGTTTGCAGTGGAGATGGGTTTGCTAGATGTATGTTACTGAAAAGAGACAATCACTAAACCATGTACTTAAGATGTCTCTTCCAACATCAGAAACTTATGGGGAAAAACACAAGTAAGTACAAAGTAAACCCTTAACAGAGACATAAAAATGAAGTTTTAGGCCCTCGCTTACAAGAGCAAACCCTTACACTGAGCTGGAGGAAATGAAGAATGTCTTGAATGCACAAGACTAATACAATATGCGCTTCCCAGAACTGTTGAGATTTTTCTACATTGTTTTCAGAGATAAATATTAATCAGATGCTGTAATATGTACTTTTAGTTACATTGGAACCATCTTGAAACGTGTTTCATATTTATAGTCAGTAAGATGATGCTCTTCTCTGTCATATCAGGGCAGCACCTCTGTCGTTTGCAGATGATGTAACTCTTTTGCTCTAATGTTCACTGTCACCGATAAAGCACTCAGGGGAGCAGCTGCTGTAATTAATAGAGTTCAGGCTTGTGATATCTTATTACCAACATGAGCGTTATGGATATTTTCAATACATACTGCTACAGTTAAGCGTTGTAGCATGCTGTGACATGGGCATTAACCTACAAAGCAAAGCTCATGATTTTTCTTTTATTTGGCCGTCACCTTGGCTTTGCTATTTGGGAGGTGACCCACTGAGATCACCAAAGGAAGCAGTAGAAAGATTTCTTCTTTCCTGAATGGCTGTCCTCTCTCTCTGTGACAAGGTCTTTCAAAAAGACGACACAAAGGCCGACTCAGGTGAAAACCTTGGACAGGGGATCTTCACCTGGGGATCCCTCAGGAGCAACAGAGGATAGTTAGTTGGGAGGAAAACACCTGTGCTTCCCTGCAGTGTCACCAACTTATCCTTGATCTGGATAACTACTTAAGATATGGAGAGAATTCCTTTTGTTGTATAATGAAACGTAACTTTAATTTTTGGTTTACATTTTAGTTTGAGCAAAATGAATGGTTAAAGGCTAAAAATCCTCATAAAACTTTGCAGAAAAAGGCTTCTTTCTAAGTTGACTGAAAGAAACCTTATGTTGCAGTGGCCGAATACTGTATACCCATTAAAAAGATTTTGTTGAAAGTCTCAGATCCCTTAAAACATCACCCTACACTGATGTTGGTGACTAGCAAACTACAGCAGGAGCAAAAAAAAGTGTACTTTATATTGCAGACACTGCATTAACACAGCAGAGAGGCAGTGTAATAAAACATACTGAGACTGGACCACATGAAATCTGGAAGGACACTCTGCTGCTGTGTTGAGTTAAGTGGTCCTGAGAGGATTGCGATAATCGGGATGTTAGCGACAGGCAATTATACAGGCTGCATGCCCAATGTAATTAGATGCCTCAAACTGTGCCTCTCACCACTACTGGCACTACCGTTAGCTTGGATCGAGTCTAGTTCATATACAGTTTTAGTCCGAGAGTGCGCACGGACTTGGAAAAAAATAAACTAACCTAAATGTGAACCTCCAACCCTACCTTAACCTTATGACAATTATTACAACCCCAGTTTAATACATTCAGCATATTTTGCAATGACAGAATATGCTGTTTAAACCAATAGTGACCCCACTGTAAAAATAAATTAAGTAAAGAATTTGATCACAAAAACAACAACTAATAACGACCCCCCACCGCGTGTCTGTTGTTTTTAATGCCAGTGGGATACGACAATAGGAATCAGAGTGGGACTTGAGAGCCTTAAGTTAATCAGGAAAATGGGGAGGGGATGGGACTCTTGAATTATGAGCCTGGGGGGCTAAAGTCGTAGGATTCCCTGAGATAGACTGCTTGAATATCCCTCACAGTGAGTCATTTACTGTGCTCTAAAAGTCATTATTGTTTTTAGTAGTTATACTAGTAAAGAAGATCTGAAAATGTCTTTACACAGAAGGTACACACCCCACTGGCAGTTGTTTGAGTGGATTTTGCTGACCTTCCCACCGTGTACATTTTTGCGAGTTTCAGGGTTTTTATCTTGGTGAAAAATATAGTATTTGTACAAACTGCTGCATGCTTAGCCTGGTGTGACACTCATTGCGTGTGTTTACATGCACACCAATATTTCACTGTTATTCCGCATGTGACAATGTTCAGACTTTGATACAGGTCATGTAAACAGCATATTCCGGTTAGATATTCCAAAAGAGGCCTTTTTACAAATATAGCATTTTCCAATTAAGACATGTAATATCACAGTATTAATTGGGTTTTAGTCATTCTTTGGACATGTGTACAATGCATTCGGAATATGCGTCTCAATCTGGGTTTTTGCCGCAGTTTACTGCCTCTTACCTGTTTATGGTCAGCTCTGTGCGTTGCTGTGGTTGCTGAACACAAATCCACCAGCCAACAGTTTGCAGGGCTGCAGACCCAATAAGAAGAAGCAGCTACTTTTAAACATTATTAAAGACTTGGATATCAACAGGTTTTTGTATATGCACATTCATCACCATGAGAACCTTTTCAAAAAGCTGGTTGAAGGAATAAAGATGGACGCTGTGTTCACACAGCCCAACAAGTCTGCCACCGCTGGTAAACTTTGAAAAAAAGTATTTTGCACAGCTACATGTAAACGGGAATATAAGTGGAACAATCACTTTTCATTAGCCATAGTCAGAGCATCGTCTTTTTCGTGAAAAGGGCAAAAAAACTGAAATATTATGTGAATGTAAATGTAGTCATTGTAAGTACAAGGATTATGATTCTGGCGTTGTGGCAAAGAACATGAAATCTGTCTGGTACATTATTGCTAGTATTTGTTTAGTCATGTAGTTGATATTAGCTAATAGGGTGGTAAGGACTGGAGAACAGTAGTGCCAATAAGCTCCTGCCCTTTGAACAAATACATTTATTAATGTTATGTTTATTTAGTTGACTGGAGTATTAGCAGACAGGTTTAAAATGCCCGATAGAATGGGCGCAAGTGTAAACACTCCCAATGCCATATGAATAAGAGTTGTGTGTGTTGATGGAAGTGCTACACCACATATTAACTGTGTTTTGGATTTTCTGGTTAGAGTGGCTTGTTTCTCCACAGGCCCTTGGCCAGTCCACTTAAGTTGGCAGTTCCCGTGGAGCACTGGCAGTCTGCTAATTATAAGGTCTGTCAAAATTTCATGACTACATACTTTCAATCACATCCAGGGTTGACACTGGCATTGAGTTCCATCTTAATTATTTTTTAACTTGACCTTCTTGTTCTCTCTCCATATGAAGTGTGATGGAGTTTCTTTGTGTTGAGGTGGGCGCGTCAACCTGCGTTACAGAAATGGATGAGCCATTAGACTCCCATATGCCATCCAGTCCATATGCTTCAAAACCACATGTGTGTACTGACTTTCTGCATCGCTTTTTAGAATGGGGCCTGCAACGCCTCATAATGAGGACAGCAGAAAATATCTTTCAGGCGTTTGCAACGTTTGTCACTTTGTCAATTCTAAACTTGCAAAACATGGTCAAAGTGGTTCGATTCTTTCCACCACTTTTTCCTTCAGCAGCTATCTGTTAGGAGGCTGCGCAGCCTTCTAGCCAGATATTAATAACTCCCCGTCTCCCTTGAGCTCTGGTGTCCTCTCTACCTGTCCCTTTAGTCATGGCTTCCTCATTGCAAATTTCAAGCTCATCCTTTTCAGCCGGGGACTGGCTTATCTGCTGCTCAGAAGCTACAAAAAAATAATTAAGAGCTCATGTTACTGCATACACACATCACGCTTGAGTGTTGTTATCAACATTTGCATAACATTTGCAAAGTCTGTGGATCACCATATATTGGGTGATGACAAAGAGGCTAATATTTTAATTAAAAGTAATGTTTTGCTTGTAAATAGGTTGACAACGCTACAACGATATTAGCCTAATAATTACGTGCAAATGATAATCATTAGGCCTAGGCTATATCTCTCTTTATCAGTTGCAACTTGTGTTTGTCCTCTTGAAAATAAATCAGTATACTTGGCACATTTGGCAGCATCATTCTCCAATAACCTTTTTTTCAACCTGGCTTTTTCAGTCCCTCCTGGCCTCTTCCTAAATTCTTCATTATGGTACACTTCTCCAGTCGGACATGGTTTGACAATCAAACAAGCACTTTCTATCAAGCATACTGACACCTTTACTGACTCTTCCACTTCCCCGTGCCCTTTCTCATTCCTGTCTTTTATTCCTTAGCCCTGTGTGCACCCTGGCCTAGATGAAACAGCATATTGTCTTACTGTGTGTTTAATTCCAGTGCATATACTATGAAAAAAAAGTAGCTCATTAAAAAAATGAAGTCAAACAACTGAACTGCTAAACTGGTCACAATTATGTCTGCACTGTTAAGAACAATTGTTCATATTCTGGCCACCGTTGACTTATTGCACCAATTAATTTCCACCAGCAGATGCAGTGACCCAAAACAGTATTGGTGTATGCTTTAGTGAAGCCAAATAATTTGTTTTGCTGTTAGCACAGGCACCGAAACTAACATGAAAATACACACAAATGCCTAGACTTGCACAGATTCAGCCACTGGCAGGAGGTCTTAAGGGTTTAGGTGAAGGTAGCAAATTGCTTTGGTCAGCTCATGTACTGAATCTATTAGAGATTTACAATTTTGTAAACACCAACAATTGGAGGCAACAAAAGTTTAAGTGCCTTTTCTTCCAGTGACGCTTTCTGGTGTGTTTGGGATGATTTAAATACCTTCCACTGGTACCTCTAGGGCCCTAAATCATGTGCTGTGAGAGAGAGTTTAAGTGTGATGGCACTTCTGCATGTCTGTGAAGATGCCTTGAGGATATTTCAGGGCTTAAGAGATGAATTATCTTCTTTACGTCTGTGTTTGCACACAGTGTCACCCAGAGACAGCAAGGAAAGCAGAAGAGGCCTTTCAACACTCTGTCCTGCTTCCTCCTTGCATACATATAATGATACAATATTCATTTTTAACATCCCCTCAACCTTATCTTGCATTAGTCACTCTTTTCCATCTACAGGTTAATAAAATACTACATTTTACATTATTGCAACTAAACTCTGTCAGCTATAATCTAAAAAGCAATAGATTTGTTCTGCACAAGTTTTTCCTTTTAACATTATAATGTCTTGTGTTTGTCCAAATAAGATTAGAAAAGTATAGAGGAAATGTTTTACAGAGACAGATAGCTGAGTCATCCTGATTAGCTGCAGCTCATTGATCTTCTGTAATATTCTTAATGTCTTACCCAGGCCTACAGAGCTCTTGTGCAGACTGACTAAAGGAGAAGAAAGCCCTCCAGAGGACTATAAAAACTGCAGAGTGGATCTTAAGAACAGCAGTCTACAAACAGCATATCTTTACTTTTCAAGTGACTAAGCCTTTCTAGCAGCTGTAGGGACTTTGACTTTTGTTCCTTGGGAGCAAAGGAAGAAGTCTCACATTGGGGGAAGTTGGACTGAATGGATGGGTCAACCAAACGTTAAACTTGAACACAGGAGGACGCTGTTTGTTTCGCATTTCCAACCAGTCAAAGTCAGTTTGTTTAAACTAAGGACTACTTACCCTAACCAAGTCATTTTTGTGTCTAAACCTAACCCAACCGGATCAGAACTGTGTATTATTTTTTGCAAAGGGTGAGTTGTTTTGGTTTTGAAACAACTTGGAAACAACTTCTGTGAAATGACTACAGGTACTGGACAAACTTTGTATTTGATTTTTAATAGGTGAAAAAATCATTCTGGCTTTTGGAGGATTCTGGATACTGGTCTGGTGGCCCTTAGGGATCAATGTACCCCATTTGCAAACAGCTAGGGAAAGTTATGTCATGTCAATCCTCATCTTTGTCTCCCTTCAATGTCTGTCTTCTCTTTACTGTTGCTTTCCAGTAATACAAAAATGACACAGTCATTAAGCAATGCACATTAAGATGAGGCTTTTACTGCTTCCAAGGTATCACTTCACCTGGACTCTGTATCTATTTCAATGAGGCACCACAGTGATGCACATTGACATACAACTAACATATTATAATAATTTGTCTTAAATCCTTTCCTCTCATTCCTTTCTGTCCAATCCTCTAACATTCTTACTCACCCTTCTTTTATGGTGGTGGAATTATTAATTCTCTCTCTCTCCCTTTCTCCCTCCACCTCCACAAATACAAACTGTGCTCCCACTTTTGGCTCTTGACCTAACAATCAGTAATATTGTTTCCTTTCACCTAATTTTGTATGTAAGTTGCTCCATTTCTGTTACTTGTTCCATGTTACTTGTTTGTGTTAATTGTTCTACAGTTTATATCTATGATGTTCCACATCCGGAAACCCTAAATCTATGGATTTATGAGGACCATGGTTAACTGCTTCTCAGCTCCCTGCAGGGTCACACTAGCTAGACTATCTGTACAGTTTTCTGTTGCACAACCAAAACAACATTTGAACGTATATGTTCGACCAAGACGAGTTTAGTCCAGAGGATAATTTGCAGCGCCACCGTGGCTCTGTCCGGCAATAAGCACCACTCATGATGATTGTGATTGGTTTAAAGAAATGGCAATGAACCAGAGCACTTTTTTTCCCAAACCGGAATGATGTGTGGACCATCCAGACCCTCCTTCACAGTGCTGTGGAGGAGGGTCTGAAAATGCAAGACTACTTGTTCTACTACAGGTTGCAACTGTAGGTTACTCCACTACTCTGGGGACAAAATTGCATAAGGCATTTTTTTGTTTTAAGTTTAAGAGCAGTTATATTTAATACTTTAAGAAGGCTTCCACCACCCCCTTAGGGGTTTTCCGAATTAGAATATATATTCATCAGTGATACAAATGTCCTATTGAATCATACATAAAATTTCTCTTCTGATATTTTGTCAACAAACTTATACAACAAGCCAGTTCGCCACACTCTCTTCAACACATTGGTGTCAGATATGGTTTGTACTTGGCTTGTTGAACAGGCAATCAAAAGGCGATCTCTCAGGATGCAATACTCCTATGTAAGTTCACCAATGTTTTCCCACTCAGATTCACATAGTGAGATATTTAGGCCTTTTACCACTTTTCATCAGCAAGGTTTTTGAACCTTTTACAGTATTAAATTAATAATATACATCAGACAAATATATCAATTTCAGAAATCGAGCCTGATAAGGTTGAGGCACTCTATTGCAGGGCGATAATTAGGAAACTGGATGTGCATTATATTCAGGATAATGATAAACGCATAGGATTCTAAAATATTCATCAAACTATGCAGCTACGCCCCTTTCTAACTCTAAACTATTCCATAATAACCAGCTTCCACCTGACTGTCTCCATCTGGACTCCAGGAAAACATCTCTTGCATAAAAATAGCAAAACTCTCAGAATGTGTTTTGGCTGAACTCTTCCCATTCTTTTCTTGGCTTTGTCTGCTATTCATTTACGCTGTGACTCACTTCTTATGAGCCCTGCCAACCTAACTACACTTTTAACAGTTTGAAATGTGGTGCATGATTAAAATGTAATGTGAAAAAAATGCTACTCACTGTTGTGGCTAACATCCAACAACCAGGAATTAAAACTAAGATGTTGTTGCATTTGGTGAGAATATGTATGTGGCACATATGCATATGTATTTTTTTCAATAAACATTTCAGGTAGCTCTTGGTTAACTACTGGAGCAACAGTGTGTGAGAGGGCTGCTGGCCGTTCCCCAACTAAAACTTCTTCCCTCGCTCTCTCGCCCATATACACACAGCCTATTTTCTCTGCTAAACATGTTATAACTAATCCTTTTCTGGATTATCTCTCCAGCACAGACACACCGTGAGTGTGTATTTGTGTTTGCGTGAAATGAAGATTAGTTGCATTAGCAGTCATGGGGGTTTGGACTGTTTTTTCCCCCAAAAGCCTGGGCATTTATGGATGAGCGTATGAGTTCAGGCTGCAAGTGTGTGTGTGTGTGTGTGTGTTTATGTGTGTGTGTATTCTGTATGTGTTTGTGCTCAGGTGTGCCCTGGGAATGTGGTGAAGTGTAAAGAACGTAAAACGCCAAACAAAATCCTGCAACAGCCGAATAAATGCGTTTTTGAGCAGATTTGTGCGCTTTCATCCAGCATCTGTTTTCAATGGCTTTTTTTCGTGCCTCTGCAAGGATTCTTCTAAAAATTCCAACAACAGTAGAGGGTGTTCCGGGTAATGGATTTTTGTTTGGCATAAGAGCTTGGCATTTCAAAAACAGGGTGACAATCAATAAAATAGACTCCTTTCAATGCTAAAGTGCCCCTTTGGAGCATCTGGCTATTTCTCTCTTTGCATGCAAAATAATGTGGGTTAAGATGTCACTCTGCCCTTTCTGCTGCAGCCTTACAGTTACAATGAGGATATCTACACACGCACATGTGCAGGCAGACGATGGAGTCTGAAAACTGATGTGACAGTGGGATTTATTGCATCTTAATTATTCAAAAGTGTGTGAGCAATGTTGAATGAGAGAGAGTGAGAGAGGGATCAACGAGAATGCAAAAGTAAAGAGAGGCGGGTAAGATAAAAGTAGTCTTATTCCTCAGTCAGTTTATCAAATGGAAACTGTTATCAATTCTGGCTAATAAGAGGGAAACATATTAATCAAACTCAACTGTTGAGGTTTTATAGTTGAATGTCATTTAAAGTGATTTTGCCTTTAACCTGCTGCGATTTACCAAAATAACCACTGTGTCAAACCAAGAAACCATGTGCTTTTCTGAAAGATATACAGCACGTGTAACCATAGCGATCGTGTGTTGGTCTCTGAGCTATGACAAGACTGCTTACTCTGCGGCCTTCACTAGATACTGACGAATGACGAATCAGCATCACTGTGATTTGGAATTGTATTGGCTGCGTTGGGGATCCTTTCTTTACCCTATTTTACCGTGTCAAATCGAGAATATTGATTTCCAACCAACAAAATTTAGTTGAAATAACAGAGAGCAGACGTTGGACAAAGCTGACAGAGAAGGGAAGTGTGTTCACAGGAAGTCACGCTATGGTTGAAAGTACTGACTTTGACGATAACAGAAAGTGATTTGGAGGTATGTTTTGTACTGCAAAGAAAGTTGTGTGAGTGTGTGTGAGAGAGAAAGAGAAATAGATTGAGGAGATGCAAGCACAAAACCACTAACTACACGGGTCCCATGGTTAATTCAAAATAGCTTATAATTGTGGGAAATGTCTTGAGACAAACATGCTCTTCTCTCTCTCTCTCTCACTGATACATGCACCATAGATGCATCCTCCTCTCTTCATCTGTGTCAGCTGAAGTGGAGTGAATTAACTGCTGTGTGTGTCTGCAGGTTGAGAAGCACTTGTTTATTCAGCAGTCACACAGAACATCCTGTAATGAATAAATACATGCTCTGAGAGTGATCTTTGCGTTGGTGCTGTGCCAGATGTGGTCAAACCAAGGCTACTATGTCTAGACTGTTGAATTCGACCTGTAAAGAAACTCTGAGTCAGTGGTGAAATTTGTATTTAAAGCCTTGCATCGCTATAATGAGTCACTTTTGGAAACCCGCATTTAACCCGCATGTCCTATTTAGGACGCTTTAGGATGGTAAAGACAAAATCATGTGTCCCTCTGTTTGCTAGCTAACCAATGAGAAAGCTGTCACAAAGATGGTGCCAGGAAATAATTTCAAAAGGAGGACATTCCAATGATATTAGTGGTACCCTCCATATACTTTGCAATAAGGATATGTTTGAGGCCTTTTGGAGGACATGACATTACTTGGACTATTTGCCTGAAATTATCCACACACACACACACACAAAGGACTGGAAAAGATGAACAGGCTGCTAGAGGATGACTCTCCTGCTACGCCAAAATGGGTCTGATTTACAAAATACATGTGAGCAGAGCACATTTTTTGTGCTCATGTTTTCAGTGTCTTGGCTTTAACTTGCTGTTACTTTAACCGTGTCTCTGTGGTTGCTATCAACCAATCCTGTCTGCCCTTCCTCCCCCAGTTTATTATGTGTGTGTTCTTCTTGTGTGAATGTTAAGCCAGCCTGTGTGTGTGTGTTTGGGTGTATTCACTGTTTGACAATAATTGTGTGTGTGTGCAGTTACGCAGAACTTGAGTCATACTGATACCTTCATGTTTCTCTCTCTCTCTCTCTCTCTCTCTCTCTCTCTCTCTCACTCCCTCATTTCACTCGCTTCTTCTTCTTGAATTTTCCATTCAACCTTCTTTCTTATGTCTTTCTTCCCTCTGATCCTGTTTGAGTGTTTCTTATTACTCTCTTTATTTTTTTACCCATGTGCCTTCCACCCTTTTTTGGTCCCTTCTTTTGCTTTTCATTCTTCTTTCCCTCCTCCTCTCTGCTTGTGTTTGCTATCTATATATCTTTTTTCCTCCTTAAATGCCTGTCTTCACCTTTTTGGTCTTCCTACAATGTTTCTTCTTTTCTTTCTCGACCTCTTTACTCTCTTTCTCATGTGTCTAATTTCCCTCTACATTTTCTTCCTCATCCATCCTTCCATCCTCCTCTCAACAGACACATAATAACTATTGGGAGAGAGAAATAACTTCTAGTTGCATAACCAGGTCACAGGGAGGTGGGAGAGCAGTAATAACAGCAGCAGTCCCATAATCACCAGGTTTTATTAGCTTTCTCACACATGCTACACACACACATACACACACAT
>NC_048426.1:19628898-19651117 GCF_013103735.1 Etheostoma cragini | reverse complement strand
ACACACACACACACACAAACACACACACTCATATACACACACACACACACATTATTTATCTTAAAGCAGATTTAATTGTTGGACACGTGGGGTCAGTGAAACAAGCTGTAAATACAATATTGACATATCACCTTATAAAGTTGTAATGGCTAACATGTTGCCTATCGACGCGTTCAGCAGACAGAGGACAACAGTAACTTTCAGTGTCAGTCATGTTTCTGTCCACCTGATGGAGGTAGGTCGAGTGAAATATCTGTCTCTTTAGCTGCCAAATGCTCCACTATGTTCTCCAGCTAATGCTTTTTGTCTGCTGTTTGGTGCTGAGCTGGTAGGGTTCAGTTTATTTAGAGAGTCTAAAAAAACAGTTTCTTGTTGCAGCTAAAAACAAAGTTGAGTGGCCGGGTTAGGTAGAGTGGGCGCACATGCAGCACATAGATGTTTACTGCTCAACAAGACTAAGGGCCCTATCTTTCACCCGGCGCAGCGCAGGGCCCGACGCAAGTGTCTTTGCTAGTCTCTTTTCTGTTTTGTAGTTTGTAGACGTCCCTAAGCTCTCTAACTGCTGGCTCAACACAGGAACTAAACACAGCAGAATTAGCACAACTTTCATGCATTTCTTTCACATCTAATGCAGTCCCATTCACTTTGTTCACTCCAAAGGAATCACTGCACATGGTAAGGCACTTGTTTTGACATTTTGAACATGTTAAGAGGCTAAAACACATTTAAAACTTGCCCTGTTAAACCTATTGGGTGCTAACTCTAGCAGGAGGATAACACGGTGTAGTTTGACCGATTTGTTTCGTTTTTCTCTCTACTGACAGCACTCCCTGTTTAAAAATAACAGAGCTACGTGTTGAAATCAACCGGAATTCTCCTTTAAGACTGACGCAGTTGTCAATTTCCCATCCATCCTGTTCCTGGATAAAAAGCGGGCAATAAAAAAGGTCCACAGAAACTTCTCGTTCCACATAATCCACTTCACTACTTCCCACATGTATATTGTGTCATAATCTTTTCCCACATTTTTCTAAATACAGTGTTTCCGTATTGCCCTCCCTGACAGTCTGACAAAGTATTACGTTGAGCTACCTATCTTTAGACGTTCTGACATTACGAATTTGGGTGGAGCAAAAATAATCAGCGGACTAAATATTCGAACCACTAGATGGCAGCCCATTTGGGATATTCTACCTAATTATTTCTGCCCTATGATGTCGTTTGAAAAGTGTTAATAACTTTTACTGCAAGGGGAGCATAAATTGGTGTGACTAAATTCACATGATTTATTTCTACTTAGTGCAGTTCATTCTGCTGATGTCGGTGTGTGTTTTATTCATGACCCTTTTTAGTAACCTTGATTAAGTAAATGTCTGGCATTTATCTTGCAGGTTTTTATTTGGAGTTGTTTTGTCATGTGGAGGTCTCGGTGTGACTCCTCTTAAACGTTTATTAATACAGTACAGTCTCCTCTGTCAAACTGTCTCAATCCATCTCTCTACCTCGCTCTTTCCATTACAATTACTCACACACGTTCTCCCATGCACATGTACACACACACACACACACACACACACACACACACGGCATACTTTCATCAGACTGTTTGCAGTTAAAGTCCAAGCTGTACATACGCTTACTAAAGACTAGCTTTGTTGAAACATAAGCTACACTTTCACTATTTCAACACAAGGCATAGCTAAATATCTACTGTTCCAACATGTCTTCATTATCAAACCCTCCTTGACACTGCAAAGTGGAAAGAAATTACCAGCATACAGGGCTAGAAAATGTAGCTCCTATTTAACAATTTTTTTCCATGTGGGGGAGTCAATGTGCAGACAATCCAAAACTACACACCGTGGCTTAGAGAAAATTTTTTTTAAAGTCACAAACAGTACCAGTTTCTCATACCAAGACTCTTGAAGAAGAAAAACATGCAGATTGTCAAGTTTCAAAGTTAAACGCTTGATGCACACTGGGCATGTAAACAAAAGTCAGACCTATCTCCACAGTGCTGTGTCAGCGCTGCAGTATGCTTTGGCTAGATAAGGGGAAAAAATACGCAACCCAACACATTCTCACTCACATCGCGTCAAAAAGCAACGCTTGGTCGGGTGCCTTTGGCGTTTGTTTTTGCCACAAAAAGTCTCCTTCAGCGTCATATTTAAAACCGCTTGGTTCGGCCCTTTGGCGTCACTGTTTGACGCTCTCGGGACTGGTGTCTAGCGGTAATGCGCAAAATTTAGACGTGCCTGGCTGCGACGCTTGGGTCACTTTTTGACGCTCTGGGTCAGGACAAAGGTTAACTGACATGCGGCACAAGAGAGTGAGGGTTTGGTTTAGGAAAAAATCGTGGGTGGGGTTACAAAATTTACGTTTCATGGTTGTTTGACCCATGCACCACCCCAGCCAACCCTCCTACGTGGCATTCCGGGCTTCCATGCAACTCACTGCTGTTGTCACTCTTCATAATTTGTTGTCTAACAGTGGCCAAGCAGCTGCTGTTCCCTGGACGTTCCATGCAGACTCTAAAGGAGTGTCACTATTTGATGAGTTTGGAGTCAGAACGTGTTGTTATACCAATCACAATCGCCCTCAATGGTGATAAGACCTGGCAGTGATGGTGGAAAAATAGATGGCGAAGATAGTGGAAGGGGAGGAGATCAGCTGACACCCAGCGCGTGACAGACTCTGATAGTCAGATATTGGCACACAGACTTTTAAGAAGGGGGAAACAACTAGTCACTGCCAACACTCTAAAAACTCACTAATTTATGCATACAGTATTAGGTTTGTGTAAACTGTACACAGATGGTTGCAATGACTTCATGGAGTCTTGTTGTCACTGTAAGGTTGCCAGGCAACCAGTAAAGACACTTTACAGGAGTGTGGGTGGATGGCTTAACTGATATTTGTACTTCCTCATGAACCACAAATTGTCCTTTTCAAATTTTTTGTGTATAGATTACACTATAAACAAGATGAATCTTTTTTATTAGTGTAAGCATTTCAGGGGTTGTGGGGTATAGTTTTTGACTTTTAAAAGTGCCAGGTCACCTGACTTTCCTCGTTCGTAACTTGGATGCTTAGCTTGGCTAACTGCATCCCGGCTCCAGCTCTATGTTTAATGCAAGGTCATAAAAGCACTCTCACTCTGCTCGTCTTACTTTTGCAAGAAAGCGTATAAACATATTTGCCAAAATATCAAATTTTACACTCAATTTTGAACTGCAGTCATGACATATTTAGCCTAGCTTAACATAAAGACTGGAGGCATGTTGGAAAATAAGGCAACAGCATGTAACTCATTTCTAATAAAAACAAAACAAAAAGTCAATAGAGTCGTGAACTGGAAGGAGTAGAATTTCAGGTCTCTGGGCTTGAAAAACAAAGGTCCAGTTCATTTTCTGCATAGTTGGAGCGCTTCCAAGGCTTGGATTGGCATTAAAAAAAGATTCCTGGTTAAATTGTTGGTACAAAAGATCACCATCTGCCTTAGACAATATCTGGTTCTTAAATGAAAAGCAAAATGTTCCAGTCTGTAAAAGGAATTTTATTCTAACTCGTCACATTTAACAAAGTATTAGGAGCAGTGGACAGCTACACATACAGAATCTGGCAAGCCCCTTTGGGGTTCAGTATCTTGTCTTCAGTGACAATTTGACATGTGGCCGAGGAGCCTGGGAATCAAACCACCAATCTTGTGGTTGAGTGGTGCCACAGCAAATCCTCAAAGACGAATTCCCTGACTGGGAAACAAACCCAGGCCGCGGAGGAAATAGCGCTGATCCTAACCACTAGTCCACCAGGGAAGGCTTACTTAAGCCAAAGGCGGGGAATCCAGTCCAATTCAATTCTAGAGCCATGTTTTCCAAAGTGTTGGACTGCTCCTTTGAGCTGCAGTTATGCCCACTGGATACAGACTGTAGGAAAACTAAGACTGCAGTGATGTGCACTTCTTAAAGGAAATCGGATCAATTTGTGCCTTGTATGCAAATACCAGGGTTTGGAATTCAACACAAGCACCATGAATGAGCGGTGGAGTGTGAAGCTGATGAGTAACACAGGAGGGAAATTAAGTGGACCAGATGGGAGATGTCTAAGGGCACAAATTCACACTATTCTGCTTTTATAGTAGTAAAAGCGCTGCTTCAACTGCATTTGTGCTGATGATGAAAAGCTGTTTTGTTTCAATCCATCTCACTCAGCATATGGCACTTATGTACAACTCTTATACCATTTGCTCCACAGAAGAAGCCACATTTGCACCATTGCTTTCACTATTTTCTTTCAGGTTGCCATCCTGAACTGTCAGAGACTGTCCATTTGATCTCTTCAAAGTGCAATGTGGTTTCCAAAGCAGATTGAACCTGTCCGTTGTCAGTCTGCTTCGTATCCACTGCAATGCACAGAAGAAGAAAACAGTGCTGTCAATTCCAACGAAATAGCATGAGCACAACCCTAAAGCTTGAGCTGGTCAGTGTTCATGGTGAGAAAGTGTCAAGTTTGACAGCATCTGTAGAGCATACCTGCAGGATCAGGATTTGGCTGCAGCGTGAGCCTCACGCAACAGCTGGTTGTGCAGAATGATTCCAAGTTTCTGGGCAGGAGTCCCTGTTGTTTTGTTACTGGTAGTACAGATATCAAGTGGAAAGTAATTCATCCCTTGCAAGAGGAAGTGCTTGGGTTTGTCAGTATTGAGCTCTGTTGGCCTGTGGGCAAAAATCCAGCTGGAGATCTTAGCAAGGGAGGCAGCAGGAAGAAACCTTGCCCTCAAACACTTGAAACTGTGAAGCTGCATGGTGATACCAGATTAAATGAGAAGCCCGCTGAATGCTAACAACAACGTCGGTTCAACAGAAATTGTGAACATGTCAGTGAGAAATCAAGTGTTTTATGTAGTCTTAGAGTCTGAATTAACAGTCAATGCAAGGGTATTATCCTTTTCTTTAGTCTCATTGTGCTAGACCCTCCTCCACAGTGTTGCTAGGGAAGGTCTGGGTTGTCCACACAGTATTCCAGGATGGGAGAAAAAGATGCTCTGGTTTTTTGGCGTTTATTCAAGCCAGTCACAATCATAATGGGAGGTGCTAAGCACCGGGAAGAAGCCGCGGTTCATCTGCAAAAACGTCTCTGATAGGAACTTGTTTTTTTGGAACGTGTGTATGAATAACAAAGGTTGCTTATTCCGGAAACAGAAAACTCAGATTGGTCAGAGAGTCTAGCTAGCTGTCATAGTCCTTATAACTCAACAAAACTTTAAAAATCCAACACAAAGGACATCCTGCCGAAGAGAAGGAAATCCGGTAGCTATCCCAGATATGGAACATCGCGGATATAGACTAGCCTTTCTTGGATTTGGAAATATGTGTGGCTCTAAATTACAGTCATAACATAATAAATAAAAGCTGACTTTGTTGATTTTTGACAAGCCTATGACACTATGAATGGTAAGGTCATGAACCAATAACAGACTCCATATTTAGTCCCCAAAAGTAACAGAATAAAAAGGAAAAACTAAAAACAAATTGTTCTCTGTGCTAATGTTATTGGTAAAGGATCCTCTGGAAATTGAAAAGAATAGCCTCTTTTGTTACTATGTTAACTAAAAAAAACCCACTATCCACCGCTTTAAAGTGTTTTCTTTTCATTACTCAGTATCACACGAGTAAGTAGAGACAACACATCCTCATACCTTTTAAAGGCATTAAATGCTGATTTTGAAAGACTCCCAAAACATCTGTGGGGTTTTGATCATGAATCTACACAGGGTTTATGCATTTGGCCCCTGGTTGGCCTGTGCTAAATTTGTGTCTTGTCATCAAAATATAGCCCAGTTTTCCAATGTGCGCAGAATTGCACTTGTTGGACTCGTTGCTCGGTAATAAGTCAGAGTCTCACCAATGGACATTTTTGTCTAAAAAATGTATTGACAGGAAAGAGGTGGAAGAGAACATTAAATCAATGGGGGCACGCGCGCACACACAAACACACACACACACACACACACACACACACACACACACACACACACACACACACACACACACACATACACACACACACAACCTTGTACTCTCATTTGCATATTTTTTTGCAGGCCCCACAGCAAAGTAAGCAGCTAAGCAGTATTTGGGCTGAAATGGCAAAAATAAATTATGTACAATTTTAAAAAACACGAAACTGCAGAAAGAGTTTTTTTCCCTCACAATGACATGGCTTAAGGATGGTTTTCACATTGCATTTAGTCACAGTCTCAAAAAATAGCTGTAGGTGACAGAATTGGATATCTAACTGTGTCAAAATAGCTGCTAGTTAGACTGAGGGCCATTTAGAAATGTGGATCATTAAAGTCTTAAATCATGAAAGCAGTACACTTAACACTGTTTTGATGTTTGGACAGGGGAGTGGGGTTGGACGGGGGTGTTGCTGTAATGACTGAAAACATGTCTGACAGGCATTCTGCTTGTCTCCAAGCTGTTTCACCCATGCTTTAATCACTGAAACGAGATGGATGACTGTAACAGCCTCTGTAGTTGTGTAGACCACGTGCCTGCATGACCAGGCTATTAATACGAGTACCAAGTCAATCTGTGTTGGGTAGTGTTGACTGAAAATGTATAATCACAGCCACGGTAATTCAGGATCAACCTTCTGTTCATCGTTATGTCTTCATTGTTCTTTTTCCTTTTTTGTTTAAAGATGTGGGACTGATTTAATGATTTTACCAAGAGCTTCCACAGTGCACCACAATGGCAATATGTCTTTGCTTTGTTGCATAACCAAACAGTATGTTGTATATATGTAACAAAGTGTGTAGACACCCCAAGATCACACCCGCATGGGATTTATTTTTTTATATGTACATCCTTCCAAAAGCACGAGGCCTTAGTTTGCTGCTCAAAAAGCTTCTTTTGTTAGGAAGGCTTTTCACAATATTTTGTAACTATAGGTGTAAAGTGAATCACACAAAAAAACAGCCTTTACTTTGTTCAAATGCTAACTCACTGCTGTCAAAACTGTAAACCACACAGTCAAAACAGACTGGATTTCAGTCTGGTACCTATAAAAACTCTGCTAATTGCAATTATAGCTAAAAGACCAAGCATGTGTCTTGTTTCATACTTGTTAGTGATTATATACGGTATTTAAATAGAGAAAGCTCAGAAAGCCTTTTTTTTAATAAAATCACCAGATAAGAATTAAACAATTATACACTGTACTGTTTTTCAGAAAGTAATGGAGGTGAAAGCAATGGAAACACATTCATTAGTATTTAGAGATGATGCAGACATCCAGTGTAATGAAGACCCGCGTAATGCTGGAGAGAGGAAGGATTAGTCACACTATTCTTTCTTACTGTTCTACTGTTTTTTCCAGTAATTCCGTTAATTACTAGAGACAAAATACTATATTGAAGCAAACTGCTGATTTTCATTCGTTCTTTTTTACCTTACATAAAAAAGGCTATATTATAAAATCTGTGTCTTTTCTTTAAAGAAACTTTTTGAGTAGTGTGAAGTAACTCAAATTGTTCAAACGATAAAGATGAAAAGTTTGTGTTGTCTTGTCGGTGTATGACGCTAGTGTGTTTACCCAGTGTGTTCTGAGTGACAGTGTGTGTTGTCTAGATGAGGACTGTTGTATCGCTGCACTGAGCCTGTTTTGAGACGTGTGTGAAGAGTTGTGTTGTTTGAATGAGTTTTGCAGGTGTTGCAGACTGTAGTTAGAGGTTTGCACACGGGGCTCCTTTAGCAATTGAAAAAAAACTGTTATGTAATCAATCAACTGGGGAAGTTTCATAGTGATATCTATTAGTTAACATGTTTATCCTATTTACCTCTAGCGTCTCACTTTAACCAGGATGGAGGTGTCTCATAACAAAAAAAAATCATAACAAGAAAAACTTTGAGCAAGCATGTTAAAGTATGTGGACAGGGTTAGTATTGGCACAAAGATAAACTGGATCAATCATACAGTTATGGTTATTGCTGCCGTTGTTCTGGACATACAGTGTATGTAAAAAGTTAGGAAAGGAGTCAATCCCCATAGACCCCATGATAGAACTTTGTAGCAACATTAAAGATGTTTACAGCCCGCTGGGCTGCCATCACAGTAGGAGAGCATAGACTGTGGGCTTCATTCAGCACGCCTCAGCTCCATCCGCGCTCCACCTTTTTGCCCGTTTTTTTGTCACCAGGGAGCCCATGTCCATATTTTATACAATCTATGGTCAAAACGTGGTCCTGGAGAGACTTACTGCAGCGGAAACTAGTTTTCAATGCTTTCTTTCTTTCTCTTCAGTCTCAGCCACTGTTCATCTCTCTGCAACACAAGCCATACCCCCCATTCACCACAGCTCATGTTTACCTTAAGTGAAACTGATCAGGCAGATACAGATAGAACTTCCCTTCCTCTCTATCTCTCTTCTTTTGCCTTTTTATTTTTCACCACCCACTCCCCCTTTCTCCCTGATTTACCATGCATCCTATT
The DNA here is from genome assembly GCF_013103735.1 of Etheostoma cragini. Lineage (NCBI taxonomy): Eukaryota > Metazoa > Chordata > Actinopteri > Perciformes > Percidae > Etheostoma > Etheostoma cragini. The sequence continues at coordinate 19,642,621 of NC_048426.1, read as the reverse complement.
CTTCCTCTCTCTCTCCCATCTCAATCTCACGCATGGTGTTTAAATTCACCACCAGTCCTGGCCTAACCCCATGTTCATCTAACTGAAAGTGATAGCGCAGAGCCACATAGCGTGTGGAAACCACCATGTTGTTCTCTGAAAATGGGCCCATGATATATTCATCACGGCACAGGCAATAGGAATCCTGAGAGAGACCGGGAGAGAGTCTAATTTTGCTCCGACTGTTTGGGGTTTTATTTTGTGTGGCTGGATATAGTATGTGTTTGCTGATAGTGTGTGTGTGTGTGTGTGTGTGTGTGTGTGTGTGTGTGTGTCATGTCATTCAACTGCCCGATTCTTCAACTCTGACACCTTCCATAAAAGCCCATCGCGTGCCAGGAAGCATCAACAAAACACAGTGCTAATGCATGCCCCCCACTGTCTCTCTCTGTCCTTGTTCTCCGTGTCCTGACTCCATTTGTCCAGTGAGATGACCCAGAATTCTTCATAATGACCATTATTTTTTATTAAAATGTAATAATTACAGATCATTTAAATGTACTCTCTATAGTGAGAAGTCACTCCCACTTGATTGCCGTCTCTGTGGGTTATTTCTTCCGTTCTGACATTTTTAAAGTGAGATCAAATGTGTTCTCTCTACAACTGTTTGTAGAGAGGGCTCAAGTGCCCCTTCAAAATGTCCCTTCAACTGATGGTTTCCTGGAATTGTACTCCACAGAGAAAATAAAGTTACCCCAAAATTGCAACTCAGGTTGGTGGAAATCCAGGTTGTGTCCTACATGTGCAGTTGGAACTGCACTTGTTAATTTGATAATGAAAGATCAGTATTGCACCAATCTGTAACCCCATTTGTGTGCCGATTTTCCTCCTCAACAAAAATAAGTGTATTGACTGTAAATTCTGATATTTAAGTGGGTATTTAAATAATAGCCAGCATGAACAAATAGTGCCTGGTCAGTAATACAGGTGGGGTGAAATTACCTGTAGCCAACAATAGTGGTTCCCACATGTCACTGTCCCAGGAATATTAAGTCTGGACCCCTCTGGCCCTCCTAACTGTAGCAAATATTTTCTAAAGCAGAAAAAAATAAAAATAAATAAATGGGAAACAGTTTTTTCAATTAAATTGCCATTGAAGTTTATGTTACCCTGTAATATAAAATGTTACGTTTGCCTTGGCTAAGTGGATCTAATGTAATGTTTAGCCATAGGCGCTGTTAGACCAGCACCTTTACATTGTGTAAATCCGTAGTATAACCTATAACATGACATTAAATTTCAGTTATGGAACGGAGGAGGTTCTGGCTATTCCACACAGCATTCTGGGATGTGAGAAAAACGCGCTCTGGTTTATCGACATTTCTTTAAACCAACTGTAATTGTCATGGGTGGCGCTGTGCTCCCCACGGGGCCGCTGCCAAATGAAAAATAATCAGCGGAAGCAAACTCAGATCAAACAGATAGTCTAGCTAGCTGTGTCAATTTGCCCTGCGGAGATCTGAGAAGCAACAAAAAAAAAAAGCAGAAGGAAACGGAAATCGACGTGAATACATTCATCCAGCGGAATTTCCTGCGGCACCGGATACATCCAGGAAGTGGAACATCAAGGACATAGACTAGGTTTGGATTAAACCTTGCAACCTTCATCCCAGCTTTTTGAAGTCTGGGCCAGTCCTATGGCTGCTATTGAGGCCTGTGTTTGCACTGCTGCGTATACTTTTTAATTGCTCCTCAGAGGATGAATACTAACTGAATTGAAGGGAATTCCTTCTAATAGCCCTGTTGGGTTGAACAGTATGCATTTAAGGGTTGAAAATGAAAGACTGTTTAATTTTATTTTTGTCCCAGTGTGAATACTGCATAATATACCATACACTTTTTATTCCCTCTATTAGTCTCTTTTCCTCCCTCCATTTCAGATTTAGTACCGCCTCATGGATCAGTTTCTTGTTTATATTCAACATGGCAGCTACCAAACGCCACCAAAGTGCAGCAACCCGTTGATGCCACTGTCACTTCTTCGTCACCCGGCTCGTCGGTCTGATTGGTTGAAGGACTGTCCAATTGCGTACAGAGTCATTTGAACTATGCTTGTTGGTCAGGCCTCTTGTGCAGAGACAATACAGAGCAGACTCCCCAGACTGATGCTCAATTTCAAATCTGAAGTAATGATGGTAGATCAAGGCTTGTTATTTTTTTACTTCCTGTAAGTCAACTCACTTAAAAAATGAATTGAATGTAAAGTACTTTAGCTGAGTTACTCTACTATTACTGATAACTTACATCATGATATTCCCCTGTGCACAGTCTGATGAAAAGGTGAAGGTTATAGATGTTACCTGATATGAATCTATTTTTCCATTTTACACCCAAGCTACAGTAGACATCTCAGTAATAAGATGTGGGTTTGTGCATGTGTGTGTCAAGTAACAAAGTATTTGTACATTTATTTAAGTAGAAAGTTTGGGTATCTATACTTTACTGGAGTAATTATTTTACAGCAGACTTTTTACTTCTACTCCTTAGATTTTCTTGCAATTATCTGTACTTCTTACTTCTTGCATTTAAAAAAAATAGCCTTCTAATCTCTATTTCAGTTTGACTTGAACAGCTTGTCATTGTTCAAAAATATATAAAAAACAAAGGAAACCTTTCCAGATAAATCTGGATAGAAGTTTGACTTTTTGCTCCATTATAATACTTATAGGCAACTAGTCATCATGTCTTCCACTCCATAAAACACACGTTTCACAGTAGTACACGTAAATGGTTCTTTGATGTAATTTGCATTGTACTAAAATGCGTTCATTTTCAATGGGCATAAATGCAGCTGAAACAGGTGGAGTCAAAACTTTTCATCATTAACATTTTAATATAACATTAAAGTCATTATGGCCTTTATAAAAATGTTTTTTGGGGAGGTGGGGTAGTGCACTGTGGGCCCCTGTGGCGTGGCCTAAGCTTATGTTCTTAATGGCATTTTTTTTCTCCTTACATTACTTTTATTTTTATACTTTAAGTAGTTTTTACTTTTTTATTGGTAGAAACCAGTACTTTTACATCTTTACTTGAGTAAAAAGCTTGAGTTGATGCTTAAACTTCTCCAAACTCTTTTGAAAGCCTAGAATCTATACTTCTAGTAATGAATGTGAATATTTTTGACACCTCTGCATGTGTGTGTGTGTGTGTGTGCGTGTGTCTGTGTTACAATGGTTCATTGGAGACATCCTGTTCCCAAAGTACAGTGGCAGGTCATAATGATGGTTCTCTCCTCTATCCTGTGTAACTCGCTCCCCTTTTTTTCTTTTTGTGTCTTGCTGCTAAACTAGGACAAGGACATACATTGAAAAGTAGTGCTTATTAGTGTACTGCCCTGGTCACACACACAGACACACGCACGCACACACACACAGACACACGCACACACGCACGCACGCACATACACACAGGCACACACACGCATACTCCCCCCCCCACTCACACACACACACACCTACATTTACACACACACAGACACACGCACGCACACACACAGACGCACGCACACACACGCACACATGCACACGCACGCACATACACACAGGCACACACACGCATACTCCCCCTCCACACACAACACACACATACACCTACACTTACACACACACACGCCCACACACACACAAGCGGTAACACAGTCTCTTGCCTGAAGGTGACTGTGGGAGATGAGAGGAACCAGTCATTTTGCAACAGTTACCTCCTGTTTTATCGGATAAGTACAGGCCATCCAGTTGGCACAGTAGGCAAGGACACGCAAGGCTTTACTTCCATGTCTATAGTCACTACTTGAAACTTTTTATAAAGGTAGTGAACCAGTATTGAAAATGCTGTGGGACAGACAAGACTGGATACTAGATTTTGTCCTGTAATGAGCTGCAGGAAGACAGACAGTTTGGTGGTAAAGTTGAAGATTCCACTGAGACATGGACAGGATTATCCACAATCCTTAAACACTGCAACGATTCAAATCCCGGCTCAGACTGTGATTTGAAACACATTTGGTGTATTTATACAAGGTAGGGATGGGAACATTAGCTGCTTTTAAAGTTGTTTGGCAAAGCACTTGGCAACAAAGCAGAACGCTCCAAATAAACAAAGAAAGCTAAATTATTTCATTACAAAATGTACAATGAAATATTATAAACTGACCCCAATGTATTAACCCAGTCACACCATTTACAGTAGTGATGTTTGGATACAAATCTTTCATTGCACATGTTACACGTCCCAGGCAAGGAGACCGGGTAACAGATTTAAATTCCCTGAAAGACAGGTGAAATAATGGGAGAGTTTGACAAAGCAGCTTTCTTGTCTTCTCCCAAATGCATCTGAGTTTATTCATTCAGAACAAATCATAAAAATTGCCATTTTCCATTTTTCCAAAATAACACAATATCACATCCTAAAAATTCACATTCTAAGCTAAATCAGTTATACAAGACCACAATGGCTGCGCAGTGCACTTCACACGGCTACGCTGTTATAAAAGTTGTTGCCACACATAGCTGCCTACGAATACTGGTCATATAAACAGAATCCCCCACAGACACAGAAATACAGGATCAAACATTTACCTTTTCTTTAAAGCTATATACACAAAACCACAATTTATCAATTTATTATGTTGGTTTTCAAAAACCGGACCCTATTTTTAAAATAGTGCTTAAGCAATCAAAAAAAAAACTAAGACGCGGGTTCTTTTGAGAAACTGTACTGCACCCCAGTTGGGAGTTGGGGCTTTCAGGGAGTTAACAGATGCAGGCAGTGTCTGTCCCCTGATGTACACACCAAACTGCTCTGTCCTTTGTGGGTCTGCTGAAACATGCAAAGCCAGATCAAGTCTAGTTGTTAAACATATAATGGTCTTTAACAAGCTCATGTCATGTAAATAAAGTCACATGGAGCCTTGAATGATTGAAGGCACAGTTCCTCAGTCTAACCCAAAAGGGAGTAGACTCATCTGTCCTCTAAGGTGCCTCAGTTACCTAGCTGTCATTAGAAAGATCAACTGTCACTCACAGCACAGACCCACTACCAAATAAACTGCATTAACTGACTCTGTGTGTGTGTGTGTGTGTGTGTGGGTGCGTGGGTGCGTGGGTGCCTGTGGGGGTGTGTGTGTGTCTTGCATCCAACAGTAGTCTTCATCTCAAATGAACGTGTGAGTGTGTGCGTGTGTGTTCCTGCCACTCTGAGAAGTCAGAACAATGACACAGCTGGTGGACAACTTTGGACTCTCGCTCTCTGCTCCCATAATTCACTTTAATTTTTTTCTTCTCAAATTGTCTTTTGCTTCCTCTCCTTAGATCGTCTCCACCAATTCCTTTTCTCCCTCTTCTGTCTCACCACATCTTTTTCTTCTTCAACTCCACCACCTCGCTACATCAATTTCTTTATTCCGTGTCACGTTTACTTTTCACCTCCCACCTTTCACTCCCTCCCTCTCAATCAATGCCACAAATAATTAACGCCTACAGCTTTAGCTCGACAGGCCAATTAAAGTCAACTGTGGGATTAACTGGTTGATGGCCACCCACCTGGAAGGAAAAAGCCAGACTTGGTCTCATTTGTCAACGTCCATCCTGGTCCAGGCTCAAAATGGAGTTTGGAGGTTAATAAAAGTGTAATTTATATTAGAAAACGATTGTCAGCATACAATTATATCATGACATGAGCTATTTTTTGAGCAGCTTGTGTTGATTTAGTCTTATCGCTCTTTACTGCAGTGTTGATTTTGGACTCTGGGGGCAGCAATCTTTAGCTAGAAAGATCTTAAAGTGGCTGCTCAGCACCAAACCAGCTAGTGAACATAGTTAAACATTTAGCGCCTATAGAAACTGCTATTTCACTTACTTTTTTTAAATTGAGTTTCTTGTCTATTTAGGGACAATAGCTATGACATTAGCAGATCCAGATTTGACAAATGCAAGGTGTTTAGGACATCTATCCTTCGCTGATTTGCAGTATTTTCCCTGATCAGGCTTTTATAAAACAACAACACCACCAACAACAAAATCAATGTCAAAACAAACAAAAAGTTTCTAAACTTCTCAGTAAATACAGAAAGAAAATGTACACAAACATTGTGTCACAACGGGACACCATTTGTGCTTACATCTCTGTTGTTGGTCAAGCCATAATTTGCCTTTTGTGTTACACACTTTTTTGTTCTGTTTGGGATTTAGGTTCCGTGGATAAAGGATTCCATAAGTGTAAACGTTTTAAGATCAGTTCAAAGATTTGCAATGAGACAAGATGAAACTTGCAATGAGCCGGTCCAGTCTGAAAGCTGCCAGTTCATGCTCAATGGTGTTTTAAGCCTCCAGTGTCTCCAACAATGCTGTGACCTTTGGCTTCAAGGCACCTAACCCTAATCCTGACCCTAACCCAAACCTAACCCTAATCCTGACCTTAACCCTAACCCACACCTAACCCTAATCCTGACCTTAACCCTAACCCAAACCTAACCCTAATCCTGACCTTAACCCTAACCCAAACCTAACCCTAATCCTAACCCAGACCCAAACCTTAAACTTAACCCTAACCATTGCCTAATCCTGGTCCCTTCCAGGCAGCGATGCTTGGAAGGAGACAGGCTTAAAACAAAGATAAACCCAGTTCACACCATAGACTGTTAGCATTAATATTTACAGTCCAGTTTAACGCCAGTCAGACGAGATGAGACAGTGTATCATCTCCATAACAACGCCTCGTTGTGCTTCCGTTCTAACTTCCCACTTCCAAACTTTTATTCCAGGATTTATCATTTGCTGCGTCTGAATATGAACATGGATAACGTAAGTGATAGTGAGATGCTTGTTACGGTTGCATTTCTAGAGATGAATCGTCGAAAACATGTTTTATTTCTCAGATTCTCTGCTTCATTCTGCCACCACTGGATGCTCCCTCTCTTGAGTCACTCTCTATCTGGCTTGACCATGTAACGTTACTGTGCTTTCAGGCTGTCTGAGGCTCCGTCTAAAACTCTGCAGTTTCAACCAGCTATTTGGAACATAGAAATAAAATGGATTATGGATCATTTTATTTCTATAGTTTGAAACAGGTGACGAATCTTTGGTCTGAACTGCATGGGCTGTACTCACCAGGAGGACTGACATTTGTTCTGTACATTGGGACTATACAGTTCTGGTTAGCTACTCCTCTTGTCGTGGTCCAGTCATTATTTCTCTGTGTAATGTGTTAAGACACTGTGCCAGGGTTCAGCCCATTTAAACACATAAAAAAATGCTAAATTCATAAAACTGTCAAAATACAGTAGATGTTCAATCCCTATTGTTGTTTTATCAAGTGTGTAATTTTGGGTGTAACGTTGGCGGGGTTGAGACCGCCACTTCTCAGCAAAACGTCAAACACTTAATTTCCTGATTCCTGGGGAATTTTTCTGCAACATGTTGTGCCTTTTTCTGACACAAGTTGTGGTATAAACGTATTTACTTATGTAAAGGAAATTATAGTAGATTCTTGGGGTGGGCTGCACTGGCCAGTTTTATTGAGGGAGGAGGGTAGTAGTTGGTAGAGCAGGTGCACATATATATAGAGGGTCACTCCTCGACCAAGTGTCTGCGGGTTCGACTCTGACCTGGGGCCCTTTGCTGCTTGTCATGTATGTATACAATTTTCAAAAGAGTGATCCAGTGAGGTTAATTATTAAAATGACTGCAGCACTAACCTGGACATTGCTGTTGCAGCTAATGTTGACAACATGAACAAGCAGGCACATAATCACCATGATACTATATGAAACAAGGTCGGTTATGCTAATAATGTCATTAGCTTAGTAAAAATTAGTAATTAGGGCATTCATTAGCCAATATTTTTTATGTCAACATAATTGTTTAGGCATAATTAGCCATGGTCTGTAGATAGAATCAGGTCAGCCTGTTTAGGTTTTTCAAAGAAACACAAAGAAAGCAGAGACCAAAACAAACAGACATTTATTCTCTTAAAAACTCAACGTTCCAAAATGCAACAGAGTTGAGGTGCAGAGAAAACCATTTTCTTTGTTTTTGAATGCTCACTGAGCAGTCAAACTCTCAAACTTTTGGTTCCGAAGAAAAAAAGACCTCTGTTTCAGCGCATAAATTATTCTCTCTCTTTTCCACAAAATCCACTCTTTCTGTTCCCTTCAAAGCTTTGTTATTCAAAGGGAGGAACTCTAACGCCTTTTCATACAGACAAAACTAAAGCTGCACTTGTATGAGTGTTACCTCCACAATAGGCTCACATTGCCAGACCTCCCCCCACTGCGCTGCAGAGGAGGGACTGGGCTGCGGTTTATTGGCATTTCTTCAAACCAATCGCAGTCGTGCTGGGCAGTGCTAAGCACAGAGCGGAGCCCCGGTGCCGCTGCAATATAGACTCAGGAAGGAACTTGTTTTGGTTGAACGTGTATGTCCGAAGGTTGTTTTAGTCGTGCAACAGAAAACTCAGATTGGACAGATAGTCTAGCTAGCTGTCTGGATTTACCCTGCAGAGATCTGAGGAGCAGTTAACCATAGTCCACATAAATCCACCGGAGTTTAAAATTCCAACAAAAAGAAAGCGGCAGGTTACTGACAGAGTGAAATCTGGCGGAATTTCCGGCGGCAACAGAGCAATCCCGGATTTAGAACCTTGTGGATACCACCTACACAACAACTTGACAGCTCAAAGCTGCAACTTGGCGATCATATATTTTTAACCTAGATAGATTTTCAACCTAGATTGTTGTCTGCATGTGTATTAAGTGAGCTGTATGAATGGTATTGTGACAGACCTACTCTACCGGTCAAAAGTTTGGGGTCACTTAGAAATTTCCATTGCCCTCCATCATAGACAGAATACCAGCTGAGATCAGTTGCATTTTTTCTTTTTAACCAGGGCAGCAGTTTTTAGATTACATTATGTGCTTACATAATTCCAAAAGGTTTCTTTAATGTTTTCTCACTTAGTTTTTTAAAGTGATATCAGATTAGTCAACAGAATGTGCCTTTGGAACATTGGATGAATGCTTGCTGATAATAGGCGATGTAGATGTTGCATTAAAGATCAGCCACCCACTCCGATCAGCTGGTATCCTGTCTATAATGGAGTGGAATGGAAATTTGTAAGTGACCCCAAACCTTTGACCGGTGGTGTACATCTCCAACTAAACTTGATCAAACACCAGCATTTCATTTCATTTATATTTTTATCTTGAACTATCAACAGTGTGGTAAGACAAAACTAAAATAACAAAACCACTAAATGAAACACAAACAATCTGAACGAAACAACAACAAAAAAACAGAAGTAAATGTAAATTTATACATATAAGAAATTTGCTTATTTGGTGCTGCCCAAAATTATCTTATTACAAAGTGAATAGATATGCAAATACAGCATACAATCTTTCAGATCTTCCTGTAACTTACAACAATATAAGAAAGTACAAAAATACATTTACGATACATTTACGTTCCTATATTTCGGTCTATTCTTTTCTATATTGGTCAAGTTATGTTTTCTTTGATGTATGTTTCTATGTTTGAACAGAATGATATTATGGCTCTGTTTGATGTCATTCTTTAGTCCCTTCCTTAAGATCACCCCACAGACTGAAACACACATGCTTTTAACACTAGTTCGCACAAGAGGTTGTTTGAACCTATAATACAAAGCATGTGCACCAAAGCATTTGCCTTGGAGGAAAGTGTGCTTATTAACTTATTCACTTGACTCTGTCGTAACTATAACTTGAAACAGCCAACTTTGTTACAAGCTGCTCTAACTTCTTAGTCTTCTGCCTCATTTTGTCTTCTTTAATTTCTTTCTTTCTTTCTTTATTCTTTGGTTGGTTACATATTCTAGTCTGTTGAGTATGTGTTGAGGATGTAAGAAAGGTTAATAAAGGGGTCAGTGATGTAATGTAATGGACGCTGATGTTGTTGACAGTGGTCATTGTTGATTACATCGTGTCAACTTTATAGGCTGATGTGATCTTTTTCCTACAATGTGTAGATTACTCTGACGCTGCTATCCATACACCTACTGGTATTTGTCCTCGTACTGTTAAGGTTGTGTTCCAGTTGGACTGTGTGTAGAACTTGTATGTATTTATGTGTCTTGTATGTGTTTATACATGCTACACACCTAATTGCACTTTGGGGACACAAATAAAGTTAAAGTTGAGGTTAAAAAAGAATGTCACGATGCCAACCCAAGCACACTGTCTGTTATCCCGCCAGGATAATGATGTGTAATTTACAATAATTACTATTTTCCCCTTCCAATGCGGAAGGATACCTAATATCTTTATCATGATATTATCTATCTATAACTGTCATTCACAATGAAGCTCCACAGAGATTATGTATATGTTGGGGGTGCATAGATTTGTTTACTCCAAAATTCAAATTAAAAAGTGAACACTAAGCAGCCAGGCTGAGCAAGGCTGTGCGGTTTAATGACACATTACAGCTGGCCATGCCGACAGGTGTATAATCTTGTGCCCTTTCTGTTTTTATTATTCTCTTAGCTATTTAAAGAAGTGTGTGTGTGTGTGTGTGTGTGTGTGTGTGTGTGTGTGTGTGTGTGTGTGTGTGGTCTCAGCGTAGTTGCTACAGCATCACAAGTTGGGTTATTACAATTTAGGTTAAAAAAAAATAGCACCTTACCATTTATTAAAAGTGTCAGTTCACTAATCTCTCAATTAGGGTCATAAAGACAGGCGTTTCTGGCTCTTATTACCTATCTTATCTTAAAGAAGCTTTAGACTGTCCAGACGTAAAGATGCGTAGACCCTGGGGTGTCTCTTTTTCTTAAAGCTGTGGTGCATAGTTTCTGTTGTCCCCATGAGGAATCCTAAGTAATGATAACAAAACTGTTCCCATGTCCACATGACACAGGCACTGCCGGTAGCTTTGTAGCAACTTAATGGCAATGACTTGAATAAAGCTCTAAGATATGCTTGGTTATGGAAACTGTTTATGACCAGATTTAGTTGTCTAATGTCAAAGGTTGCAATGCCTCTCTTGAGTTATTCATGAACGGATAATTTAACAGGGTTTCAGAATTTTGTATACGTATACAGTATATATTTTATGCTTTTCTACTAGAACGCTTAACTCCCTGTGGGCTTATTTCTAAATGGGATTTAGATTATAATTACTGACATGCTGTATGTGCACACACAAACACAGGCATGAATGAATACGCACACGCTGCTATAAAGTGTTTTTACATGGAAGAGCATAATTCATTTTACCATAACATTTTGGGTAATATGCTTACTTGCTTTTTTTCGTATGAGGATATCTCACATCTTTTCATTCATTATTACAGCAGCGTATTCATCATAAAGACCAAAAACAGGAAGAAAAGCCGTCTCGCTACATAGTACTGGTTGTTACCTTTGGACAGAGCCAGGCTCGCTGTTTGGAGCTGTTTCCAGACTTTATGCTTAACTTAGGTAAACCACTGTATCTGTATACTGAACTTACAGACATGGCAGTTTTTATCGATCTTCTCATCTAACTCGTAGAGCAAATAAATAAAATGTAACTATTTCTTGAAAATGTAGGTACAACTAAATTTAACCAGGCATAAATACACACACAGAGATGCACAAATGATAGCTCTCATTAAATGTTGATCTGCTAAATTTATTCAATACACCACGAAAAAATGAACACAAGCCTTGCTCCATGTGAGTTATGTCACAAGTAATGGTTGCTTAAATGGCCAACAATGATCAAAGTCATCTCATTTATCACAATATACACAATCAAACACTCCCTATTGTTATTGATGACCTCTGGTGAGCTTGTGTATACTTACTACGGTGTGTGTGTGTGTGTGTGTGCGCGTGTTTGTGTGTTTGGGTGTGTGTGTGTGTGGGATTGATAAAGAGTGTTGCTCTAAAGTTGCCCTGTGTCTCGTTGTTCATAACACACAATGTACCACTGACAGACGGAACACTCATTACACAGAGGAAATGGAGAGCTTACACATACATGCTATTCACACTGTGCTGTACCACCAGAGAGCTAATTAAAGAGGTAAGTGTTTGTGTGCATGATTGACAGAGAAAGTGAAGCTCCACTGTAAATGAAGTTGCCCTGTGTCTCATTGTTCATAACATACAATGTACCACTGACAGACGGAACACTCTGTAGCAGATATTACACAGAAGGAAATGGAGAGGTTACACATACATACCATTCACACTGTGCTGTATCATCAGAGAGCTATTTACAGTGTGTGTGTGTGTGTGTGTGTGTGTGTGTGTGTGTGTGTGTGTGTGTGTGTGTGTGTGTGTGTGTGCGAAAGAAAGCACAGGCTTTATTTATGGTGCTAGATGTTGCCCATTAAATGAAAAGAGAGGGGTGGTGGGAGAGAGGGAATAGAGGAGAAAGCAGTGAAAGGAGGAATAGAACTCGTTTGAAAAAAAATCCTCTTCATATCCTCGGCTATGTCTAAATACACACCAATATTCTCTTTGGTACTGAGGATAACCATACAAGTAGCATATTCATTAGGTAGCAAATGTGAGTGCCATATCCTATTTACAACAATCTGGGTGAAGTATATGCTGGCAGTAGTAGGGATGCTAAAACGTGTAAACACTCACCATGTCTGGTATACACAGTCAAATGAAAACAGAGTCAAACTGTTTAGTATGCCGGTCTCCTATTTGCCCATCTTGTTACATTATGCACAACATGCACTTACAGGCTACTGCGGAACAACAAGGCATATTTGCTCATTAACTTGGGTCATTTATTTACTTCACTTACTCTAAAATACTGGGCATCAGTTAATGACCAGTGGTAAGCTAAATAGGAAAAATGAACACAAGTTGAAGTTAGCTTACTGTAAAATAAATAGGAGGAAAAAGTAGCTCAGTTACCAGTTACTGTCCAACTGTTGTAGCCTATGTTGCCCTTGTACTTGGATTATACAAAAAATTAAAGCATATCCAAAGGAAACATATTTACATGTAACTCTGTAAAAACAGGCAAGAATTTTCAACATCCAACATTTCAACATGAACTACAGCCCACCGTCCCAGACATGTTTGTGTTGATTGTATTTGTATGTGAACCTTCTTTGATGACTTGTAAATAGAGCAGATAAAGTTGGCAAATCAGTGATTACATCCTTCTGCCAGTGCTTATGAGATGGTGCTGCAGTCTCATTCAATTTCAGACAGTCGTCAGAATACATCATTAAGCAAGCAGCGTAGAAAATGCCACAACTGCTGCTTACGTCTTCTGGGAAAACCCTGAATCTGGCCGTCAAAAGGTTACAATCAATAACTGTGTTACATTCTCATCATGCCACTTGAGTATGGAACTTTGGATGCCGCTAAATCAATGAAGACCACAGAAGCATCCAAGTGGGACTCCCTCATGTGGTTGGATTATTGGAACCACAAATCACAGAGAATCACCTACATAAAATACTGGTGGACCCTACTGACAGATTATTGTAATTTGAAAGTTAACAGCATCATTTGAAGTCTGCTTCCACTCCACCACCAATATACTGGGCGTTTCTCAATATGTGTTCTTCTATGGACTTGTGTTCTTGTGTTCTTGTGAAACATCATGTTTGGTGGCCACCCAAGTACTGACCCAATACACAAGTTAGCATTTCGCCAAGAACGCTTAAAGTCCCCGGATGTGATCTCGACACGCCCATT
>NC_048426.1:19486085-19628798 GCF_013103735.1 Etheostoma cragini | reverse complement strand
TATACCGACGGCAGTGGCTAACGTTACCCAGTCCATCTATAATTTTGATACCTATTTTAACGTTTCTTTTCTAATTTCCATTAAAAGTGAATCCCGAAATATGTTACAAGGTTTTCTTCTCGCCGTTGTCTCATTATTTATACAGTTATTGGCCCGTGATACTTAATAGCACGTTAGATGAAAACGTAACAAAACAACAAGGCGATGTGAAAGGTGATCGTCCATGCTTTATTATGAATACACACATCAAAGCTAACTATAAACTGGCAGGCGCCCTCTATGCTGGGGGTGTTGCGCAATAACAGGAAGAACGCTTCGTCTCAAAACTGTCAACAGTGTTTTGTGTGCTTCTGAACTCGCGAGTACAGTCTTCCAGGTACAGCTGGCAAGTACGGTCTCCCCAAGAACACAAGTCCGTTCTTTGCTTACTTGGTATTGAGAAACGCCCACTGTGTCACATCCATAGTCAAATTGATTTATTAGCAGTCCTGCTGGTTATCAGAATGAAATTCTGTAAAAAACAGCAAACAAATAAAAATTACTTGTTTTAAAAGCTTAAAGGTGCTCTACGCGATGTTGGGTGACGGCACTTCTTGTTGACGTTCAAAGTACCGTCAAACAAAATGGAGGCGAGCTCGCCCATCCTTCCTCCCCAAACTGTTGCCTCCCCTTCTCTTCTGTGCTTCCGCACACTAAACCCCCCAGCCCCAACTCCAAATCCTTCTTGTCGGTTATTGGCTGGAACGCTGGAAGATTGTTTGTTCTGTTTGGTGGTGCACGTTGGCACAGTTTGTTTTTGTTGGCGTTGGCGTGGAGCGCGGGCTGTCTGCAGAGTGTATTCTGGAGACAGGCAGCTCGCGGATAGAGAGGAGGTGTGAGATTAGAGCACCTTTAAAGAAACTAAGAAAAACTTGATGTAGCTTGGTTTAGTTTTTCCTCCGTGTTTAGTTCTATTTTTTATGCTTTATGTTAGTTTTATATTCTGTAGCCTAATTAGTGTCATCAAATAAAAGAACTTTACTTCTCAGTGTACACACTAGTTAGTTTTAAAAACTTCTGATATATTACATGTGACAAATTAACTTTAGTTGATCGGATTTGCTCTTCTTACTGACGACCATTAAACAGTCCAGATGGACTTCCACTAATGGGAGCCTTTCCATTATCAAAGATTGGTTTGTGTATCTTTTTAGAAAAAATTATTATCTCTGATATGATGACAGCATCCAAAAGAAGTGCCTGTAGCTGTTGTAATTTGAATCAAATGGATGCTGAATGAAACTTAACATTCTCGCTTCAACAAGGAACTTCTGAAAGTGCTCTTTGAGACATGCAGAAATTGATGATAAATACATATATGTCTTATCCTTTCTTACAGCCAAGGTGATAGCTTCCTTATTATTATAACATGTTAAAAGAAACAGGGGCAGGTTAAAGAGGTCTTCAAATAACTCAGATATGGATGAAGAAGCAATATGCAAAGACATTTTGCAGTGGTTTCTACTGTACAATGGTAGCCATAATGGTTATATTACTATTATACTTGCTTATACTTCATCTCAACAGTGTGTGTGTGTATGTATGTGTGTGTGTGTGTGTGTGTGTGTGTGTGTGTGTGTGTGTGTGTGCTTGTGCGTGTGAAAGAGAGAGTGCAGCATTTGTTGTGTGTACCTGTTTTCAACTGATCTCCTTTTTTACCTGTATTACCTTTTTGCTTCAAAATGCCCTTTGTTCTTCTACAATTTCATGGAAAATCACACCTTCTTACACCTCTCTATCCCTCTGTCCTTTTTTGCTGTATATCCCATTTTGCCATTTTTGTTTTTAATTCCCCCATTTCTCTCTTTAGCTCTAATAGTAATTACTGCCATTGACCATTTCAAACCATTAGCCGTAGAGCAGACGTACACACATTAAACCTGGGGACTCATTACATGCGCAACAATTGGACAAAACACACTTCATGCTGCAGTGCAGTGGTGTGCCTGGTGACACAGGCAGCTGTTTGAGTTCTCAGGATCTCAATATGCCCACTCAGAAATCTTATGAAGCCAAGGTCAGGCAAGACAATTTAGCTAGTAGTTTAGTAGTTTAGCTTAGGGAGGAAATAAAGAGGCTTCTGTTTTAAGAGGAGGAAGCTGTTAAATAAATGGTTTACCAAATTAACAAAACAGAAAAATAAACAAGAAAAAATAAAAATGCGAAGTCTTTCTGTACAGCGGAGTGATTTAAGCTACAGTTAAAGCATTGACTTTTGAAATAAAGTGGTGCTCATTAGTTTATGAACCCGTGCTAAAGTTGATTAAAAAGAGGAATAAAAATCATCTTTTGGAAATTGATCTTCATGCCTTATCCCAAAATAATTAGGAAAACTCCAGCCTTTAAAGACACAAAACACTTTCAACTTTCTTAGGGAATGTCCTAATCCTAATCACAATATTTTTCCTAAACTTAACCAGTCGTTTTGGGGCCTACATTTAACTGTCATTGATGCATGACCTTCAATTTTTCTGGCTAAACTCTGCTACCATGGCCCTTGAAAGGACCGTCATTTGGCATTGCTGGTACCTGGCTCACATTCAGCTGTTGGACGCTAAACATCTGCCACTGGTAGCCAGTGTCCCGGAGCTCTGTAGCAGCTAAATACAACCAGCATCTGCCGATCGGATTTTATTGTTATGTTGCACCAATTTCCAAAAGATGTAGTATTTACCTTACAGGACTTTACCTGGTTTAAAATACTTCTATTTTGGGTATAATGGTCTATTGGTGAAGTAGAATTGATCACTTTGAGCGGGTGATACATTTTGTCCCCACTGGTGATAAAAAATAATGCAGCAGAGGCAGGGATGTGTAGACAAGAAAGGGGGGCATCCCACGCATCTCACCGCCTGGCAAATCGCACCCTGTGCCCCAAAACCTACTTTCTTTAATCCTTTATTTCACCTAATTGTCACCAAGAATGAGCACAGTTAACAGTGTCCATTTTTAACTAATGGACCTTAAAATGAGCTGCTGCCAATCCCTTTGATGGCATGTGATAAAGCGTATTAGAGAAAACCCGCTCATGTTGCAGAGGTAGTATACCTATCCAAGGACTGTGCCGGTTTGTTTTTCTGGATGTGACAGTGCAGGCACAGTTGGAAGAAATGTACCCAGAGAGGGAGTCTGAGGCTCCTGATGGCAAAGTTGGCAAGGTGCCGTCTGTAATCCATGCATGCTGCTGCGTTCCAGGCTGTCCCAGGCTGTCCCAGGCTGTGCAAGCACTCCAAACCATCCAAGCAGGCCAAATGACCCAAACACAACAAGACACACTTCCACACACTGAGGAGAGGCTGCATTTAGACAATGGAAGTTTGGGGAAGTTTAACAAAATCAAAGCACAGAGGAGAAAAGTTGTGGTTTGAGTGTACATTTCACACACACACACACATTCTCACTCCCACTGCGTAAAATACGGACGCTTGGTCAGGTACCTTTGGCATTGTTAATGAGTCTCCATTAGCGTCATGTCTAAACACACTTTACCTAAACAGGCTTGGTATCGGGATTATTTGCGTCACTCTTGAGGAAAGGATCAGGGGTTGGGCTCATAAAAGGTACTTTTCCGTGACATGCAAGACAAGAACAGGACAGTTGGGTTTAAACGTGACACGCCGGACACAAACCCCATTCTCTGGGGTGAAAGTCCTGTGGTTCTTGACCCATCCACCACACCACTCATCCTCCCTATGCAAAATGTGAGGCTTTCGTACTACTCGCTACCATTGTCACTCTCACTACTACATCATCTTCAAGCGCCACATAGCTGCTGGTCTTCCCAGTGTGTTCTACACACATGTTAAAGGGTGCTTTTTGCGTCAGATCTGACGCTGACAGCCTATGCCCAAGCGTCCTTATTTTCCGAGTTCGCAGTGAGAACGGGTTGGCTCTCAAAGTTGATTTCTGCTCGCCCAAATGAAATAGATGTTCGACATTTGGGGGCGGTAACCAAACGGGCACTGACCCCCCTATGATTGGTCACTATCATTGGTCTCTTAAGTAGACTTTTGCGTTTGCATGTGCAGAACATTCGTAACCTTCCTTTTCTTGGGGATGTTACGACTGTGTGTTCGTACTTAATAAAGCTGCTGCATCTTCTCTGATTACCATGTTGGGCCAACTTATTTTCTTCATATTTTCCCACAGGTTTTATAAAAAACATTTAATAGGGCACTACAAGTAGGTGGATTAAACATTTTTTTGACCTTCAGTAGAATATGCTGTATTTTTGCGAGGTGGGTGTGGGGTCAGAGGGAGGTCCACTGAGGAAGTGTTTTAAATTTAATGAGCAACTTAAACAGATTTGCTCTCAGGCAAAATGCATTTAAAAAAAAAAAAGCCCGTCCACAGCTAACAAGACCATTTAGTGTTACAGCACCACAAAACAAAACCACAAATGGAGTATTTTATCTGCATGACCTATTGTTTAAGTCGAACACCTTCCCCTGCCAGAACTTACCAGCAAATTTAGGTAACATGGCAAGTAGTTTTGCATTGCCAGAAGAAATAGCCTCTGGAAGGAACTTATTTTGGTGGAACTTGTGGACGTTCAAAGGTTATTTTAGTCGGCAACAGAAAACCTCATGACAGATTGTCTAGATTTCTGATTTACCCTGCAGAGATCTGAGGAGCAGCTACCATAGTACTCATAAATCAACTGAAGTTTAAACTTCCAACACAAAGAAAGCGGAAGGTAAGTGAAATCTGGCCGAAAAGAGAGACACCGGATTTTCCAGCAGCAACGGAGCATTCCCAGAAGTGGAACGCTGTGGATATAGACTTGTTGGCAAGGGTCTTCCTATGCAGGACATGTCACCAATGCATTGAGATATTATTTTTTAAACAAAGTCACAAAAAACAAATTAATTTGTGTGCAATAGTTTGCAAATATGACTGGGCATACTACACTTACAATTCTACATGGATTAATCAGACATTCATTTTGAAGGGTACAGGTAAATATAACTACAGATTTTCTACTTTTACTATATTTCCTAACGTTTTTATTTTTTAGTACTTAAGACTAGATGTTTTTTGTGTAGAAGGTGTTCACTGTCCTAAAAACTGAACCTTTTGTGTTATAACAAAAAGTTAAGCAAATGTTTTATTGTACTTTTGGGAATTAAAGATATTACCCTTTTTTTGCCCAGGAAACATTTTTACTTTTCTCTGTTTTCCAAATGCGGCGGGCCAACTTAGGTATTTACATTTGCCATGTCCTTGTGGTTCACGCCAGTGATTACACTAACAAAATGAAACTTAACTTCTCGCCTGAACTAAATCATCAACTGTTTCAACTGTTGATAATTTCATTATCAAGAATAGACAGAGACCACTGAAGTTATTTCAAAGTTCAGTTTTACTTGTGAACACAAGGAGACAGTTTCACACTGCAGAATAGTACAGAAAATGCTAACTGGGAGCTCTCAACAGCTGCTTATTTATACAAAGTGGATGTTAATGCAAAGGCATACCAAAGTCGATGTTGTCAGTTTATCTAATTCGGTCTGGCAATCTCCTCGGCCTGCCCAGCCCCCAGAAACATCCCGTGCCTTTCACAAAGACAGATGTTCCATGGTTTTCTTGTTTAGAGTGATCAGTATAATATGGTACTATTATGCAAACAGTTGTAATAATCAGAGAAAGAGTACGTCATAATTATTCTAACTTGTATTTTTCGGGGGCGGCCAATACTCCTAATGGCTTTGATCATGTTTAGTATCTTTAACCAAGTGTAAAGTAAATTTAAAATGTACTTTGCATTTATGCTTACTGCAAAATCTAATCATTACACAGCACAGAGAGCACTTCTGGACACATCTTTCTAAAAGAGTGTATTCTGGTCATTATTTATGTATGAGAATTGTATTTATAGTTTTGTAATGTGGTATGTTCTTTTAGTCGTTCTAGTCTGGACTTTTCTATGGGAGGTTGCACAGGACACTGATGCAAGGGAGACCCTGTGAGTGCGCTGGTACTTTACAGTCAGTGCAGTGGGAGTTGATGTTGTATTGTAGTCCCAGAAAGTAGGCTAACTATACAATACAAATCACATCTTACACCCACTACATATGCATGGTAACATGAGGCTTATTTAATAATATTTCCTCGGAAATCCCAGTACAACTGAAACTGAAACCAAAGATTAATTGCAGAGTAAAGAGAGAACTCACATTCCCAATTTGCAATTATAACAATGAACGTTGTAACTGACCTCCAGTTCCTGTGAATAAAGGCAATTAATGACACCATGCGGAGATATGATAACAAAGACCACTGCAGAAGAAATCTGTATGGATTGCCTACCTTTGTGCTGTCACTCCACAAAGTCTGAATGAGGGCGCGTTGCTTTTTTTAACCCTCTTGTTGTCCTCCAGTTAAATTTGACCCATTTCAAAACGTTTCCATAAACCCAGAATCTGGGTTTATTTTAAACAAATTGTCAAAAGAAATAACGTGGATGGTTCCACACCACCATTAGTCGTCATAAGTAAAATAAGTGATCAGTCCACTACTTTTTTGTTGTGTCACACACATGCACACACACACATCTGTGTTTCACACGGCTCATTCACACGGGATAAGCAACATTATCCCACATTTGATGCCAAGGCTTTCCTTTATAATTGCCAGTACAGCCAACACAGCCCTGAATCCCAGAGATGGCGATTCACACGGGACTAATATCATCAAACTTCCTCTTTGTTTAGGGAAATATGGTAGGTCATTCACGCTGAAATTTTTACTTGATAAATTACAGACAAAGCAGATTTGCAAGGGATTAAGATCACAGACAATTTCCACTATTATTATAAATGACTAGAGATCCCCAAGTAATACTAGTTCTGTGTGAATGAGAGAAGGGGAAAATATTTTCACCTTACCTAACAGCAATTTCTTGAAATGTTCATTTGAAATATGTCATGAAAAATATATCTATTCAACTAAAGAAACATTACAGAATTTAAAGACATTGTTCAACACTGGTTGTACTGTTGTTTTATAAAGCCCCAGATTGCTTTTCGCTTTCTCCCTCCCCTTGCAATATGCCCTTGCATGCCTTCACACCTCTGCCAGCCCCCTCAGCATTAGCCTCCTTTCTCCACAGTTATCCTCACTTTAGTCATAAGCTGACTTCTATAAAAAGATTACTCACTGTCCTTGTTTGCCAGGATTGGGTTGCAACAGTTTACCATAAGTCAATTTAATTTAATTTAATAACCAGCTGAAATTGTTTTTACCTTGTGAGTCTGTTTGTTTGTGTGTGTGTGTGTGTGTGTGTGTATGTGTGATCATGGAAAAATATGGTCCTGGAGAAACCTAATGTAGCAGAAACTAGCACAGAGGTGGTTGAGTATGGTCTTGAAAATGTAAAATGTTTAGATGCAATAGCATCTCAACCGTACAAGATTCAGTCAAAAAACTGTACAGGTCTATATTTGAGATCAAAAAGGCCAAGATCGGAAATTTGTGTGATCCGAGCAACAGCCTGCAAGAGCCAGTACCGGTCCAACACAGTCCGGGTCCAACACAAACCCTTAACAAGTATAGTCACAAACCTTTACAGGAGGGTAGCTGACATGGTTGATAAGTACTTTGGTCTGTGTTGTATCTTATACAAAGAGAATGTACAGAAATATGACTTGTAACAATAAAACAATGTAGTTGAAAATTATCAATTTGGAGTGTTTTCATTTTGTGCATATATTTCATTCAAACCACTTTTGTAGTACAGGTAATTAAGCAAAATATCAGATCTGCTGATTAAAAATCATCTCTGTGAGATGTAATACTTCACTGCTAATTCACTAAGCGTTTCCTTTATTTTATACAAAGGGTCTACTGCTCCCACAGAAGGCGCCTAAAAGCTGAATTTTTGGAAATCAACAATGGCAATGCACAGACAGATGTACACTGACAAAAAAAAGGAGAAACACCTAATCTTTGAGGGAGATTGAACACACTAAAAACAGTATGCATATTTTCAGATTGGGTGAGGATTTATTGGTCTGGCAAATGTCTCACATAAAAAAGTCGTTTTAAGTGCAAGAAAAGTGTTACATTTTACAACCTCACTTCTGCAGGTTTGCACAATTGAGAGCATGTTGCTAACATGCACATGCACACAAACACACACATTATATCATTCACTCACACATGGCCAACTTGGTGCAGTACTTCAAAATAGAACACAAAGGCTGGGTTCAATAACTCAAGCATACTCACTAGAAGATGACAGGTTAGCATGCAAATGTTAATGGTGCCACATTACCCATGATTATAATGCCTGAGTGGTTATATATCAGCCAGAAGGCTTCTGGACAGGTTTACAGGCAGTTATACACACACACACACACACACACACACACACACACACACACAGGAAATAACCTTGTCCTCATATGCATGAAGTCACAGGAGACTTTGATGGGAGGTGTTTATGCAATTTTGTACCAGATAATATACTGTGTGCTAATGGTATGAGCATAGTATAATTGGTGATAGCGTGCTTAGATGTGTCTGAGAAAGACAAGCCCCTCATGTCCATTAAAGTTCCAGTTCAATAAAGGATTCGTAAAAAACACCCATAATGCCGTGCTGTCGGGTTGTAAGTCCACCAAAGTTAAGTCACTGCAACATTTACTCTTTTTAATGGTTAGCCCTGATCCTGTTGCAATACGGCAAAATATGGTGAAATGCAGGCCTCCAGCTATTGTACTGTAGTCAAGGTAACGTGCTGTGGCAGCAATATATAATAGTCCCCTGATGAGTGGAGGACTCACTTTAAATAATGGACTCTCTAGCCTATTTGTCATTGGTTTTTACTCATTTCAAGTAACTAAGGAAGGAGTTGGCTATGGTGATCCAGAGTGTCTGGGCAGATCAAATAGTTTTAAACTCAACAGATTACCCGCCTTCAAGGAAGTTAACACTTGTCAATGGAGAGTTGCCAGACTCTCTGTACAAACAAAATGTACGAGGGTCTGGTAGGACCACGCTACAACTATGCGCCAAGTGCTACATTGCCTTTTTTGGTCTGAATGCCCGTAAAGTCTTATGTTAAAGCAGCAATTGCGACACATATTCATGTTTACAGTGGCAGCCCCCTCTAGTGGCTGAAGTAATTGTGATGCAGAGGGTAATGTGACGAAGAATTAGAGAGCTAATTTCCACATAAGAGGCAGGATTGGCTGGTGGATGGGTCAAACAAACACAGGACTTTTACCCAGGAGACTGGGGGTTTATAACCTGTTGGAAAATAAAAGTAAATGGTAGGTTTATTTTATTTAAACTTTATAGAATAAATTAAGCATCACATTCTGTATCTAATAAGTAGCCGGAAGTGAAGTAATGTAACCGTAGACAGTAAAATGAATGGACAAAGCTATGCTGTAGACTTCCACTGAGAGCAGTGAACTCTAATAGAAGCACTTTTCCGGTGATGCTGAGCGTTACTGTGCAACCTCAAACTGAGCTTGACAACGTAGATGTGACGTGAGCAGCTTGTCTGAAAGTTGTAAGTCTTCTGGTAGTTGTGCCAAAAGAAATCTCAATCATTCCCAATCAGCATAGACGGAGAGCGTAGGTATATTTGAGGAGATAACATAGGCACAGGCTAATTATTAATTACTAAAATGCTAGTTAACATTAGTAATTGAACCTAAACAGCTAATGTAAGTTGAATCTGCCTGCGAGCTTCTCCTGACTATATGTTAATTTGTCTACTATGCTACAGAAAGTTGCCTAAGTTAGCCTATTACGTGAGATACAAGGTAATTGAGCCTTTCATGTCTTGTTGTGTTTATTTAGAAATTAACAATGGGGAAATTGTCTTTAAACGTTTCAGATGTAAAGTGAAACATTTAAAAAAAATGAATGGCAGTCAATGGAATGCTAACTGCAGGTGATGGCTTGTTAACTTAAAAATGGCTCTATAGTATGTACGCTTTGCGGAGGCTTGCTTACCCCCTTTAATGTAACAGATGATTTTTACCCAAACCACGATTATTTTCAAAACTGTAAGTAGTTTTGGCGCCTAAACATAAACCAAACTGTAACAGTTTAAAAACGTTTACGAGGTGTTTAAAACCACGGCCGTAACGTTTTCTGGTTTATGACGACAGAAACACTCCTGTGGGTCGTATTTCCTGCCACTGCTAAGGGCGCTGATTTATGAAAGGCTCCTGTGGGTTGTATTAAACGGTAGGAATAAACAACCTATATGGTTGTTTGGTGTATGGGGGGACATGTTGGTTCCTACAGTAAATACAAAGATGTTACCGTGGCTACTGTCTCTGATGCACCATTGAAGTGTATCTTCTTTCCTTCCGCTTTTTAACATCTCAAAAGACAGGACACCCAGAGGTATTTCACATTGATAATGGTTGAATGGAGGCTATCGATGTTTTACATTTTCCCTGTCAGAGAGCACAGAGGGAGGGGTCATTATCTGGCCAGCCTTCTGGATCGCTCTACTGTAAAACATGACAGCTATGGACACTGCATGGTAACTTCAAATTGATCCACTGTCGAGCTTCAACAGCAGAGAGGAGCATTTTACAGAGAGGAAACTCCAATCATGATAGAAAGAAAGAAAACAATAGAAAGCCATGAGACCATTATATACATTTGGATATTCATAGTAACATGGAAAGCCGCGATAGAGAAAGAGATGGAGTCAAAATTCAACCTACTCTGGATGAATGCAGACGCTTTCTTTTATTGCAGACAGTCTGCGGTAGACAGGAGAGACAAATGGGTGAGCTAAGGTGGGTATTTTAAACAAAATTAATCAGGCTTCAAGTAGTAGAAAATGAAGGCTTGAGATTACATCTGCAAATTTTCAATATGTACCCCTTCTATAATTCATTTATAATAAACAATGTATTGAATTTGCTCTTGAACTCCAATCATAAACCAAAGTTTTACCTACGATTTATAACTTAGCAAATGAGACCACATCCATAATTTGTGTGGATGAACTTTGACTGTGCTTAGGAATATCACTTTGTGTGAATAACCTTGTATTAAAGACTAGTGTAATGTTCTAATTTTACAATAATGTTACAGTTTAACATAGTTTATACTGATGGTTGTTTTCAGGAGATTGCTTTAAAAGATTAAATTGCTCACAATTTAATATAGCCAGCTAGCTTAACTGAAAACGTTGATAGCTAAACATGTAGCACAACAGCCCTTTTCGCTAGCTACCTAGCTGAAGCTAACTTTTGTCATGAAAACAATAACAGCCAGTTCATGTAGTTAATCATCCAATATTAGCATAAGCATTTTAGCTGGCCAGCAAATGCTAACAATGTTCATCAATTAAAATTTTTAGTATAATTTATTTGACATGAAATAAGAGTCAGTAAATCACAGAAATCTACAAACTATTAAGGATGACAGGGTTCAGGGTTCAAGACTTATTTCCATTGTGGACGTCAATGAAGAGAGGAAACATGCTCATGAGGATTAGGATAATATTATGAAGATGTTAGTCTAAAACAACGAGGTTTTGTTTCCAGTATTGTTCAGATGCTGCTGGAAATACCGCCGGATGTCCCTAATTTTCGGCGGGACGTCCGTCCTCTTTCGCTTTCTTTGTTTTGGCATTTTAGCCTCAGGTGCATGTATGAGGACTATGGTTAACTGCTCCTCAGATGTCTGCAGGGCCAGACAGCTAGCTAGACTATCTCTCCAATCTGAGTTTTTTTACTTTATAACTTTTGAACATACAAGTTCCACCGAAACAAGTTCCTTCCCGAGGCTATTTTGCAGAGGCACGATCGCGGCATCCGGTGCTTAGCGCCGCCCAAGACGATTGTGATTGGTTTAACCTAAAGCCAATAAACCAGAGGACGTTTTTCTCCTATGCTGAAACATTGTGTGGACTAGCCACACCCTTCCCTGCAGTGCTCTGGAGGTCGGTGTGGCAATGTGAGACTATGAAGATGGAAGCATGGTGAACCCAGCAACATTGCTACAATATTTTGCCAATTTGCTGAAAACCCTCACATTTAAACCTGTGATGTCATCTAGGGATGTCATCTAGGGATACTGTCTAGTGCTGACACAAAAAGGACTCAGATGGCATAAATTGTCCGACTTTGTGAACAGATGACAGCACTAAGGGTGAATTGTACATTTTCTGCTTCAGAGCCATAAGTGCAGCTCTGAGAGAAAAGTCGCCTGTGTGTAAACGCCGAAGCACAAAATCCACAAAGTCATTCTCCCATATGAAGTGACAGGAACAGCTCCAGACAGTTTCCAACCACTTGTCAATTGAATTCTCTAAAGTTTGGTAAAAAAAACTCAGCAAAGAAAGCTGGTGAAAGTGTGTTTCCATTCAAAGGCTTTAAAGAAAATAAAAACCTGTGGTAACAATATCACATGCTGTTTTGCGATCAAATTGGTATGTCGAATTGATTTAAACATTTGAAGTTGTTTCCATTCATTTTCGCATTGAGTTGCACAAGCAAACATTTGCGAAGGTTTGCTACCAACAAATGATCAATATTGCACAAGAGACAACACTCTTTTTTGAGACATGTACCGCTGTTTCAGCGCCTTCTATTCCCTCCGGAGGACGTCCCACGGCTTGATGTAACCTTTGTTGGCCATTTCCTTTGCAAGTTCCTGATGAATTATGGCATTTCTTCAACTTTTGCTATCAAAAATAGCTGTTATAGTCTGCTAGTAAATTACATTCAGAAAGTCTCTTGTCTCCTTGTTTGTCCACTTACATCTGTCTTGGTTGACACCTGCCATGTGTGCAAGTGCATTCCTGTGTAATGCCCAATATTCTCATCCGACCCATGGTAAAGGTTTTTGGTTTGCATGATGATTTTTAAAAATACGTTCTCTGCTCGATACAGAATCCACAAGGAGTTATTATTATCATTATTAATTAAATCAGCCACTGATCAACCAACCAATCACATGCCGTATTTTTTGTTTAAGATAGATTGAAATATTTAAGCATTGTAGTCTTAATAATATTATATGATTACATTGAAATGTTTTAATATATTGATATATGATTTAATTACAGATAAAACAAGCCTGACACCCATTGTGACCCTTGAGACTTATATTTACATATTTTTTTTTATTATTTATAATATGTTAGTTTTACTTCATAGCATACTTTTACTTGTACGTTTTTATAGCTATCATGTATGTTTTTTCTGTTCTAGTGAAACCTGCTTTTGAAAAGCTACATAATACAAATAAATAAAGCTTATTATCATTATTATATTTAAAAAAATACATGACGTTCTTTGTCACGTAAAAAACATTGAATTTAACGTTAAACACAGTTTTGTTTTGTCCACATCTTCACCATTTTCTTTTGATATCCACAATTGTTTGAAACAGCGCCTCTACTGGTTGAGATAGCTGTCAGTCCGTGTGTTCAAAAAATGGCACGAAATGCCCAGTTGAGCCTACAGAAGGGAGGACAGGTGACAGCGCTATTTGATTAAACTATAGTGAGTATATAAAACAGTCACTTCCATTGACAGGACTCTGTCAAAGAAACTCTGAAGTTAATTGTGAAGCAAGTTGCAGTCTTGGCCTCACTATAAACAATATGCTAAAGTGAACAACAATATCATTAGCGTTAGCTAGCTAGCTAGTTTTCAGGTGTAGCTAACGTTAATGACATCTGCTATTGTGTTTCGTTAGCTAACAACGATGGAGAGGGGATATGTCAACACAATGAACGTCACAGGAAACAAGTGGAGTGGGACAATATGGTGCAGTTCACCGCCATGCATTAAAGAAGAATGGTCAAGAAGGTGAGTCAGAAACAGTCCGTTTCTCCGTCGGTCTCGTTGCTCGCTGGTTTCTTTCCTGATGTTTAAATCTCCCGCCGTGGCTGTCTTGTTTGTGTAACCCCTCGCTGTGAAATTGTTGACGTTATAAAAGTTGTATTATGTCTTGCATCTTTTCTGTCTGCAAACTAAAGCTGTTTTTTTATACAGTCGCAGGGACAAAATCCCGTACCAGGGCTTTTAATAACTTAAAAAGTTCCCCAATATGTGTTGTAGACCAGAGTTCTTCAACAGGCGGTCCGGGAACCCTAAGGAGTCCTCAGAGTCAATGCAGGTGGGCTTCCCATTTTTTTTTAAATTCTTAACATGAGTCCAACATATTATTAGCAATCACTATTTTTGTTCACTTTATTTATAAAATCATGCCAACAATTATTAGACTATTTTAATAGTATTATATGCAAAAATGGTATGCGTAAAGGCCTTAGGCTACCCTTCAGGTTATTGTAGGCACAGTTTATTATGCAACTTCATTTTATACATGTGTAGTAGGGAGTACCTACTCTCTCTCTTTCACTTATGGGGTCCTTGGTGTAATAATAGTTGAAGACCCCTGATGTAGGCCATTGGTTGCTCAGTGGCCTGTGGACTGTCTCTGACATGGGATTGAGTCGGTGCTGAGGGTCTGCTAGTGGCTGGTGAGGATTTCTTCATTCTTGTTTTGTGTAACACTGGGCTGTATAATGAATTGTTAGCTTTAACAATGACCTACAATACTGTAGGTAGCGACTGTAGCATCTGTTTCACACTGTTTTCATGGTAAATCAGCCTGCTAGGCTTTCACATCTGTTTGCCACTCTGTCTGAGGAGAAATTGCTATATTAGCGCTGTTTATTTGGTTTTCAGGACTTTGCGAGTGATGACAATGTTGTCAGGTTCCTCGTAGCCAAACTGTCCCCAGACAACGGAATTGGTTTTGCCTTTTTTTTCTTTCTTCCAAAACGCTGCTGTGGCTGCCCTCCTTCGGCCATCTTTACTCACGCTGAGATTTTAAATTCCAGCAGATGATATGCACGACTTGCCTTTCTGACTGGGGCGGATGTGCGCATGTGCGTGTCACTCTGAACACAAGACAAAGTAAGAGTGTTCTTCCAAAACACAACATGGCAACATAATGTTTTTTCTCGATTGTGCTATTTTAGTGATTGTTTTGAGCCAACCTCAAAATTCAATTAATTGCACAGCCCTAGCTATTGGTGCATGAATGAGTAGTTTTTATGAATGAAATCATTTGTTGATCTTGTTAAGCATTTTGGTCAATTATGATTGTTTTTAAATGTGCTATGAATAAATACAGTTGAACTAATTCTTTCTAAGTGGCTTCAACCAGTTCAGTTCCTATTTGCAGACAAAATATCAGCAGTTATAGATTAGGCCTATAATAAAAAAATGTCTGTCATAAAAGTAGTGGGAATTGTGTTTTATGACTGCATGGAAGAAAAGAGCAGGTAAAAAAATTTGTGAATCATAAAATAAATGAATCTAAAGCACTTTTCCTCTAAATATCATCCCCAGCCCTCTTAATATCCCTGTTTAGGATTTGGAGCATAGCCTATGCGACCTTTAAATACCTTAAAGGTCCAATGGCATGAAAAGTTCACTTTATGAGGTTATTTTAACGTTAATATGAGTTCCCCAGCCATGCCTAGGGTCCCCTAGTGGTTAGAAATGGCAATAGGTGTAAACCAAGACCTGGGTATCCTGCTCTGCCTTTAAGGAAAATGAAAGCTCAGATGTTTTATTGACAAAGTGCAGTATACAGAGAATCAGGTAAGCAATACTAGCACATAATCAAAGCTCAGATTGGCCAATCTGGAGTCTTGCTTCTTATGAGGTCATAAGGGGCAAGCATTGAAATTAGCACCCGCCACCAGCCAATGGCAGGTACTTTTTCTTTTATCCCAGCCACAGTGGCGGGTGGATTGTAAAACATTCCTTGTAACAGTTTCAACAGCTTTTGTCAAAGAGCGCTGTTGCACAGTGGAGTCGCGTTACGGGACCCCAGGAGGAGAGTGTGTTCAAACATTTATGGTACCCAGCAGATAAATCCTACTGACTTTAGTGATCACCTGATATTCCCTCTTGTGCCACCATGAGCTTGACATTTCAGATAATTTCAGGATACCAGGATGATTATCTTTGTATCCATCTACAATGAAGAATGTGTTTTTCATCCACACCTGTGTATCTTGTACTAAGTACGCCATAATAATGCTGTTTTTGGCTTGAGAAATCTCTTCAGGAGTCAAAATGTTTGGTACCCATGGTGGCTGTAGATCATCATCAACTCTGAAGATGGTTAAATCAACTTTCCCAATCTCTTTACCTTTAAAACCTTGGAGCTAAAATATGTATTAATATTAAAAATAATGTATTGAAGCAATTCAAAATATGATAGTACACTAAAATTCTTTATACATTTGAATTCCGGAAAATGTGGCAGGTAAAAAATATAAGTGGCTAGTAACATCGGGCATCTACCAGCAAATGTGGCTTTTCCCATCCTGGGGGAAAGATGAAAGATGAGAGAGAGACATCATGGCTTTCAAACGAGCAAAGTGTCAGTTGGTCAAGCCCACCCTCCCACCCCCCGCTCCTCCTCAAAGACTCAGAAATGAACATACTAAGGAAAGCTCATTGTAGGACTGGCTCTTGTGGCTGTAATTCCGCACCAAGGTTGAAATTTGGGAAAGAGACTTCAGATATGGTATTAGGGGACCACTAAGGTCTATAAAAAAGAGACTTCAGATATGGTATTAGGGGACCACTAAGGTCTTTAAAAAAGAGACTTCAGGTATGGTAGTAGGGGACCACTAAGGTCTACATAAAAGCATCCAAAGAGCATCATTTCATTGGACCTTTAAATTCTTCTGGGTGGTGTCTCACATCACTTTCATTCATTAATGTAGTAATTTATTAGCCTGACCAGACCACATCAAAGACGTTGGGTCTGGGTCTTTTGTGTGTGTGTGTGTGTGTGTGTTTGTGTGTCTTGGTGGTGAGCCATGTGCTCCGTTCCTGCTGTTGTGTTTTTGTCGGGTATTTCCTCTCTCTGTTTTTTTGGTTCCTGGGACACGTTCCTATGTCCCAGTGTATTGTTTGTTAATTGTTTTAATAAAATGAGAATATTTGATTACAACAGAAAAAAAGATGTTGGGCGGGATAAACAGTTGTCTTTAAAAATTCCCTTTGCACGCCACAGGATGGCACTACAGCCAACCCGAGCTACGCTACTTGATTGATAAACTTTTGTCCTTTTGGCAAAACTCCAAACGCATCTTCCTTTTTAAGAGAATGACTTCAGTGGCGTTCTTTTCTCAAAGAAAAGCTTAACTCCAAGTGTTCCAGAGTTGCGTCCAAAGACGAATTAAAACCACTGTTCGGCAGCAGCAGCCATCTTCTTTGTTTTCAAGTAGCAGAGAATTCACGCGGATCCGTTGCAACTCTGCCGTCATTATGTTAAGCCCCCCCACCGACTCCATACATGATGTGATTGGCCTGACTAGAGTTTGTTTTTTTCCAGCTTGTACGCCAACGGAGAGTTGCTAGACTTACTTTGGCTGCAAATCACATTTGCTCCTGCCAGGATGCGTCTAGATCGCTAGGCTGGAAATGTATATTCCTGTGTTGAATGTGTACCTTGTGACTTCCCTTAGTTTTAACAAACCATATAGTATACAAGTTGTAGCTTTTTTTTCCTCATGTGGTTTGTGGTATCATTATATTATTATAGGGAGTGTCAGTCTGTGTGCCTGTCCTTACCAGGAAATAGAAGTTTTCACAGGTGCTTTTCTAGCATTATTGGCCATTACTGTCAGTTAACCACCGTAAAGAAAAATAAGAGGCTAAGGCACTCAGTAATATGCCATACAGCAACAACATCACTTCAGTACAGAGAAGAGCGTACACACACATGCCCGCACACACAGATTTACTCTTTGAAACTGAATATATCATCATGTACCACCTATACAACTGAATATATCATCTTCACTGTCAGAATTTTGACCACACAGCCTCAATTACATCAACAATACTGCAAGTGTAGCCTAACAGATACAGACAGTGGTAACTAAAGTTCTCAGGGACAGCTTTACCAAACAGAGTATCTGTACATGACCACCTTAACAACTCAGCGCCTTTGTCTTATGCGCTGATGTTGTAGGAAGCAGCTCCAGATCAGACCATAAACGGTGAGCTGAGTGGTACACCAGGGATTTCAGGGCAGCTGTAACTCAATCCATGAGTTTATTTTTTTATGATTTTATTTTTGTCCCCTCCCTCTGGATTCACGCTGCAACAGCTTAATTTCAACTTTGTGACGGTGAATCCTCTTTAGGCAGTCACTTGGATTTCCCAGAATGCCAGCACAGCTAAAAATCAGTGAATGCAAAAACGCACCAGACATTGATTCCTTCATCAAAGAGAGGAAACCCCGAGCCTCTGTTTAGGCATTAAACAAGACATTTTAAGACTGCCCCCGCATGTGCTTTCCAAGCCGTTTAACTAATGAGGTAGATTTCACCCAGCCAGCTTTAATAGATGTGTGGGCTTGACACACTTTCAAAAACTCATCAATGAACACACAATAACAGTCCCACATACATGAGTCTGGGCAATATGGCTTACATACAGTTGAACAAGACAAGTTGATCAAAGTGGAAAGCTGCTAATTCAATCAACATGCATGTAACCCAGTCTGATTAGTGTTCCTGTTGACATGATAGATGACCATCTGGGCACAACCAAAGCCATTGTGATGACCTTAAAGCATGTCTGGGCAGAGTAAACCTCCGTTTGTCCGGTTGTCAACAACCAGTCCACAGAGACGAGTTAAAGGTTTCTGTCCAGGTGATGAATGGATTGTTGATACACTTGTAGTGGAAAGTCAACTCGCCTATGTAGGGTTGGGTATTGAAAATTTGGTTCTGATATTCAACGGTATTTTCCCTCTTTAATAACAAAAAGGTTAGGCTATTTCTATGTTATTAATTTAGTTAGTATTTACACACCACGCAAAGTAAAATACCTCCCTCTCTTCTCCCAGCCAGTCCGTACAACCTATCAAATCAAATCATTATTCATCACACTGCATTGGATCAAACAGCACTTTTATTCTTTATTTGTATCTTATTGTTTTTTTAACTGCTTGTCAATGTTTTATGTAAAGCAATTTAAATCACCTTGTGGCTGAAATGTGGAATGGAAATAGTTACCTTGCCTTACCATCTCCAACCTGTCAGTCAGTCACCAGGGCATAGAGAACACTGGTGTGCCTGCATGGCCCTGAGGGAGGGTAACCGCACCGCGACCGCGTTGTGGCGCGCCATCAAAATTATATAGCAGCGAACGCTGTCCGCGGGGAGTGTTGAACAAGTGTATCGACAGCTGCAACCTGTTCACCTGCAGCGCTGTGACTCACTGTGACTTGAACAAACTGCAGAGTTGACGTTGTTTTACTCCGTCCGCAGCGCAGCTCTGTGCGCGCGTGTGCGTGTGTTGGAGCCTGGCTGTCTGTCAACATGCAGAGAGGACAGAGAAACTCGCCCTTACATGCTCTCAGGTATCTAAAGTTGCCACCGTTTGATTTAACTTGAATCGGTCCTTGGTAGTACCGATGTTATTCAGTCAGTACCCAAAAATGTACAGATCTCGGAACCCAACCTTACACCTACGGCCTGTATGGTTTAATCCACCCTGAACCTAAACCTGAACTCTGAGTTGACTAACCCTGAGGTGTCAATCTTAACCTGAGCTAAGCACATGCGGGTTGAATAAAGAGAACACTATCATTATTATTATTATTATTATTATTAGTAGTAGTAGTAGTAGTAGTAGTTAGGGGTGGGAATCACCAGAGGCCTCACGATACAGTATCATCACAATACTTATTGTTTGTCACGAAACAATATTATTGTGATTTTAAATATAGTGCAATATTCTGCGATGTATTGCTATTCAATGCTCTTTTTTCCAACTTCAAATTTTTCCTAATTTCAAATTATGTGGAAACTTATTCAACATCTGTTTTATCGAAAAAGATTCATCTATCTGCTTGTTCATCTCACTTTAAATTTTTATTGCTGCAAAACTGGGATTGTCATGCAGGCAAATGGTCAATAACAATAAATCGATAATTGGCATCTGTGTATCGTATACAGTATACAACATATATATAACATTTTTCGAGTCACCTTTAAACTGTGTTTTTACTGGATACATATTTCTTAAATATGTTTGGGTGCAATCCGACAGGTACCAAAGTACCTACAAGAAGAGATGAAATAAAAGACATATAGTATAATTGTAGGCTCGTCAGCTTACCCAGGAAACAATATTTTGATGATTTTGCAATTGAACAGCAGTTGAATTGTACAGGGATTAAATTGAGGGCCATGTTTTAATGATGTAAGTGCAACGGACTACGGACTGTGTGGGCGTCTCCAAGCGTAGCAGCCTGGTCTGATTGCATGTGTGGACGGCGTTGCGTAATGTCACTGTGCACTGATGCCGCACTTCTCGAATAAGAGGCTGCAGATTTATTAACATTGTGTCCTGCGGCCTTCAGGCGGCTGCACAGATTTAATGAACTGAAGGAGAAGCTTCCCATTCTGTGTAAATCAGCTGTGGACGAGAGATATTGTAAGAATCAGTCATATTAATGTATGACAATGCAGACCGCTTCCTGCTTTCATAAAGCTATTTTTTGATGCCCATTCAAGCGCGTCTACTGGCTGGAGAGTTTTTATTTTCATTCTCATTTTGCACTGCCTCATTTGACTGAACCTTCCTGTACCACCATGATGTTAATTGCCCCCCCGTCTTGTTTGTACTACAGTGTTTCCTCTACCACACTTTCAGTCACTAAGACCACCACGGTCAGAAACATTGTGCCTACTTCCCCTTTTACTTGGTTGCCATGACTTTACAAGTGATGACGTCTTGCTAGTTAGCCTTCATCTGTTAGTCAGGTGCGTGCGTGCGTGTGCGCGTGCGTGCGTGCGCACATGCAGCCTTTTCATTCTACAGCTCCTTAACCCTTGTGTTGTCCTTGGGTCAAATTGAACCGTTTCAAAGTGTTTTATTCAGAAATATGGATTTCTTTCAACCAAATTGCCCAAAAATAACTTGGATAATTCCATACATACATTCTTCAGGTTTTAATTAATCTTATAGAATTTGAATTCTTTTTTTTATGGTTTCAAAACAGTATCCGGACTACACTTTGACACATCTAAGATCCACTCAACATCCTCTGATATTACTGACTATTAGTGAAAATAATTCACAATTCCTGCCTTGTTAACTAAAAATGTATGTATAATTTGATACAAATGAGATTTGTTGACCATTAATTCCAAGAATAAGTGTAAAAGCTATTATTAAACCAGCTCAGGTTTTTTTTAAAGCGCCAATAGATGGAAAAAGTGACAAATAAAATCAGAAAAAAACCTGACAAAAACATTGGAAAAGCACATAAAAAAAAAAAAAATTGACCTAGAAGGGCAAGTTCTTGGTAACGGGAAGACAACACAAGGGTTAAAGGGTCGAGTCTGTCTCTACCGCCCTGTCCCAGGTTTTTAAGACACTCTACCGTGTGTGTGGACGCATGCGTGAGTGAGTGTGTGCTTGGCAGTCTCTAAGCAGGCGCAAGGTGGTGGGGTTACACTGATTGTCTTCCTGTTGAGTGGCATTTCAAAGTGGTAAACAACTCTGTAGGCTGATGTGGGAGCAAACTTCAGCACCCATGGGTGAAAGTAAGTTCAGCGTAGGGAGTACGAGCCAAACTACTACTTTTTGATCACACAGAATAAACAGAAATGGGCAGTCTTCACACTGAAAACCTTTTTTTTTTTTTTTACGAGGAAAGGCTCCTTCATAAATCCATAATAAAAAGTGGAAAACTCACTGGGTTGAGTAAGAGGAGACCATACACAGAAGGCTCCAGGGGCCTCTTTTATAACTGTGTGGCGAGTTGGCGTCAGAAGTGGCGTACAGACAAAACATAGTGAGTATGCACAGAAATATTCAGCTTTATAAATCTGTGCGCATGCACGCAACATCTGAGCCATTGCTATTCTGATTAACCAGAGAAAATAGTTGGTTGTTTCTTTTTTTACTTTCTGAATATGTAAAGTTATAGAATTAAGACAGTTATGATGAATTGGCATATGACATTGTCCACAGTGAACCGGTGGAAGGTTAAATCATAATTTAGAATGAATTTATTTTTAATTGTAAATCTTGACACAGATGATTTTTTGGGGGGGGGGGTGACAGCCTGAATGTGCAACCTGCAGTTGCACTTGCAAAATGTGAGTTCACTGTTGGGACCAAAAAGAAAGTGCTGTTAACAACCCCATTTACAGCATTAAGTCTTTTTTAGGGGGACATTCAACATTACATTAACTCAGTACAGTCACATTTTTTAATGCCATTCACTGCATATATTCTGTGTTTCAACTCAATCAGCGTACCCGTCTGTCTTTCCATTACTTCCCCAGTAATTCATTCAGTTGCTCTATTTATGTCCTTCATTCATTTGTGAAGGAAACAAATACATACTCCCAGAGAGGCTTGTTCTTGTTAACAAATGTATTCAAAACTTTGGAAAGTGTCCAACTGTCACAAAAGTAAAATGATCCAGTATAATCATTCTGGGTCCTGTCACTGTGTCCACAAAGCCAGTCCCCACTCACTGTCAACTACTCTCTGTCAGTGACACTATGGGGGGCTAAGCTGGCATGCATGCATACACACACACACACCCTGTGTGTGCGTGTGTGAGTGTGTGCAGAATGACGGCAGCTTTAAAAGTGATGGATCAGATTCCTCTTTTCTAGTAAGCTGATATGAGACCCGCCAGCCAAACTGCCCCAGTAGAATCACAATCATTGATAAAGTGATGTAGAGTCCCTTTGGGAGGGGGGGCTTCATTTAACTTTTTATGAATTAAAAATGCAATGAAAATACAAAAATACAGCGTGTTTTTTGTCATCTCTATTTCAAGAAGAACAACTTGTGACAGTTAAACTGGTATTTGTTGAGAAAGATAAGCATGTTGACATGATCTGGGGTTAGACGCGACCGCAACCTGGTGACTGTTGGTCCAGCCGCCAAAAACACCAGGTACAACATGTACCTCTGCGCTTACTTGGCCAGTGTTTGCGCTCCGCTTGTCCGTGTCAGACAACGCAGCCTCGTCTCCCCCAGGCTGTGGGATAACCGCCCTACCGGTCTCCCCCGCCCCTCCTTGATCCGTGCTAACGCCGACTTCATGCTAGGCTGAGACTGAGAGCAGGATGCACAGCCACCAATATTAACCAGAGTTGGATGCACTTTGTTTAAGTGGTACATCGTGGCCGTGTTGTACTAATACACGGCATTGTAGTGCTGCAGTGAACTAAGTCATTTTTTATATCAAAATGGTCCCACGCTACACTTTGTTGTGATCTCCTCATGATTACTTTTGAAATCAAAACTGAAATTTGCCTGTAACGGAGTATGGCGTCAAACACTGCCCCCAGGTGGTGAAATGTTTAATTGGTGCCACACAATGAAATTCATTGCATTGCTTCAAGACTCACACTACACAACGCGTTACTGCATTAGTTTAATCGATAACAAATTAACGTGATCGACAAAATTCTTAATGATCAATTATCGATTGTTGATTAATCATGCCCATCTCTAATCAGAGCTGGTGTGAAAGCCCCATGAATGGTGCATTAATCTACACTAAACTATACACCATTTATTACAATATGTAGAAATATATTTTGTCGTGGCATTGACTGTGTCCACATTTAATTATGGTGCACCTAGTATCGCTTTGCCAGACGTTCACGACAGATAGTCCACACAGAATTTTGGGATTGGAGAAAAACGTGCGGTTTATTGACATTTCTTTAAACGAATCCCGATCGGCACTCAGTGCCGCCCATGGCCCGGTGCCACACAGTGCCCCGGTGCCGCTGCCATATGGACTCTGTTAGGAACTGGTCTTGGTGGACCGTGTGTACGGTCAGAAGTTGTTTTAGTTGTGCAATTCAGATTGTACAGATAGTCTAGCTAGCTGTCTTGATTTACCCTGCAGAGATCTGAGGAGCAATTAACCATAGTCCTCATGAATCAGTGATCTGGGGAGTTTTAAACACACACACACACACACACACACACGATCTGGGGAGTTTAAACACACACACAAAACGGTGAAACAAAACGGCAAAGTAATTGTAGCAGGCAGGACAGGAATCTACAGGGGCTGAAGGATAAATGTGAAAACTGCCTTCTCTCAGAGGGTCACACAAATTCACAAACACACACACACACACACACACACACACACACACACACACACACACACACACACACACACACAGAGACAGCACCTTCCATGGCTCATCAGTTTATAGAATGCTGAGTGGTGCACTCTGCACAGTAATAAAGGATCATTTACAATCATTTATTATCTCCTGCTCTTTCTGTATCTCTCTCTAGACCAACATGTCTGTCTATTGATCTTCTTCCCTCCCTTGCCGCTTCTCTCTTTTCCTGTCTGTTCATGTTCTCGACATGCCATTTACCACTACCTTTTTTTTGTTTGTTTTTTGCTGAGATTGCACCCCACCATTCTTTGTTCTCCACTTCCCCTCCTTTCTCACACATTCCAACTCTTCTAGGCATAAATTGAGTTATCTTAATGGGAACATGTACAGGACATTTGCAGAGTGGTAGCCTGCAGCCATGGGTTCATTGGAATAATGCTTCAACTAGACACAAATCGGCCACTGCACTTATTTGAATTAACACAAATGGAACCTTAAGCTAATACATCAACAATTTGCAGTTACATAAATGGGAACAAAAAACACAACCAAAGACAAAAGAAAAGCCAAAAGAGTTTCATACCATAGCTTTGGGTTTTTGCCTGATAAAGGATTTTTAAGGCCGATATCAATACAAATATCTGGTTATTTAAAAGTCCAATGTTTTGATATATCGGCCATATCGGCCATCTGATATATCGGCCATCATATATTGATTCATATCGATGTATGAATGAAAAATTATAAAAAACAAAGATCGGGAAATGCCTAATATCGGCCCGCCGATGTATCACTCAGGCTCTATTGTCCGGGCCCCCCGTTCCCAGTTCCCAGTCATGCTCACATATTTATAAAATCCTTTAAATTCTTTGTGTTGAATGTTTTATCATGATTTTAGAATTATGTGTAATAATTCCTACTGGACTACTTTGTTATTGTGTACTATAGCTCCACTTGCTCATTTGTGCCTTCTGATATTTTATTGGATAAATATTCTAAAAATAATTTTGGCTGTAAGCTGTCAGTTTTAGCATCAAAACCGGGAAGATACCGCTGCAGTTAAAAATTTGATTCAGTTATATAAATACTAGTCAACAGTATATCCGCTTCCGGGATTGCTGTGGTGTTGCGGGAAGTTCCACCGGATTCATGTCTTTTCCGTTCCAGTTACACTTTCTTTTTGTGGGAATTTTAACTTCGGTAGATTAATGAGAACTATTGTTGACTGCTCCCCAGATCTGTGCATGGTAAATTGAGACAGCTAGCTAGACGCTAGAGTCCAATCTGAGCTTCCTCTTACTCAACTATTTTGCAGCGTTTCTGTGCAAAGTTGAGCGCCGCCCATGGCGATTCTGATTGGTTCAAAGAACTGCCATTTAACTACAGTACGTTTTCCTCCCATCCCCGAATGCTATGTGGAGTAGCCAGTCCCTTCTTCAGCGTGCTTTGGAGGAGGGTCTGGCAAAGCAAGACTATATACTCTAAATACAGTATATGTGCTAATAGCATTTATAGAATGGAATTAAGTGTTTACTACAACATTTGCAAGGTGTTTTAAATGTTGTAACATTAATGAAGTTTGGAGAACACTTCTTTCTTCAGTACACCCACACATGTAATAACATCCCAGTCTTTGGCGAGTAGAAAAAAAAATCCAAGTAAATATCAGGATCTCAACTCCTAGTTTAACAGTTTTCTTATGTGAATCTCTGTTTGTTACTGGACTAGACGTATTTGAACAGTTTTTTTTTTTTGATGGAAAGAAGCCATTTGGACATGTAAACTCTAATTGCTGTCAAGAGTTCAAATGGTGTCCCAAACACAGGTATCATGCTTAGTATCACGACACATGTTGGAATGTCCACACCTTTTCTAAATTAATTAATTCATAGACGTGTTAGTTTCATTATTTTGCTACGCGTTCATTTGGATCCTCCTAAACCTTGTTGCCAATTCAGAGTAATTCCACACTGTGTAAATCTATAGACCGACGTTCTACTCTCACCGTTATCTACCCCACTTCATACATCAAACCTCACTTCCTTTACATGAATGTGAATGTTGGGCCACCTCACCCAAAGCGAGGCTTTGATTTGAATTATTCCTTTATTGTGTAGGCGTAATGGGCACAGAGATGGATTGAGGCACACCAGAGTACAGTGCTTCGTTCACCTTAATGGTTAGAGCCATGCATATTAAATACCGAGACGGGCAGGGAAGAATTGGGCTAGAGAGATGGTTGAGTACACGCTCCATTCCACTTTAATTGGCCTTATGGAGAGAGGGGCTTTTAAATACAGAAATGATCAGAGTATGAGGGACAGGATTAGAATGAGATGAAAAGACGCAAACAATTAGGCAAGAGAAGGACAGAGAGAGAGAGAAGGGGGGGGGGGGGGGAGGAGGAAATGGGAGTGTCATCTTCAACACTGACCTCGGGTGGCGTATTGCTGATGACAAACTTAATGGAGCCTCATTTCCCCAGTGCTGTTCACCTCACTGCACCTGTCTGGACCTTTCTCCCTCTCCCTTTCTACCTCTTTTTCTCTGAGTACTATAGTAATTATGTATGCTTGAAAGAGACCGATCATTCTGCCCAGTCACCGTGTTAACATTAATAAAACAGGGCTCTTTGGAAACTATCTTCTCCCCCCTCTCTTCCTCTCCTCTGCCAGAGCATCTGTTAATACAATGTCATTACGACTAAACAATCTAAATGGACAGGGTGAATCCACCGCAGTTAATTTTGCTTGTGATTAATGTGGATTTGGAGCAATGGGGGAGAGAGCTCAGCCAGCAGTGAAGATGTGAAAATCCATCTCAAAGTATGCAAAATTAATCCAGTCAGTGATCCGAGAGGAAGCACAGATGTAAGTTCTAGGTGATACCTGACATGAACTCTTGGTTCATTCTTCCTGACCGAGAGCATGGTTTAAGTTATCAGGGTTTTTGAAGAGGGAAATGAAGAAGACATTCATGGGCTTGAATCTGCCCATGAGCTCAAATATTTTGAGCTAAGGTTCAGGATCTTAAACCTTAAAGCATTATCAAGAATAATAAAAAAAAAACCTTTAGGTATTTTTTTTACCACAGATGGAGTTCTTCTAAAGCTGTGTTTCTTGAGTAAGAAACAGAAAAAAATTTTGGGAACATGGTTATCCAGAACATAATCTTTGTTTCCAAGTGTTGGATAAGAACATCAATCAACCTTTATTTATATAGCACTGTACAACGACCAGCAGGTATTCAAAGTGCTTTACATCAGAAACTAAGAATAAAACTTATATCATACAATAAAAAGAAAGAAACGGTAAAATTAGAAAAGGTTACATAGAAACAGGAGGAGAATACAATTATCAGAACTTTAATAGATTTTTATGTTCCTCTGTTCTGATGTGACAATAAAACTAATTATTGTATTATTTTAGTGACAACTCATAAATAACTAATGTTTGGGAAATCTGTTTGTTTAGTAACACGTTTCTAGGTTTATTTTTTTAAATATTCATCGGCCGATATATCAGATTTTAAATAACCAAATATTTGTGTAGGTATCGGCCTTAAAAATGCTTTATCGGTGTGGCTCTAATGTGTGCACGTCTACATGTATTGGTTAAAAAGCGAGCAGTAGCATTAAGCAAAACTTGAAGATGTGAGATGGAGGTTTGGTTCAGACCAACATAAAGAGCGTTACAGTAATCCAACCTTGAACTAATAAAAACATGAATTGGCATTTCCAGATCATGCTCATTCTAACAACATTGCTGATGTGCTTGTCAAATTTCATGGTGCATTCAAAAGTAACCCCCGACTGTTTGGCGGGCCTGAAGTACTGAAGATGATACACTCAGATTCACACGTTCATATTAAAGTTTTGTGAAAGCCACAACCAAATATCATTAATACAACTAAGCAGGGAGTCTAGTGCAACACTGTCATTTGGGTTATTTGCAAATCATCTGCATAACAATTAAATGACAGGTTGTGCTTTCCTATGATAGTTTCTAAAGACAACATTTATAAGGAAAACAGGATGGGTTCAAGAATTGAACCCTGCGGTACCCCACAAGAGGGAGGAACAGGTGACAAGGTTAAGCAACTATTTCCAAATAGGAGCTCATCCGGGAAAATGATTATAAGCAAATTTGTACTATTTTCTGACATTTTATAATTCAAGAAAATAATTGATTAGTTGAAAGAATCATCAGATTGTTGGTTGAAGCCCTAAAATATACATTTTGTTTATATTCAGTGACCCTCTGGAACATAAAAAGATCCAACAGGATCTACTGTCGCTGGGGGCTTGACCTGTGAGGCTCAGAGGGAACCTGTGACAGTCAACCAACTTCCACTCACTCATTAACGTAATGATTGATGGCGTGGGGAGTGCTGTAGCCCTCAGCATTACAGCTCTAGGATGTCTAAAGGCAGGATCTTTAACCTCTCAGCAGGACCGAGCATTTCAGTCAAAGAGCCATCAGTCCGCTGAGGAGCAGCAGTTTGTACACCCTGGGATCCACATGTCAGCAATTACATCAAAGCGCATGGGTGACGCTTCTATAAAAAGGTCAAACCGACAACATTACCATCCCCAATAGGCTCTTTCTTTATTCACGGATGTGGTAGTATGCTGTCACTGTTGACTTTTATATGCTGAGTCATATCGACAGGTCAGATGGAAGGCCAAGACAGCAAAAACGCAGAGAGACAGTGATGACTCTGATGATGAAGAGGAAATAGACACTGCGACACAAGAGTAGCCCCACTTCCCCATCCACAGATTCTGGCTCTTTAAAAACTATAAATTATGTCACAATTGTATGCACTTGACGTAGGAATCTAGAGAAATCTACGTCAGTGCTAAAAAAAAAAAAAGTATGTTAATCACTGTAATCCCTAATTAGCACCTTGCAGGCTGTTGAGAAAGTCAAGCGTACGACGGAGGGCTGTCATCACAGGGATGGCATATCGATGTGCGATGTGACAATAAGGAGGCCGCTGTAGCTGCTGCTGGCTTGTCCTCCCTGGCAAGACCGGCTGCTGCTCGGTTTTATCAAGTAATTCACTTTCCCGCTTGCTTGTCGCCGTTTGCTGTACATTTACGGAAGTCAGTTCAGTCAGAATGCAACATGTATTTTTCTCTTTTATCGCATAAGCTACACTATGTTGTCAATTTTTGAAGTGAAAACAAAGCATGATTGTTCATGGTTTTAATAGAAAAGAGAGATGCAAATCATTCTAGTCCATTTTGACACAATTCAAGTTGCGCAGAGGGCATTAGTTCCACTGGTCATTCTGACTGGAGACAATTGGCATTTTCAGTCCTCAATGACAAATTCATTTTAATGGATTCATTAGAATTCTTAGTTTGATGAACATTTGAGTAAAACCAAGGATGCTTGGAGTAGACAGGCACTGTGTCAATCTGGTTGTCAAATTAAAACCCATAATCTTGAAACAGGTTTAGCATTCATGGCTTTATATTTTTCTTCTTTGCTGTGCTATTCTCAGTAACCAGATGTCAAAAGAATAGTTTGACATTATGGCATGTATCTCACACTTTTAGAGTATGAAGTATCTGTCTGCTATGTCATCTTTTAGTCTTATCAATATCAATATCAACCATCTAGTTAGGTTAACAGATACAACTAATGGTTAAACAAGCTTCATTTGGACATCACTACAGGCAACCATTGGATACTTCAGGATTTCACTAGGCCAATAAC
Source organism: Etheostoma cragini (assembly GCF_013103735.1). Classification (NCBI taxonomy): domain Eukaryota; kingdom Metazoa; phylum Chordata; class Actinopteri; order Perciformes; family Percidae; genus Etheostoma; species Etheostoma cragini. The sequence continues at coordinate 19,598,867 of NC_048426.1, read as the reverse complement.
TAGTCCTTACCTTACCTTTGGACAGAGCCAGGCTATCGGTAGTTGTTTCTCGCTTCCAGTCTTATCTGGCACCCGGTGCAGCGCAAGTCCCAACGTAATTGTCTTACTATTGCTATGTTGAGGCAGCAGGAAGTGATCGTGCCATTGACCAACAAAAACCTGGCCTAAAGTCAATAGCTACTAGTTATTTTAACTGTTAATTAGCAAAAAGGCGTCCAGGGGTAAGCACAGCGCGCACAAACACACAAGGAAGCGCAGCACACGCACACACACACACACACACAAGATTAAAAATAAAATTTGACAGTGGAAATCCACCATTATAATAGCAATGTGCAAAGGAATAAACGCGGCTGGCTTTTAAAGGGAACGGGAGATGACACTGATTGATTTATTGCATGTTACCCCCAAAACACACCTATGACTTAATGAAGACACAAAGTGTAACCCTTATGAACCATGCGCCTGGCGCACGCACCCTTTTTTGCGCCGTATAACCAGCAGAGGTGGATTTGGACACACCCTAAACGCACCTGCCCATGTGCTCCACACTGTGTGCTTAGATCGTTGAAATAGGTCCTTTTTATATTGTTATATATCTACATATATATCTACATATATATATATATATATATATATATATATATATATATATATATATATATATATATATATATATATATATATATAGAGGTTCAGAAAACCCCCAAAATATCCCCCGATGGAGTCCAGACACTGGTAGTGGCGACTAAAAAATAAAAAAAGGAGCCGTCAGTCGGAAGAAGACCGAGGACGCTGTGGCTGACAATGCCTGGAGGTGGAAGGGGAAGAGCACTCTCGTCTGAAAAGACAACTGACAGAAGCAGGGGAGAGAATAGATTTAAATCAAGGTTTTCATGCTTTGATTGGCCTGAGCATATGTGCCTGACTCTGATTGGTTTATCCTAACGTGATTCCCCCAAATCAGCTATTGGTATCAATATAAGAGAAGAGGGTTAACGTTATTGAAGTCTCCGCGACAGAATGAATGCTGAGCCTCATTTACATCAAAAATCTGTTACAAAGGAAACATTCAACCTGTACAACTAGTCCTTGTTTCTGGTAACAGACACCAAGTTTTAACTTGAATAGGCCTAAACTGGAATTACCCTTTAAGGTCTCAATGCTGGATACTCAAACCCTTTACTGGGATGTTTCTACTTTATCTACGTCTACTTATCATAACAAAGCAGTTCTGGTGATCTTCAAATAAGACAGAATTGGGCAACAGATCTGATCTAAATAACTTGCTGAGACAGGTTTTTGCAATTTAGGGGTCATGAACAGTGCACAATTTATAAAGACCCTGTAATCCTTGATATCAGCTGACAAGGCAATGCCTTGCGCTTTTCTCAACAGCAAATATAGCTGTAGCAGTTTTAACACTGTGTCCTGACCTGCAGCACGTAATTTACAAGAAAAGGGAAGAGCATGGAGGGATAAATGTCAGAGAAGAAAACAGAGAGAAGCCAGGGGAAAACAAACGAAGAGGAAAAGTTAGACGACTGAGACAAAAAGGCAACTGGTGGGGAACTAGAGCGGTGCTCAGCAGAGCAGAACTAACACAAAGCACATTGACAGACAAACAATTTCTGTCTCTCTGAGCTTCTCTGTGTGAACAAAGGCTAGAGCTTTAGAAGTTGAAAACAAGACACTCCCTACAAGGGACACAGCCATTCTTCTGACTGCTAAGCACTACCCAACTGAATCCACTGTGGTTATCAAACACTTTGTCAGGGCCAAAGGTGGGTCACAGGGAGACAAAAATACCACAACTGCTATCTGAAGTCACTCCCAACGTTTATAGTAGTACAACCTTTGTTTCTTAAATTGTACAAAGGCAGAAAGAAGTCCCTGTCAAATTGGTTGGATCACCTTTATAATAAGAATAGAAAACACATTTAATCAACATCTAAGCCCCGCCCCCATTGTTGCTGTTGCAATGGCTGTCGAGCTTCCTGTTCTCACATGCCACACATGCAGTTTAAAATGATAACTGTAGCGGATTTAGCACAAGATTCTAGACAGAGGCAGACAAAAGCTGGCTTAGCATTTTTAGGCAAAAGACGATTTTCCCGTCTGAAATGACAACTGTCACTGGCAGATTTTGCCAGCCAGCTAATGTTAAGAGTGATTTATGGTTGTGCGGAGGCTCCATGCAGAGCTTATACGCTTATACTTGTGCGTTGGTGTTTTTCGTTGATGTGTGCCTGCGCGCATGCATTTGATGGCTTCATGGCACTGCACTAAAATACTCAGGCTAAGGCTGCATGTATGTTGCAAAATGTAAGCATCCTCACCAGCAGTTGATCAGTGTAGTAAACATGGTAATAAAGAAACAACATATTCTTATATTGCAGGTTAAAGCTGGTTAGTCCTGTGATAAGCTACAAATATTAGAACAGACTTATTTTTGTTCTAGCGATTCTGATTTTGCTACCAAGGGAAAAGTGTACATACTTCTAAAGCATGAAACATAGATACCATGTGAACCATCTGAGAACTTGTCCAAAAAATACATTTCCACACTGCATTTCACAATGTGTGTCTAATGTGCAAAGCATGGCCCTGTAGTTCACACTTTGTCTAAAATGAGGTGGATGTATTTGATGCTGAGATACAAAGATCTGCATGCACTCTTTTGAGGAAAACCTTGAAGATAATATCTGAATATTAGTACACACTGTATGCAATGCATTACAGTCTCTTTGCTCTCCTTAAAATAAGATAAGTGAAAAATGTAGTGATTGCCAAAGGGGCAACTATGATACAGTAGCAGCATAAATGTATATTATAGATGAGAATAGAACAGAAATAACATACTGATGTAAGTAGGGCAACAAAAGAATATGCAGTGTAGTACAGCCATTAGAACCTATTTGAGATAACATACAGAGGGTACCCTAGGCCAGGCTTTATCTTACTGATGCAGAGCTCTCTTGCATTTTGTAACAATTCTTGCTTGGGGACTTGTTAACCTGGGGGAGATTGCTACAGTAACCAGTCAACTAATTGACTGCTCAGTCTAAAAGCATACTAGTTCATTGATCCTGGCTCTCACGTGAAGTGTCCCAAGTGGGATAAAGGATTTTAACTTATTCTCTTTTGCCCTCAGATGATAAAAATGTCAACTGATTGCATGAAGTGTAAATGTAAACGTGGTCCATGGCTCTTAACAAGCACAAAGCCATTGCAGCTTGGCTCCATCACACGTTAGTTTAAGCAATGAACACACTCTAAATAACTGCTCTCCATGTATTCTAGCGCACTCAGCTCATTACGGTTGAGTTTGGGACATAAAATGGGCCATGGAACATGGCCAAACTGTGCTGGCACCCCAAAGGGTTAGAATGGTAATGGGACTATTTTAACAGTGTTTCTTATTTTGGCTATACAAGGCTGCTTAAGTACAGTCTCAACCATCAGTGAACTGTCATATGTTCATAAGTAAGTCTTGCTATAGGCCAGCCAGAATTCATTGTCAGTAAAGCATACTATGGGACTGATGGTCGACATCATCATCGTTAGACATGCCTGTAGACATTTTAATGCTGAAGCCCCCTCAACTGCATCCCATCAATATGAAGGAACAGCAGTTTTACTCCAATGCCCTCCCAGCTATTGTATCGGAACTGCTCTGCCTTTTAGTTTACAATATTAAAATATTAATCAGATGGTAATTCCAATAGTTAACTGACAAATAACTTGATATTAGAAGGAATCTGTAGTGGATCACTTCAGGCAAGTGTGGCTTTTTTTATATGCACTCCCTTTCACTTCCAACAGAGTGCCACAAAATATCCTTACTATATAGCTGGGGTGGAGCACCACCAGTGATGTATTTTTCATTTGGTCAGAATCTGAGATCTTTGGCTTTAAATATTCACTTTTCACATTCAGAAACATATCAATTGCACTTATCAATGAACCAATGTGTCACGTACTACAATACAATAGTTCCAATAGTTTTTGAAACAGTTCAAACCAACCACAAATATTAACCACATGGCGGCAGAAAGAAAAATAAAGATAAAGGCTGTTTTCCTTTCTTGAGGATACGTCGTCTGGGAACAATGAATGTTTGTACTAAGATCCACCAAGTAGATGTTAAGATTTTTGCCCAGATGGGGGGGTCTGTTACAGGGGTGGAAAAAAAATAGATTCTCAGTTGCATTGCGATTCTCTCTAGAATGATTCAATGCTTGATTCTGATAAGTTAATAATCGATTGTTACATTTTTTTTTTATTATTTTTTTTTTTTTTTAAGTTACTTTCTCCAGACATTTACAAATCGGCAAACAGAGGGACTGATAGAGGATGGGATGACTGAGCCTCTGACATGGAAGATGGGTGTGAGAAAAGGTGACTGGAAGCATGGAATGACTAGAAAATAAAAAAGTAATTAAAACTTGTAAGTAACAAATACTGTGTGTCAAAATCTAACAAACTCAGATTTATCTGTATATTTATTTTAAATCACACATGGAAGTGTATGCAAAAAAGTTGCTGATAATCGGTTTAGAATCAAATTGTTGGCCTCTAAAATGGAATTGGATTGGGAGGTGCCCAGATATTCCCACCCCTAGTCTTTTCAAATCTTAAATATTACTTCCGTAATCTCTCCTAACTTTATCTTCTATGCCATTAGTCTCTGTCATTCTGTCTGTTTCCACTGCTTTCTCCACGCCTGATAGCAAAGTGCCCACTGTAAAAAAATTGCATTTACAGTCTGAATTGCTGCTAAAACGAACTAGACAAATACACACAACTAGATTCAGTCAAGTTAATATCGACATAAACACTACCACCTTAACGTTTCTGCTGACAACTTCTCACTAGCCAAAAGTTTCGACTTCTCCTCTGAGCCAGATACACACACACACACACACACACACACACACACACACACACACACACACACACACACACACACACACACACACACACACACACACACACACACACACACACACACACACATACATTAGTGCCTCTTTAGCATTTTACAGATAGGCGGGCCAAGCAGCTAACTAGCTCTGTGTGTGTGTGTGTGTGTGTGTGTGTGTGTGTGTGTCCTAGTGAAAAAGAGAGTGTGCAGTGTAATTCTTCCCTATAATTCTGATAAATGTTGTATTCAGTCTGGTACTTCCAGCACTCCCCCCGCCCCCCCCCATTCTCGGTAAATTCTTTTTTTTCTTAAGCTCCCTGCTCTCTCTGTGCCTCACTCTCTCAAATACGATGTAATCACTTGAACAATGTGAACGAGTGTCATTAGACCCATAGTCACAGTGCTCCTAACAAGAAAATATCAAGCTTTTCTCCCACACCTTAAAACAACATAATGGGGCCTTGATAGGAAGACTCCTTTTTTGTTCATTTCTGTTTTTGGGTTAGAATCTCGAAGATCTCCTACCGTCTCTGGCGGACTAACCACTGCTGTGTGATGAAAAATGCATCACTAACTAAGCCTGCACGATTCAGGGAAAAATATGAATCACAATGTGTTTTGCTAAGAACTGATATCACGATTCTTTGCCACGTTTTCTTTTGACCATGACTAAGCAAAACAAATTGGCAGTACCAAACCTAGATTTTTTTTGACACCTATAGCACATTGCTCATCACCACAAGGCTGTAAACATAGAGGGTCAATATAGAGAAGGGAGAGCATTGCAGTGCTTGGGAGTGCTTTAAAACCAATTTTACAGTCTATGTTTATAACTCACGGAAGAAAGTAGAAGTGTTTGTGATGCAGGCCGCTCTTAAAATTTAATGAGAATTAAAGTCGTTAAAAAAAAAAAACAGTTATTTAAAAATGTAATCATGAACAGGCTGAATCGAGATTGTGATTTTATGACGGTTAATCGTGCAGGGCTCACTAACTGTGCACTACTTTTGATTTTTACCGAGAATGCCGATAGCCAGTTTGTAAAATGCAAAGGAAAGGGCTTTCATTTCAAAGGGCTTTCATTAGTGGGCCATTAATCTCGTATTTCCACAGCGCTGTGGTCCGACTACACTACAAAACATCCCAGTTCAAAAGTATTTGCAATAAACATATTCTTTGAAAATCTTTCCAATCATTCCCCTAAAGAACTAAGCAGGCCTGCCTTGTTGCACGATCCAAATCTTCTTAAAGGCCACATGGCATGATCACTCACTTCATAAGGTTTTTTAACTTTAATTTGAGTTCCCCCAGCCTGCCTATGGTCCCCCAGTGGCTTGAAATAGTGCTAGGTGTAAAGAAAAGGGTAAGAGAGGGGAGGTAACCTTGCCCCTTAGGTTACCTCCCCTTGGCATTTGCTCACCCTACCCTTCACCTTGCCCACCCCGGTCTTCCTCAATAGCTCCAGACACATAAATGGCACTTCCTTAGGAAAGCTCATCGTGGGACTGGCTCTAATGGCTGTAATTCTGCACTAAGGCTATATTTTGGGAAAGAGACTTAAGATACAGCTTTAGGGGAACACCAAGGTCTAAATAAAATCATCCAAAGATCACCATGTCATAGGACCTTTTAAAAACTTGACATTTGCAATTTTTGGCTTACCACCTCAAAATTGGTTGTTTTTCAAAGCAACAGATTTTTTTTGCACACCCCTAATAGGCTTAATCACCATTGGGTAATGTCATATATATTTGCACCAATCAAATTAAAGTACCGGCAAGGTCAGCCGTGATAAAATGTAAAGTCAAAATTCTGATATCTTGGCAAAGAAAGATTTAGATGAAAAAAAATAATAATTAAAGTTTGGCTTTTACTTTTTTTAAGTGTTGCAACTTAATTTTCGTTGCCAAGGCCCTGCCAAATGTGTATTGTGACGATACAAGTGATTTAGCTTGTGTTGTTAGTGGAACTTAAAAGAGGAAATGAATATCTCTACTCCTTGAGCTTTGAATCAGTGCTCTGTAATTTTCACTGGGTTAGGGCTGGGCAATATTTTGATATTGATGCAATGTCGACATTGCGATATGAGACCAGATATTTCCTTACATTTGTGAAATATCGTAGAATCGTAATATGCTAAGTATTGTCTTTACCTGGTTTTACAGGCTGCATAATAGTAAAGTGATGTAAATATCTGAACTTACCAGACTGTTCTAGCTGTTCTATTATTTAACTTTACTCACTAAGTCATTAAATAATTTCTGGAGAATATTTATCAAAAATCTCATTGTGTAAATAAGATATTGTTAAAGCACCAATAGTCAACCGTACAATATTGTCACAATATTGACATCAAGGTATTTGGTCAAGACTATTGTGATATTCTCTGATGTTCTCTATATCGCCCAGCCTACACTGGGTCCTCTCATGATGCCAATAACACCGGCCCATTTCAATGGGCTTGGTTCTCTGTCTCATCATGCGGGGTCCTGGGCTCAGCAAATTGGAGAATATATGATGTGCATAATAAATAAGGATTTGCTCACACTGAAGTGCTCCTTGAACAATTCAAAGACAGGAGAATTAAACTAATAGAGTTTATCTGCAGACCCTGCTGAAGCGTGAAGATATTATGTAAATGCACACTCTCCAGAAAAGTGACATTTTCATAATCCCTCTAATGTATTTATAATTATGCTGTGTTGTGGTGTATAAATCTTCAGTCTACATATTTTATCTTCTTACTTTCTTTCTTTTATTTACTCTCTGCTCCATTTGTGACTTCATTACATTGCTCTCTCTTTTGCTTAAAATATGGGCAATCAGAAACTGATTTTGAATCATTTACATGGGAATTGCTAAACTTGAATAAGTGCATTGAAAATCTGAATAGTATAATTTGAAATTGAATTTATCTGTACTGGAAGGGTTAGATAAATAAAATCCACTGAAAATGCAACTCTTTATATATCTTCACATTCAATTCTCAGAATTCAAATTCACTTCTCAAAATTCAATTTCAAGTTACTGCGACAGACATCCGGGTACTTGTAGGATGAAGGAAGAGCAATTGGATTCTTTTTGTAAGACGTCCCTGGCATCTGCTGTCCTGACGTGACCCACCTGTGGACATTACGGAGACATGGGAACAAAACTGCAAACCAAGCTGAGACACAGCATCAACTAGAATTTACATTGTATACAGCTCACATACATGCATCCAACACATTCAGAGAAAGCCATTTTATCTCATCTACTGGACTGAAAAGAAACTTTGCAGCCCTTTTCAGTTGCAACGCAAAACTGTCACTACCATTTTTGGAAACATTACGTCATTACTACTAAGTTCCTAAACTGACTTTTGGGACTTTGATTCTACTGAAGTTATAAGCCTTTTATAAAAACAAAACATCATAAAAATAACACTAAGTTTTATTTTCATACTTATAACTTACTATTTTATACTACTACTTTTTGCTTACTGAGCATACTACGTGTCATACCCACACACATTTGTGTGATGAGTGTTTATGAGCATACAGTTTGGGTGTCATACTGACACGCTCATAAAGGGACAGCCAATTTGTCATATCAAGTGCCCATCAGGTTGCCCAAGCCAACTTGTTTTTTAATACTGGCACTCTTAAACTGAGCTCCAGGGTCAAATGAACATGTTAATTAAAAACCAGCTGTTTAATTAACAGGTTATGTCTCAAAGAATATGCAGAAGACATTTTGCAGTGTTACAAATGTGCCATTTAAACAAATTGTTTGGCAAGGCATAGGGTTAAATATAAAATATTATAAAAATATTCTTGTCTTTAAATTTGTTGCATCTCCAACAATCATGGTCCCATTACTGTTTATTGCAATTTGTGCTGCAATTTGTGCTTTGTGCTGCAAATTTAATCAGAATTACCATAAACACAACACTAAAATAAAAAGCACTCTAGTGTTCTTGATGGCTCAGCAGATTACAGCGCACACCCAGACACACAAACACAGAGGTTGCAAAATTGAAATTTAAAACAGGATTGCAGGGGAAAAGTCAACTTCCTACAAAGGTGCTCAGCATACAAGAGGAGCTGCCCCTCTGGACCAAAACAATTAAATAGCTATAATGAATTATTTACATAATAATATACTTATAATTATTAGTAATATAGCTCTTGTCACTTCCGCTGGCGTCAGTGTTGTAACTATTTTTTTTAACCCAGAGGTGTACCAATTTTTTTTTTTTTACCATTAGGTGGGGTTGGATTGTGTTGAAGGCACTGCTGAAGACTCTTTGCCTCAGCAGTGCATCTTTAACCCCACTCTGTGCACGATAGGCAAATTGGTTTCGGTCTAAGGATGGTGTGACCTCATATGAAAGCTGTTTCTGGATTCATATTTCAAAACATTTCATTACTGTAGATGCCAGGTCAACAGGGCGCAGGTCATTAGGTTCCCTAGGTTTATTGTTTTTGGGTACGGGCACGATCAGAGATTTTTTTTTCCATAGACATGGAACTACACCAGTGTCTATTGACAGCTGGAACAGCCTTTTGAAAGGGCTGTGCCAACTGATCTGCACACCCTTGCAGGACCTGCTGCTAATACCCTATCGCCCACTAGCTTTATGGGGATTTACATGTCTAAAGTAATACTTAACATCGTCAATGACCCCACACTCTTCAACACCACAATCCCTTATGTGATGTGTCAGTGTGGTCTTGTTCATCAGCTAACCACGCCAACTTCAAGACATCAGACTGAAATCATAAAAATTAGCCATGGACAAATACAGATTATATACTTATAATATACCATACTTACATTTAATCATTTTTCCTACATATCAAGCTTTGTTCAAACACGATATCTCAAGTGATGTATTCGACCCCACTGGTCAGGTTGTCACAAAACTGGGATGAATGATGTGAATTCATATTGAATTCCAGAATGTAAAATATAATGCTGAAATGCATAATAGTGAAAGTCATAAAACATTTAATTTCCCTTTGCGGGATCAACAAACTATGTCTTATTCTTAATAAAAGGTCAAAATAAATTGTTAAAAATAAAACTTCTAATCTCAATTCTTACTGGACAATGTGAATCATGTAAGCCAAGCTTTTCAAAGCCTTTCATTTTAGCCCAAAGGTTTTCTGCATCATTTATAATATGGATAAGATTATATATCCATTATAAATGATGCAGAAAACCTTTTCTTAGTTCTTAGCAACTAAAAGCAGTTAGCTAACTCTCATGGGCAGTAGAGAGACACCCACAGTATGATATATTTGGATACAGGACACATTGGTCAGCTAATCAGAACAATCAATTACTTCCTGCTTCTCCACTTATATTTCTGCTCCCTGAGGAGTGTATGACATGGGCTGGACTGGCGGGTTGAAGTTTCACCTTCATTAGGCTGATCTGGAATCAATACCAGGCTCTGATGTCCCACAGCAGCTGAACATATAGCAGAGGTCGGTACAGAAGAGGAGACACTGCCGGAGTTTTCACTTTATCTTACGTAAGACACATTTTGCTGTAATAGAAATTGAAATCGATTTAAACAAAATTAGTATGGCAAGGTATACATACATTATATCCATAGATGCACACCGATGGCTAATGAAACATCAGGATCAGCTTTCTCACAGCAAAGTTTCAGTAATCTTTAATAAAAAAACATGCAGGAAATGGTCACTGTTCCCCCTCAAACCCTGTACCTTCTGCGTCGAGGCATACACCTCCTATATATGTGCGCCTTTGTCTTGAAAACTCTTCTGAAAGCTGTACCATGTTGTTGATCTGAATGATGGCTGTACTCACTGGTCTGGTGGTCTCACTCTGAATAAGGCTAATCAGAATCTCCATTAATAACTTTGAACTGAGCGCTTTTGTGTAAAAGAGTATCTCGCCTTGATAAATTGAAACAACAAGATCATTTGCATTCTCAGCAGTCAGGTTACTCCCGTTGCCAGTGTGCTGTTTTTTCTGCACAATATGTCCAGTTTGCAGCGAATGTCAAATGGTTTTGGAGTTAATACATATAAACTCCTCTTAACTTGTCTTTAAACACCAGTTTGTTCTCCAGAGGTCTAGTCACTTGCTGTGAACGGTGTGTGTGTGTGTGTGTTTTATTTCTCCCTTTCTTTCTCTCTGTAGTATTCAGCTGTTCACAGTTGAGTCTTTACATGATCCTATTAGGACACTGTTTGCTCCTAACTGACACAGCAGCTGCCTCGGCTGCATGCTTACAGACACAGAAAGCCTTCCTTTCAGACTAACCATTACACATTTTTACCATCAATGCTCCATTTGACCTTGTTTAAGAAATGATCTTTGAATTGCGAATTTCTCTCCAAGCTTCAACAAAGCAGCCAAGGACTTTTGACACCTACTATAATTACGTTATAAATTAGAAGTTCTATCAAATAAACTTTTTTAATGAGAAGGAGTAGCTGTTTTCTCAAGATGGATAAATATGTGGATAAATCATATTTATATGCATTTTAATATAAAAATCCAGACATTTAGCCATGCTAGCAGCTCTATGGACAGCTATGGCAATGTCAAAATTGTTGTTAATTTCTTTGGTTTATTACCAAATACCTGCAAAACTAATGACATTATCACTTTTTAGTGATAATTTGCTTATGCTAGCATGCCAAAAATGCTAAACAAAGTCGATGAGCCTGGTAACATCATATCTGTTAAACAGCAACATGTAGCATTGTCCTTGTGGACATGTTAGCATTCTGATGTTTCAGCTCAGCCAGTAGCATGGCTGTAGACTCTTAGGCTTGTTCGAATCTATCTAAAAAAATTTAACTACATAAAGGTCCCATGGCATGAAAAATTCACTTTATGAGGTTCTTTTAAGCCTGCCTGCCTGCCTGCCTATAGTTTCCCAGTGAGAAGAAATGGTGATAGGTGTAAACCGTGCCCTGGGTATCCTTCTCTGCCTCTGAGAAAATGAAAGCTCAAATGGGCCAATATAGAATCTTGACCCTTGTGAGGTAGTAAGGGGCAAGATTACCTCCCCTTTCTCTGCTTTGCCCTCCCATGACTTTCAAAAGAGCAAAGTGGCAGTTGGTCAAGCCCCTTTTTAAATGGATAACATGTCCCAGTGGTAACTGTGGTTAGCGATTTAACCCTTTTTCTTAAAGTTTAACATCTATGTGAAGATGAGCAGGCCTCGCCAAAATTGCTGAAGGCATGAAAGGGGTACGGGAAGAAAAACACAGTAGCAAACAGTAAAACAGGGAAAGCACAAAGACAACCAAAACACCAGTGGAACCAAAGAGATTTTCTGTTAGATACAAATGAAAAATGCTTTAATTGACTACGCATAACATCTCATAAGGAGAGCACATAACTAATTCAAAAGGGATCACAGAGACATTACTAATTAAATCAGCATTACAAAGCTTTGTGCAAAGCTGCAGTTTCAAAATACTTCACATTTCTACTGTTCTGTATTATATCCCTTACCTTAACGTATATTTTGTCTTTACTCAGTTAAAAGGTCCTTATGTCCAGGGACTTAACATATGACGTCATGTTAACATAAGGCAAACCATCTGTGGGAGGCAGTGTACCGTAAAAAAGCACATGTGCGCCAACAGTAAACCCTCACTGATCATTTTGATTCCAGAAGAGCAGGTTGATATGTGTGCATGTAAGAAACAGATGTTTGTATAAGAGGAAAAGCCTCTGCCTCTTACCCTGTATACGGCAGTTATAGTTGTCTATGGAGGTGGTTTGTTTTCTCTTGGTGAGCTGCCTAATCTTTGGGGTTCTATGAAAACCTGTGTGGTGGAAGGAATCTGTCGTTTGGTGAATGTAGACGGCATTCAGCTCCCTAACAGCTGCTTAATGATATCCATAGTGGGCCCAATGAAGGTTTACCTGATTTATTACACTAAAGTAAAATAAAGTTACTGAGACTAAAAGAAACTATTGCCTACTAACTATTACGTCTTGACATAATTAAACCACTTCCTGCCTTGCAGAATGTGGAGAATCACAATGCTTATTTCTGAGTCAACTGACTTGTCTGGAACCAGGTTTGAAAATTAGCACTTGCCAAATGCGAGTAAAAATCTACATTGGCGAATTAAATAAATGAGGTTGGCAACTCACTTATAGTTGCTTGCTGGGATGGGCCTACTTCTCTACAAGCTCATCATGACAACACTTTTAAATAAATTTGCCACGTTTTGTTTTTGCATAGACTCTGCACACTTGCACACAATGGTTGCATGCTCACAAGCTTACTTTCTTATTAAGCTTTAATGTGTGATACTAGGGACTATTTAGTTTTTTTTAAATTGGGGGGAAATACTAATCACTCAATGACAAAAAGCTGAATGGCCACAACAGTAGGGTGGGTCCAGTTATTCACAAGTGCTTCTAACATTCAAACCTGTTAAAAACAATAATAACAATACACATATTTGAATGCTGGGGGTAGGTCCCTCAAATGTTCAAATTTGCTGGTTTCTGTTTAATGTCATAGTAAATTGAAAAAAGTTACTACAATTTAACTGCTCACAATTATTGAAAGACCGATTCTATCGGCCGGCCAACATAGCAAAAAAAAAAAAATCAGTATCAGCACTAAAAACATCCATATTGGTCAATCCCTGCTAAAAATCCATTGACATGCCCCCTTTTGATATGGGTTTGCATGTAGACATTACAGTGCTTATAACGTTTTTCAGTAGGAGCACATGGGCCCCCAACTGAAGATTTTAGGAGCGCATCTAGAAAATTTAGTGGCACACTCCGTATATTACCAAATATATATATTTCTACTAATTTCTACTGTATTTCTAATAAATAATAATAGATGCAGAAATTACAATATGCTATTTCAGCTTCAGTGTCACTATTTTATTCAGTTCAATTTTATTGTGCACTGTCATGACAGCCCCATTGGTGTCATGACAGTACAAATATTAAAATATATACTGTATAACATAAGTATAATATACCATACGTTCAGAATATTCCATTCCTTATCCTTCTTACAGTCATTGGCCTGCCACAGATTCCGAATACATTGACGTGCCCCTTCCATGTGTCTAAAAAAAAAAAAAAGGGGGTCAAATTGACTGATTAATCCGACCATTTGGTTGCAGTCTGGAGCCCTGGTTAACGTTTGGTACCAAATCAAAGCAGTGTTCACTTTTAGCAAAAATGTTAAGTATTGTCTTATCGTTCTTTAAGTCAGTGCGGCTGTATGTGTTACTCAGCCATGTGTAGTGTGTAGTTACGTACAGGTGCCAACAGATGGCAGTAGCTACATTGGATGTAAAACGGGTCTTATTTCGTGACAGCAGCAACTCGGGTGAAAACGTTGGGAGACGTTTTGACATTGACCCCAGGAGAATCCGAAACTGGAAAAAACAGAAGGATGAGCCAACAAGATTAGCCGACAGGAGCAGAGCACAGGTAGCTAGCTGGAGGTGGGAGGAAACAAGTTAGCCTGGAGCTAGAAACGAGCTAGCTAGCTACCGTCTGTAATGTTAATAAGATACTGGGGTGCTGCAAAACAGCATGCTCTACTGCAGGGGTCTTCAACAGGGGGTCCGCGGAGGTACTGCATGGGGGTCGCAAAAGTTTTGGCTGATTAGACTTTTTTTTTTATATTTATTTTTTCCACTAATTGAAATGTCTTTAAATACACATTAACATGAATTCAACACACTGTAGTAAACAGATAAATGGAGGCAGAAGATGTCTTTCAGTCATCAATGCACACATTAAGCGACACACAGGAGCTCTTTCAAGCTGGGCACCGTTTCATTCACAACATGAACGAAATTACTTTTGTTACATTACTCCATATGTTATAGACATTACTTACATATATTAAGAATATACCCTACTCACTGTGCCTCGCACATAAAAACAGTTTAAAATAAAAACATGAATATATGAACCTGTGTATTATTTGAGTGTCTTAGTATTGAATGCACAATAACAAGGTACATTTACACATGGTACTATAGGACCAGTTTGATATAACACAATTTTATACAATATATATAATTAGGGGGTCCCCGCTCCATCTCGCCATCAGTTTGGGGGTCCTTGGCCTGGAGTGCTCTGTCGCCCTTCTTAGCGCTATATAAATAAAATTGGCTTGTGAACCAGGCAGTTTTGTTTGCTGTGAAACCATCACCAAGTTTTCTAAAATTAACAAAATCTCAGTGGGAATGCCTTTTTCTAAATATTTTGTCTCAGACTGGCATTCTAGTGCGTTTTGGCTCAGCTCCACCCCTAGTAACACCACAGAACGACACATATTATGCAAATCTAGTAAAACATGCACAGGCTGCTCCGTGTATCTCCTTTTGTGCACAGCTGCATTACTCTCAGTTTTCATCAGCAGCTCAAGCTTGTGCATTGGGATTCTTTTTTTCTTTTCTTTTTACAGTCCATTTTCATTCGCTTTCACATCCTTTCTGTCTTACTTTATCACGGCGCTGTCTGTTAAGCTGCTGTCATTGTAGCCGTGTTTGTATACTGGTCATGCCACTTATAGCTTGAGTCGACAGGGTTTTTTTCTTTTCTTTTTTTCTTGTTTTCATTCTGTTGTTATTGTTGTTTCCTTGGTCGTGCTCCAAACCAGCATTGACCTTTGTAAAGGGATAATCCACTAAATCGCTCAGTCGGACATAAAGAGCTTTTTATTTACCGCACACTGTCTCGTGGCATTTTAAACCCGCCCTCTCTGTCTCCAACTCTCCCATGATCCTCCCACTCACTCTCTCCCCTTCTTTCTCTCCTCTAGCTCCCTGAGTTGTACCTCACTCACTTGAACTCTGATCAATCTTAATCTCTTTTTCTTGCCCTTCTTTTGTACCATTTTCCTCATATTTCCTTCATATCCTTATTCAGCCTTTATTAATCCTTTTTATTCTTGACTTCTTTCTCCAACTAATACTCTTTTCTTGCTGCACATTCTCTCTTTTCACCTGCATATACTCACTTCCACAAGTCTCCCTCTTACCTCGTTTGGTGTCTGAATGTGCGTGTGTGTGTAAGTGTGTCTGTGCCGTTGTTAATTTTGGGAGATTTAATTATCAATCCTCTAGATGAGGGAGTTGGCACATACAGTTAAATTATCGCAGACTGCATTAATTCACTCAGCGTAGAGAGATAAGACATAGACAGGCGCACACACACACACACACACACATACACACACATATACAGAAAAAACATACACCTAGTCAGAACATTACACACACAAGTACACAGACATGTGACTAGTGTGTCACAACCAGTTAGACAGATACAGACATACAAAAACACCCACACAGTCTGAGCCATCGGTACATACACAAACAGTGTGCCACAAGCAGTTAGATGAAGACAGACAGAAAAGTGAGACACACACACACCAGGTTAATACACACAAAAGTCTGTCACAGTGCATTACAGGACATAACTAGAAACATGCACAAGGTAATCGGTGTGTGTGTGTGTGTGGGTCATGGAGAGAGATTCTGCATCTCAAATACACTACACTGTGCTGTATTATATTTTCCACATTTTTGTTGTTTTGCTGGCGAGAATAATCCATTGTGTTGCAATATGTGAACCATAACCAAAGTTATTTAGACAGCCAATACACATTAAATGGATTCATATTTAAATACAATATGGCATACAATTTCTGATTGTTTTCTCAACTCTAAGCGTAAGCTCGTACCATAGCTGGAAAGTGGATGCTGGAATGGAGGTTTGGCTGATGAATATACTAAGAAAACACCATACGTAGCCTAAAATGAACTGTGCATATATAAAGCGTACTACACCGATTTAGCATTGCAATCCTCACAAAAGACAAAACAAAAAGAATAAAAATCAATGAAGCCGTACCGAAAATATTGTCTTTTTCTTTCCATGCATTCTTCTTCCTTGTCAAAACCTGGCACCCACATTACCTGTAATGCAACCCAACCGCACACCGTGAAAATGGAACGCTCTATAACACGGCCGACTCTCTGGCCAAACAGTCTGCGTCTTTCTGTCTAGTTTTCTCATATTATACAAATACCAAACAAACACACACACACACACACACATTAATTAACAATATTAGCATTGCTACATTTGAAGCTGCCTCTACAAAAAAGTGCACACAATAGAGTTATCTGTGGTGTTCTAGGACTTGTCGGATTGCTTTTGACACACACAGATGCACAATAAGACACATGGGGAAACATAGTTGCAGGTGGTGCTTGTTATGAACAACATGACACTGATGATCAAATGTAAAGGGGGAGATTTCAAGTCTGGTTAACGGGTCTTGTGAGCTTGTTTCAACTTATTACGTGGAAAAATGCTAAACAATTTGCAGAGCCGTTTTGATATCAGGAACCATCTCTATGTCTATTTAAAAAGGTTTAAAGTACATTGTGATCAAGCCTGGATAAAAATATCAAAACCCTTATTTATAACTATTCAATGTCTGGTCACTGAAAACTCTGACATTGCGTAGTGCAGGGAGGGAGTTCTGATTAATCGCAGTCCAATTTGTTAAATTAAACCTTGAGATTTTAGTGGATGGATTTAAAAACCAGTGAAAGGCATTTCTTCAGTACAGGGACAAACATCAGGTTGTCAATAGCTAACGGATTCTGAACTCAGGAAAGGCGTGTACCACAGGATCAGGCGGCTTCAAGCGGCTGCACCTTTCTGATGCCCAAGCCAAGTTGAAAATGAAGGTATCTAGCTGTCAGCAGAGTAGCTCTTATAATAATATTAGAAAATGCCAAAGAGACAAAAACAAATGCGTACCGTCATACTATCACTTGTTTAGAAGTTTTCCGCCTCCAAAGCTATAGAAGACTATCTGCCTGCCAACATACACAAAATAAGTAGGTTTGAGTAGTAAGTTGTATATAATCTCCAAGTCCTCCAGACGTTGTGGGGCTTATACTTTGTCTGATTGTTACTTAGATAAGGGGAGAGTTAGGAGCAGGATTAAGAAAGCATCTGTGGCTAACTACTTCTTTATAAAGGACGTTTCATTAGAACCCTCTGAAATGCAAGTTTTAAATTAGCTTGGCATACAGTCTCGGTCATGGGAATTTGACCAGCCAATAAAATTGTGCTGACAATGGACACAGAAGCATGGCTGATTTTTGAAAATGGGTTGTGTAGGGAGCAATCTAATGTGTTTTCTCTGGCAGGTAGGTTGAGAAGGAGCAAAATATCCACTAAACCATTGTCAAAAAGTACCTATTTAGCTAGTGATGCTTTCCCCATAGTGAAAGGAGAAGTTACTGGGATTTAACCTTTAATAAAGTCTGCTTCCAATATGGCCGCACTAGTCTCGCATTGCCAGACCTTCCACCACAGCGCTGCGGAGAAGGGTCTGGATAGTCCACACAACATTCCGGGATGAGAGAAAAACTTTCCCAGGGTTAATTGGTATATTTTTAAACCAACCACAATTGTCTTGGGCAGCGCGAAGCGTAAGGCTCAATATCACTGCCCCTGCAAAATCACCTCGGGAAGGAACTTATTTTGGTGGAACATGCATACATTCAAAAGTTTTTTGTAGAAAACTTGGAATGGGAGAAAAACATGCTCTCATTTCTTTAAAGCAATCACATTCACCTTAGGTGGTGCTAAGTGCCGAGCGGAGCCACGGCGGCAAAATGGCCTTGTTCAAACGTTGCTTTAGTCGTGAACAGAAAATTGAGGACAGATGGTCTGGCTTTCGTTCTGGATTTACCCTGTAAAGGGTCTGAGGAGCAGTTAACAGTAGTCCTCGTGAATCCAACAGGGTTTAAAATGCCAACACAAAGAAAGCCAAAGGGGACGGATATCCGGCGGAATTTGGTTATGCACTATGGCCACACGGTTTTTGTTTTTAGTGAGAGTTACTTTGTGACTTTGCCGGTGGTATATATAACGACTCAACCACATCCTCATAACAACCCTGACTAATATTTGGACTGGCGTTTCACACTTCAACTCCCTGTCCACAGGATTAATCTAAAAAAACAACAATAGATGATTAAGGGTAATCAAGGCTGTGCTCTGATGACTTTGGAACTGAGGGTTTGGTGTACACTTTTTATGCCTTGTCTCATGGAAAACACTACCCCTGATTAAATACTTTTGGAAAAAACTTACAACCTGACAATCTCTCTAGGAAATAAACAAAAACGTTTATTTTAGTAGCACCTTTTTTTTCTTCAGGTCATCAGTTTTAATTTGGGAGGCAGTGGGTTGTGAGACCTGCTTCTGAGGTGTTTGAGTGAACTGTTAGCCATGTTTTTCCGCGGTAGTTGGATGCTATTTCAGTGTGATTGGGTGGTACGTAGGGACGTCTTGTTGCATATAGAGTTACCATTACAATGTTGAATCTGTTTTAATGAGCCACTACTGTATATCCCAGGATCTTAAAAACAGGACAAGAAATGTAACGCTTATCAGAGTGGATTTTTATGACTCATTTGATTTATTCTATTAGAATCTATAGTCTGTGTTGGGATCACCTCAGGTTCTAATATTTTGAAGATGTCTTGGTATTAGTGTCTATCCATTCTTTCAAAGCATCTAAAACATCTGTGGTATTGGGGGGGGGGTGGAAATAAATCAATATTTCCTTTAAATTTAAGTGTACAGAATGCTATTGTTAGTGCAAATACAGTATGAATCACAAACCCCTCCACACAGAGCCACGGCTTTATTTGATTTTGTGTGTGTGTGTGTGTGTCTTTAGTTATTGTCTTGGAGGCGATTCCCCTGACAGACCCTAAGTGTTCCCTCACACATGCACATACGACCCTCACAGCTATCCGAACGAGCTGACTAAAAAGGCTTTGATTCCATACGGGCCTGTCTGTCAATGCATCAGCTCCCTCTTTTTTTCCCGCGCTCTCATGCACACACATACACACTCACACACACACAAATTGGAAGGCTGATCAAGCATTTTTACTCATGGGGTTTCTCGTTGTGCGATATAGAGGGAGGTCAGAATGAAAAATGAGGAAAGAGAGGTAAATTGGACATCCACACTAAGCTGGGTAAATAGGAAATCTAGGCCTTCCATCCACACAAAGCTGGCTTCCATGGAAAACGGAGCTCCAGAATGGAAGAATCTGAAAAAGACAACCTCAGATTTCAATGTAGGCAAGAGAAACTGCACAGTCAGAAAACAATGAATAGTGATCTGGGTCTGTGAAGCTGCAGAGTTCAAAAGACAATTTTATTTGAATCCTAACATAACTCAACTCAATTTTATTTGTACAGCACTTTAAACACAACACAGTTGATCCAAAGGAAATGCAGCTGTTAGACTTCTAACTGGTACATGAAAAATACAACACATCACTCCTGTTCGGCCTCACATGCATTAGAAAATACAGAATTGATTTTGAAATGTTCTTATTTTTCTTTGAAGCCTTAAACTGATTATCGCCACAATAAAATACTGACTAGGGCTGAATGATATTAGGAAAATTAATCTATTTGGGATTATTTTGACTGATATTGCGATTGCGATATGGTTTACGACATTGGACGGAATGATTATTTTTGTATCATCATTCTCATAATAAAAAATGAAGAAAACGTTTTTTTTTGTTTTCTGTACCAACCAAATATGTTTTCCTTTAGTCTGTAGGCTAGGATTTGTAGGCCGGGACGTCTCTGCAGCACCACAATACTATATTTTGGAATGGTTTGAAAACATGTTTTGCCTTTAACAAATATTGCGTCCCGCTCCTGCGATTTCGATATTGCACTATTTCATTTCTCTCAGATCATCTTCACAACAGCTCTCCTAACGTCCTTCTTCTTGACTTGACTTTGGTGTCTTCATATCAGTTGTTTTGTATTACATTTTGCATTGTTGTTTGCTATGTACTTTGTATCTATTTAGTGTTTTCTTTGGATGTAGATGTCAAACCATCTGCCTTGTTTGTAAAGCCCTTTGGGTCAACTTATGTTTATTTGTATATCTGTAATAATCCAACTTTGCACAGGGAAACCGTTGATGTCCACTGTTTTCTCTTTAAAATAAGTTTTATTTATTTTTATTTATTTCTGTAGCCGCATTTCAAGACCCCAGTAATTACTTTTTTGAATACAAAGTTAGTATAACCAATAGAAGCAGAAGCAGTGGCCCAAGATTTAAGAGACAAATAATGATTCAAACCGCGATGCTTTTTTCTTTTGTCCAATAACAGAAATAGAAAGCCACTTAAATTAGAAACAACTCACGGGTTGTTTCACACTCTACCAGATGTTGGCTGTGGTGCACAATGATATCAACAACTAAAAGGACAATGACGAAGACGTTCAGCTGCTTTCTTGTTGTTTTAGTGTAGATGGAGACCTCTATGTCAACACTCTAAAAAATGCTATGCATATTGTTTGCACACGTAAACAGCATTTGTTTCCGATTTAGCTGGCTTAGAGTGGGCGTTTGAGAAAAAGGTATGGATAGGGTAGGGAAAGGGCAGACAGAGCGAGCGAGAATAGTGGAGGCGTACCAGGAAGGAAGATTAGTTTGAGTGTAAGGGTTTGATGAAATACAAGGAAACAGAAGAGATAGAGGAGAAGAGCAAGAGAGGGAGAGCATAGACTGACGTGAGAAAAAGAGGATGAGATTGAGGAAAGAAAGGCTTTTGAAGTGGCAGAGAGAGAGACCGAGAGAGACAGGAAGTGAGAGAGATCTATCCTGTTACCACTGTAGAATGGGTAATAGGATTTTGTGTCACATTGCTCCAGCAAATTGCTGCTGGCTTACAGAGCATAGCCACTGCATCTTGTTGACATAGAGCCAAGCAGAGACGGACGTGGGACCCAAAGGTGCTCTATTGCAAAGTTTAAATGGCTGTCCGAATCATTCAACATCATTTTTTTCCTGGGGTCATTCTCCATAGATGCATCCTCCAGGGTGACCTGGCCTTTAAAACTCATAATTCATTATGCAAAATGGAAATTGTGTGCACGATATATAAACGGACATGAACAGATCAATGAGGTCAGTCCCTGTGTTTGTATGCACATTTAATAAGAATGAAAAGGCCCTAAGAGTAGGGCACTTTGCCATGTTAAAGTTGACCCGGAATTTGTTTTATGTAAGGACATTTAAATGGATAGATTCACAGCTATTGCACATACATTCTAGATTTTTCAAAACGGGATGAAAACCTTTTTGAACAACTTCTTCTTGGCTCCCCTGGGTGGGCGTTTCCCATGGTCTCATGGCAATGGTCAACTGACATCTGAGAACTGGCCTTGCTCGCATGTGCTGTTCATTGCAATACGTCGGATTGTACAGCTTACAAATGTTGACCACTTTAAAAAGTGATTGGTCACTCGTTCTCAACAAGTCCAGCTTGGTTAACGGACCAATTAATCTATCTGTCCTTTACAACATTTACCATTTGGGAAGCCATATTGGGCAATTGCGTTTGTATTTTTACTCAGAAAACACAGAAAGTAATTACCAAGATAGATTGGCTAGCTCCCATTTTGGAAAAAAGGAAGCGAAACAGCCTAGCTTGGTAAAAGAAATACGGACCCTAGCTAGCCCAGCTCACCTGCAGTCAGAGAAAGCTTTGTTTTCACACAAAAAATTGTACACCAAACACTGTGTTTTTGGTTCTATACTGATATCATTTGCTCTCTTTGCTTCAGATGCTCATGTGACTTCATTTGCATGCTCTGGTGACATCAAACAACTTACCGGGCTCTGTGGCTGGAAAAATTATAACAATGTATACTTTATTAATCCCGCAAGGGAAAATTACAACGTTTTCACTCTGTTGTTAGTACACACAGGCCATGCTCAGTACCTAAACATGCACTAATGGTGACATGTCAGAGTGAGGGGGCTGCCCAGCTACCAGTCCACCACCATATTTTGGTCCTTACGGGGACTTGAACTAGCAAACCTCCGGTTCCCAACCCAACTCCCTACAGACTGAGCCACTACCACCAGAAATGTTAATAACCAGAGTACGTTTTTCTCCCACCCTGGAATGCTGTGGGGACTAGCCAGACCCTCCTCCGCAGTGCTCTGGAGGAAGGTCTGGCTTTCACAACTATGGAGCCTGTGGAGGTTCTGCAGGGGCGATGTGGTCACGACAGCGTGAACGGGTGAGCAGAGTTGTTGTTTATGTAGGACTTTGAATGGTCTACCGTAAGAAACACTATTTTGAGTAGTCAATTCTGGATGTGGTTAAGGCATGGATCAAGGTTTGAGCAGCAGAGGAGGAGAGTGAGACAACTTATTTTCTTTTAGATGAAAAAATGTACTTCTGGTGATTTGATTGACATGGTATTTGAAGGAGAGATTCACACCAAGATCATCATCTTTCTTTCTGTTGCTTTCTCATTCAATGCCCTCTGTCTCTTGGGACAGTACGTCTATTGAATGTTAATCATTTATACCACTGAAAGACAATGCTACTGCATCATAACAACAATGCACACAAACACACATACAAATAGACAGGCCTGGTGGTAGATGCCAGTACATAGTTCATTAGCTGAGAAAACCAGCATCATTTTCATCTTTGCTGCATTTGATTCAGAATGATGTTTTGGTGCGTGCATGTATGTGCACAGTACGTAACGAATTGTCTTGTCCAAAAGCTAAACAGACCACTGGGAGTGTGACTAAAAGGTTGTTAGCTTTTAGTCTTTTGTTAGCATGTGTGTGAGCATGTGTTTGCAAATGTTTAAAGATGTGAAAGAACATTGACATTTTACCAAGCACATAATTACTTTCAGCCCTTTCTTGGAATAATGTGCATATGGGTATGCATGTGTTTACAGATAAGGGAATGAGAGGATTTGTGATTTGTTTTGTTAACATTACCATAAGCACCAAATTATATTTACAGCCCTTTTGTGACATACATCAAAGTCTGGAGAACATTAGCCTCCAGGTAAAACTCTTTAAGAGCGCCTCAAAGCTAATATACTGTTCTGGAAACTGTTCTGTCAGCGTTGTGCACTATAAGAGGTGAAATCCTGAGCTTAAAAACATAGTGATTGTGGCTGGAGAATAAATATGAATATGTGTTGTATTTTGAGCCTGTTAATGGTGTGGTTGTTTACAGCACTTCAACAAGATTGAGGTTAAGTACTTTGTTTAAGGGCACCAAAAGAAAAAGATCACGTCACTATGTTATCTCCTTAAGGATAAGCATAGGATGAAAATGGTTGAACTATGGTTTATGATCAATTACAATGATGGGATATCAAGTAGCAACATTATCACATGTGCAGTGGGTGAGCTGCAAGCGGACATGCTCCCAGATGGGCCTCTTTTCATCGATCAAGGCATTAGTAATACATCACTGTGTAATGAATTGGAAAATCAAAGCAAGCTTTCTGTGATCCTGCTAGTCATTTGACATTTTAAACGAGCAACAAACGGGCTCTAAAAAAAAAAAATAGACTTACATGGCAACCTGGCCCTAATTCACCCGCAGCATACAGTATGTGGAATTTAGTTCATTGGCTTTGTGACCAGTGGAGACTTATTTTCTAGATTAAATGATTTTCCAGGAGAGATTATGAGAATTTTATGAATGCATATGACAAACATTGACACAAATAAACATTTTCTTTTTCAAATTCACACGTCATCCTTGTATTAGTAAAACACAATTTCATAAAGTACAATGATCATATTTACGCCATGTGAAATGGGGAAGCCCAAATAAGCTACTAAAAGCTTTTCGGGGGGGTCCGATAACAATACACATACAACTGAGAAGGTACTAAAAACTCAATTTACATTAGACACAACAGAGACAAATACAACAAAATACAGACACTTGAACAAATACAAAACTACTTAGATTTAGCCAAAGTCCATACACTTTTAACATAAAAAGTTGTGTCACCTGATGTATTTCCTGTCTGCGTTAAGACATCAGGAAGCCTAATCACACTCATTTACACATCAAGAGCTGCCTAATTGACCTGAATGATGGATGTGTGCCTACATACGCACATTACATACAAGGTCATCCTGCGTGGATCAGGTCAGGATTACCTATTGGTAGGCCTGCACGATTAATCGTTATAAAATCGCAATCTCGATTCACCCTGTTCACGATTTAATTTTTAAATAACTTTAATTCTCAGTTAATTTAACTACTTTCTTGTGAGTTTTAAACAGACTGCATAAAATAGGTTTTAAATGTTATGTTTACAGGCTTCTGGTGATGAGCAATGTGTGATAGCTGCCAAAAGAAATTGTTTGGTACTGCCAATTTGTTTTGTTTTGTCATGTTAAAACAAATCATGGCAGAGAATCGTGATATCAATTCTAAGCAAAAAAACTGTGATTCGTATTTTTTCAGAAAGGATAGATGAATATTACTTCATTAGTGATACTATATTATGAATCGAATGGTTGTCTGTCTCTCTGAGTTTATCCTATTAGCTTATTTCTTCATCTTCATTTCCCTCACTTGCTTCCCTCCCATGCGTTTTTTTTAACCCACTGCAGTTCCGGGTAAGTCCCGCCCTGTCCTACTCGGCTGAGGTAATGGACCCAGATTTGTTCAGGTCCTACATTCTGACCAATCGCCTATCCTAACCTTAACTATTCAAGGTCAATGCCTCACCTCAACCAATCGGGCTGGATCGTAGGGCGGGTCTTGCAGTGGGTTCCTTAATTGAACCTCTTCCATACCCTGGTGACATTGCATCCGATTCAACATCTGATGCACCACCCGTGGCCTACATAGATCATTTTGCTACTTCTGAAAAAGTTACATTGTTTGTAGTTGCTGGATGGAATATACTCCGATAGGGCGATTGCGCACCATCAATGTCCATCTACAGATAATGGAAATGGATGGATGGTTACTATTTATCCTTTTTTTGGCTTTGTTATCCCAATGTGTTTTCATTATCCAAAGCTGGATTCTCTACCAACTTGGTAGAAGTTTCAAAGTAAACAAAGTAACAGCAACTTTTGATGTGTTGAATTTATTTTAGTATTCATAATACATAATAATAATTTGCTGTTTCTTAAGTGGTGCTTTATACCCATATGCAGTTGGATTTGTTCTTTGTAAGGGCTTTGCAATCATTAGAACACATACACTTGAGATTAAATGGCACCAAGTAAAGCACTTGAAGGCTTTGCTAAGAAAGTGCATGATATACAGTATGTCTTATATATGGATGTGTGAACTGTGTCTGTTTGGTCTGTTCAGATCTTGTGAAATTTATGTTTTATTTCATTGTTGTATTTCTGTAATTGTATTTTCTGTATATAGTTTCTTTTTCGGCGCTGTATTGGGACGGATTGACACAGCAACGTATTTAACCCTGTGTCTTGTTTGCATTTATTAACATAGTCGATTGAATGTGTCAGCTAGAGTCTGTTAAAATAACATCTGTAGTGCAGTAATGTTTCCGTGCTCTCTGTTGCGGCTTTTTCAGAGCTTATTTGAATTTTTATATTACTGTAAGTAAACTCCACCGAAGTCTTTGCATTGGAGACATTCATTTATGACTCAAGTGATAATTTCTCTCATGAGCAATTAGTTGTGGCTGAGGTGACAACTAATGTGCAATGTTATCATGTTGGGATTTTATTGGCTGACTTATCAGCCTGCAAGAATTTCTACATGACCTCAAGAAAAGAAATAACACTCTGAGTAACACTGCGAGAAACCTGTTTAAGGTGAATAGTGGAAGCAAATGTTTGAAGTTTTAAGTCAAAACTACTTAAGAGTAGGGCTGGTTGATAGATAGATAGATAGATAGATAGATAGAGACAATCTAATATCACAATATTCTTAACCAAATACCTTCATGGCGAATAAATTAATAATCCCCGGGGAAAATAAAAACAAAAACAAATGGAAAGAGCAAAATGAAATACACTTACAGACATTACAAAGCAAAGTAAGACAGAATGGGTAAATTAACAAAATATACACAGTTCTTTCAATAAACAGTGAATCAATTATAACCGGCTAAACGGAGCAGAAAGAGTAGAATAGAGTAGTTTGTATATCTGCCAGCAGTAGTTTTTCCTAATGAACGGCCTTTCATTTCCTTTAATTTAATCCATGTTTTAACCCAATTACACAAGACAAACACGCACACTTACATGGCAGTTTGGTAACAAACAGTTATTCAAACTGACAGAGAATTGTACACATTTACATACACACAAAGCGGCGTGTTGTATTAAAATAAAACTACAGGGGATTTTAGTTGTGTGTCTGTGTTTTTTAATGCGTGATTTCTGTTTTGGTATGTACTGTTTGTTTCCAATGTGTATGTGTTTGCATGGGAGGGCGAACCAAAGTGAAAAAGTGTCAATTTTTCTCGTATTATTCCTTCATGTGCATCTTAAAGAGGCTTATGTCTTTCCATGTTTGAGCCTGTCCTGTTCTCAACAGTTAGAGAAGACAGGCAATGAAAAACAACTGATTATGTAAAGATAATCTTCAAAACAATCTTAAATCATTGAAGTTATTGTATTTCACTATGACGCTCACGAAAGCTCACTTTAACAAGACTGCAGCACTTAAGACATTATTTCCACCCAGTTTGGCTGCCATGTGAAAACTTAAAATGAATGTGCTTTTATTCTGAAACTCGTTATTCATTTTGTAAAGATTTGCTGCTCTAACTAGTAGTTAATTTAAAATGTACTTTAAGTAAAAGTTACTGAGTTACACTGTACATACAACAAAACTCTGAAACAGGGCGGGGAGGTCTCCTGTGAAGTGAAAATAGGAAGAAGGGGTCGGCTAGCATTTCTCTCTGAAGCGTCGTCACTTTCCTTAGCACCTCCATCTTGTTCTGTATCTCTTACAGAAAGACAGAAAGAGTTGGCGCCCTGGTATAGTCAGTTTTTATTTTATTTTTTACTCTGTAACAGATGGTATTTGTAATGTAGTGAAATACAATTCTTTACTCAAACCCAAACAAGTACATTTTAATAACTCCAGGAAAAATACAAACCAAACCACAAAACTACTCCATACAGTAACGTGAGTAAATGTATTTCCTTACTTTCCACTTCTGCGTGTGTGTCCGCCTTGGAATAAGGAAATTGAATGCACTGATGCTTATGTCATTCGCTACAGCTGTCATGTTACTTGCCAGGTTTCCATCCAAGCAGTAAGGAAGTTATCCCATAGCTTTCTGAAGCCTTTTACACTCACCAGAGAGCCTAGAAAGCTGAACACTCGGGCCACAGATTGTCTCATATTTATTCTCCAGTGTTTCACTATTGCTTTCTTTTGCAGTACACTAGAGAAGCATGTCTCAACCTTTTTTCCATTCTTGATTCTGTGACTCTGACCGCAGAACACTCTGACAGCCAGCACAAGTGGTTGTGTGCTACGTTTTATGATTTTGCTTTTAATTAATTTCACCTTTTTGTAACATCATTATTATTTGAAATTTACTGTAACTTTCTCATAATTTTCACATGGATTTTTGTGTTTTAATTTTTTTTTTATTATCATCAACCCGTCTTTATAAAATTGTATAATTGTGTTGTTTTAGCTTGTTTTGCTCCAAACCTTTTTCTCTGCGCTCAATCCAAAATCTTCCCTGGTTGCGCTTGCACTCTGCACCAGCAAAACACTGCTACATTACACACTAGTTCACTATAAAAGAACTACTTCCATGTCCCTGTTCTGCAGGTATTCCACAAGTGCGCCCTCATTTAGATGAAGTCTCCCAGCTAATCCTGCCTTGTACTGACCAAATTTGGATTAAGAGTTATCTAGCTGATGGGATCTTACCTAGCTATTGCACATCTTCAACTCCCAACAAAGATAGTATAGAAGTGATGTGTCTCACTCTGTAGCTAAAACAGAGACCTAAACACACAGGGTGAAAAGGGGATCTGCAGCAATGTGCGGTACAACAAAAATATGGTGTTTTATGAAAATGAAACCATGTCAACTTGTTCTGGTGCAAACTCCAAAAACAATTATAAACTGAAAATGAGCATCATATGGGTGCTTTAAATTCTGTTCTCATTGCTGTACAAATACACTCTCTCTCTGGGTTATCTTGATCACAATTGAGTCAAGCAATTGGCAGCAATCCAGCAGAGTGAAAATCTTGCTATTATGAAGTAGCGTGTGTGCGTGCGTGCGTGCGTGCGTGCTTCTGCACTCACACATTATACATCTCCATTTGGGTTGGTGTGCTGCATGCGCACCTGCACACTGAATTTAATGCTCCAGTAATTTAGGAAGAAGACTGCTGATAAAAGAGTGCAGGTCTGTTTGTGTGTGCATGGGGGGGGGGACAAGGAAGTGAGCATGGTCCTTCTTATCAGTGATTGCGGGAGTCATGGACACCTCACGCTGTAACAGTCAAAGGGTTGAAGCTGATCAATACAGACACACACACACACACACACACACACACACACTCACACACTCACACACCCCACAGGCTGTTTTGCAGGCAGCTGCAATCAGTCTGGCTGTGCCATCCAGCGATGGCAGATTGATTCTCTCTCTCCCCTCTTCTTTTTCAGGCGCTGTTTACCCTCTTTTTTCTCTCTTTGTCTGATTCTTTCCATTAATTTTTGCTTCTCTCCCACTGCTCTTTTCTTCTTCTCTCCTAACTTCTGCCTGTCACTTCCTCCCCTCTCTGCGAGCACTCACTCCGTACTTTTCATCACATCCTATTCCCTATTGTTTCTGTGCAACTTTCCATGTATCACTCTCTTTTGTTTTATGTGGTGTATTCGTCTGTCTGCCAGAATGAAAATAGTTTTTTTTCCTGAGACATATTGCTTTTTTGTGTTCTTGACACTTGAGAAGTGCTACTGGCGTTTCACTAGTGATGTACGAATGATTTATAATCACATTTGGATTTAACAAAGTAGGTAGATGGGTAAGCCTAAACATAAATTAAATTAGGGAGGAAGATGTAAACCATGGCAAATGATAAACAAAAGTGAAAATGAAGAAAACCAATGTTGAACATGATATAATAAGATTAACCTTTTTGGGGTCTATTGTATTTGTTGGCTTTGGATTTATTGCTTCTTTTCCTCAGTGAAAAGGGGAGCCAAATTCATCCTCTCATACTTATTGATATTACATTTGCACTGTATATCTCAAGAGCCAGAAACAGAATAATTCAGACTGAATCACCTGTAGCAGCTTGAAATACAATTATTACAACGTGGTAAAGCTACCTGCAGCAAAATATAGCAACACTGCATCTATCTGCAGCCTATCTTTGTAGCTACTTGTCATTTCCATATTAGCCTACTGGATGTGTGATGATAATGTAGTAACTATGAGTAACTTAAATGTACCTTCAGTGTTTCTATTTTTTTAACTATTTAAAATGAGTAAGATCTCATTTCATTCTAGAGCTGCACATTGATACAGCCCCTCTTTGTCCCTCTCTCTCTCTCTCTCTCTCTGTTCAGATCTATTTGGGAATAGCCCCATGACCAGCGTCTCTCCGTGCACACCTTGACTGCCTGACCGCAGTAAGCCTCTGGCTTTACCGTACATCAGTGGCAACAGCATTCACAAGTTCCCCTGGACCTCCCAAAACAAAAGTAAGTAGTTCTCTCTGCCCAGAGTTTTTTGTATACAAACGCATGACATCAGTTAAGTTAACTTTAAAGACTATAAACACTAAGACCGGGTACCAAATTCAACACTTTTTAGGCATTGATAAAATTGCCTCCAAAAGTATCAAGTACCCAGGTTAAATACTTTTGGAGTAAATCTCGTCAGTCAGTGAGCCACTAGTCATGCAGCATGCTTCTACCAAGATGTGATAGTGTTGGCTGTCTTAATGTTACACGTCGTAGAGACACGCAGGAAAAACTCTACTTTACTCACCGAGACAGGTCTCACGTGGTAGGAGCTGAAAAATAAATAGGAAGATGTTCATAATTTGTAATGCAATTAGCTCTTTGTTTCATAAACTTGAGACCGAAAAAGTATTGTTTTGGAACCGGTATCGAAGGGCTTGTATTGGTATCAGTCCCAGTATTAAATACTTCTGAACAATAGCCAGCCCTACTTAACACCCACACAGGTGTTTTTGATTATGCTGGCTGAGTAGAGCTCCGCTTAGGTTAAAGGTGGGGGGGGACGTAGATGG
Source organism: Etheostoma cragini (assembly GCF_013103735.1). Classification (NCBI taxonomy): domain Eukaryota; kingdom Metazoa; phylum Chordata; class Actinopteri; order Perciformes; family Percidae; genus Etheostoma; species Etheostoma cragini. The sequence continues at coordinate 19,567,804 of NC_048426.1, read as the reverse complement.
GAATTTATTTAGTCACTAATCTTTTCTACCAGTAAGAGCTATGAAAATGTAATTTGCACCGGCCTATCAAGTGCAACAGAGCTAACAGGAGACTCAGGGAGATGTAAATCAATCTATTCTATACACACCCACACAGTCCTGGGTGGAGGGCCAATCAGCCTGATCAACTGGACACCCCTGTGTTGGTTTTCAGGGTCTTTAACCAACCCGGTTCTGTGTGAAAAAAAGTTTGGGAGTTCCAGGTGTACTTAGGGCTGGGCGATATAGAGAAAATCAAATATCACAAAATCTTTGACCAAATACCTCAATATCGATACCGTAACGATATTTTAATGTTGACTATTGGTGCTTTCACAAAATATTTAAATAATGAGATTTTTGATAAATAATCATACGTAATGTGGATATAATAACTAGGTGGGTAAAGGCAAATAGAAGAACACTTACAATAGTCTGAGTTCAGAAAAGGACATCACTTTATTGTAATGCAACATTTATGCCCTATTACGATATCCAAAATCTAAGACGATATCTAGTCTGATATCACAATATAAATATAATATTGATATATTGCCCCGCTCTAGGTGTACTCACAAAATAAATTTCCATATGCTGGCTGTGGGTCCAGAAAGCAAGTTAATCAAGCTCTCAATGTAATGTTATTGTCACTGACACAATGTTCAGGCACATATGTAACAAAATGTAGGAAAAGAAAACATAGGACAGAGTCAGGATCCATCCTTGCCCCTTCCCTTTAAACCCAATCTACAGTGACAGAAAGCTGAACGGAAATAAAAATAACTTTAAAAAGAAAATGACACTGAAAAAAGAGTGCTGATTGTGATTGAAAATGTCATTAGAATGCAAAACATGTATTTCCATCCATATCAGCTACCACCACAAATAGACTAAGTCTAATTTTGTGGGAAACACTGACCTTGCAGGGCATTCTTGTAAACAAGGTTATGTTCCATTAAATATTATTCACCTAAACACGTTGTGTGTCATTGAGATCTGACAAACGTGGAGTGCATTTTCTTCCACATAAAACCTTTGCAAAATCAATATATTTAATAAAAACAAAGGCAATTTTGCATTGCTTATCCATGTCTGCTACCTAGCTGTCTTCTTCTTCACTGCCTTTCTTTGGACATTCCTATGTTTCTCTGCATAGTACTCCCACCAACTGTTGATCAGTGGAATAGTGTGAAACTGTTGGTATTGCGTTTGTAGTCCGCATGACACAAACACAAGAGGGACATGCTTGTAAAAAACATTGCTTATGCTAATAATGGTCAAAAGCACCACAGGGTGGTTTGGTTGGGCTTTGCTGGAAGTGTGCTCTGTTGCACCTGTAACCACACCTAACAGTGATGTCACAGTATACTGACACACCCTGGGGTACACTTGTACATCACTGCAGCAAGGCGAGAAGTCAAACCGCTGCAGGTCAGGAATTACAAGAATATCAGCAGCTGAAATTCTTGTATCAACAGCAGCAGCGGGTGCTACACACCTAACTCTACCTAGTTTTTATCCCTTGTTAGCCGAGGCTTCTGCCATGCACAGTACTGTAAGTTAGTCCTGCACATCCTACCTGGGAACACTGCGTATAGCACACTGTTTAGATTCTATTCACACTGTAAGTCAGAATTTCATTCATATGTTTTCAATGTATATGCTTTAGTGTGCAAAGGGTACAGAAGAGGATCAGGGCCACTGGTGAACATTTTATTTGAGTTCTGACTTTATTCATTGAATTCTGACTTTAATCTCAGTCAGAATTCTGAGTTTAAAGTCAAAATTCAAATACATTTTCACCAGTGGCCTTAATCTTCTTCCGTAAAAGGGTAACTGCTATTCTCTGTTTGAATTCTCAGTTTTCTATGCTGTATCCTGTTACTATTTGCAGTACTGTGACCCAGTTTCCCCACAAGCACCATTAACACTTTTGACTGTATCTTTATTCAAATTGTCACCTGAGTTGAATATTGATATTTTCCAGTAATATCTTTTTTTTTTTTGCCACAGCTAGTCTCTGAAACTCTGGCAGCATCTGCACTAGTGAAATACCAGCCATCCATCACCTACAAGACACCTGTCATACACATCCATCATCTTGCACCACTGCAGAGTCACACACACCATACAAACACACACAAGTACACACACATACATAAACATGCAAGTCACTCACAAAGAAATGCATCCTTCATCTTCAGCCCGGTAAAGTCATACACACTCAGGGGAAAGACACACGGTACACACAACGTGACGCGTACGCACACATGGTAGTCATTCAGTCAGACAGCTGTATTCATCATTCAGCTGTGGACAATCACAGTAGCAGTCACGTTCTGCTGGCTGAACTTTGCATTAGCATGTACTCTGAAGTATTCTTGGCCTTTTCGTGCAGTTAAGACAAATATATCTGACCAGCTGTCCATGTTGATACTCTATTTGACTTCCGGTGACTGTCACACACACATTTCTGTCTTCATGCTGTCCAGTACATGCTGTATCAAGACCTTGGAGCCAAAAGTGAAAGCTGGATGTTGAATCTATTTGTAAAGTAAACACCTTCTAGTATCTAGTGTCCTGTATGTGCTTTGTGCAATGACATCAAATACAACTTGTGTTCATACTATATATACTCTAATATTACACGGCTTGGTTGAATTATAATGTAAAATGCGGTCTGTTATTTTCTTGATAATATGCCGTTGATAAGTATGATACACCGTTGCCATAGACGCAGTTCTGTTCCCTCTGGAGGACAGCTGTCAGTCAATCCACTGAAAGAAGTCCGGATAATTTATCAAATGTGGCAGAAAGTGTGGAAGCACAGAGCAACTTCTGTCCTCCAATTCAAGCAATGACAGCTGATGTGGTGAGGTCTATCACTAGCTACATCTTTATACACCGACTATGATCGCTATGCAGTAACAGCCGTAGGGACAACAACGTTAATAAGTAAGATTAGCTACATTGCAACATGTTTAACGTTAGCTTACAGGGGTGTCAACATGCAGCGCCCGTGCAAAAAGGAAACGAGATGAATGAGGACATAAACGTCAACATAAATATTCCCAAAGAAGCTGTTCATCGTGTCTCACGGAAAGGACTATTCCCAAATCTCTCTCAGATTAGGCTTTGTCGTCTTCACGTAAATCAACGTTCTTCTTCACCCTCTAAAGTATGTTTTCTTCCCAGGTTTTGCGTTTTGATTGACATGTCAACAGGCCCACTTGCAGACAGGGTCTGTTTAATGGACCGTCCAACTGATTCAGCCACGTGTATTTTCACATACAGATCCTCTGTGTGATGTCTAGATAAGGCTTGCACTGCATGTGTGAAAAGGGCTTTAGTCTCGCAGTCATTCAGACAGCTATATCCATCCAGCTGGGTAACTTGCAGCCTGAGGTGTGAAGGAGGTTTGGGTTGAGTTCTGGTTAGAGCAGGGATGCAATGCAGCAAACAACGACTATTATTTAAAGCTTGTTTGAGGAAGAGGCACGAATTTTTGAGAATCCAACGTAATTTTGTAGTCTTTGTCAAAAAAGACATGCCAAAAAGACAAACTGTCAGCTGTTTGTTATTGCAGTCACGAAGGTGACCTATAACCACGGTCAATAAGGATCTGGAAAGAATTAAAAAATCAGCCCAGAGTAATGTAGCACAAGAAACGGCAGATGCTGAGTTTAATCTGGCATTTAATTGAGACATTGGAATTTCTTACACACCATCTATGCCAGCCATATTTTACCTATGTTCAAAGGTTGTTTTTTTGAAAAACTGTTGTCTTTTAACAGTTGTGCAGTGCATAGAGGGACAAATGTCTTGTCTTACAGTTTAGATGATATGATAGCATGGTAACGTGATCGATAGCATGACAGCGTTCACTCAATCGATTGTTGTCTTTATCTGTGTTCTGTTGCTGGTCTTAATTGTACTCCCTAGCTGTCCTCTGCCATCTTTAACACAACATTGCCTTAGCAGAAAATGTACCCTGAAGACTTCAGTGTTCCCCCGATTTTCTGCTAACATTATAAAGAAGTTGACATTTGTGATGTGAAATGTTCAATCAACTACTGGCTGGAAGTCATGAAGAGATCAAGATGGATCACATGTGTGTCTGCTTCTGTTTTTAATGTTCTGTAATGACCTGCGTTATCTTTCTGCTGTAGAGAACAAATGGTGGGGAAATTCATCCTGGGTTGTTTTGGACTAGAGCCCGACCAATAAAGGATTTTTAAGGCTGATACCAATACAAATATTTGGTTATTTAAAAATCCAATATTGGTATAATATATTGGTTAAAAAAAAATATTGGTTAAAAAATATCCAGAAATCCAGAAACGTGTAACAATACAAACAGATTTCCCTAACATTAGTTATTTGTAGTTAGTCATGAGTTCTCACTGAATTAATATGATAATGTTTTATTGTTACAACAGAACAGAGCAACTTCAAAATATATTTAAGTTCTGAAAAATGTTTAAAAATACAAACTTAAAGTCCTTTTTGATAAAAACACAATAACAAAAAAGAATAATCAATGTTGCCAACGGGGACGTTGTAGACCGCCCTCTGGTAAATATGCAAGGCCAACACTCATTTTCTTTTTAAATATTAGAATCATTTATTTGTCATTATAAACAATTCTGATGAATTAATATATTTTTTAAATCGTCCATTATAAATGCCCTTACCGATAATTTGGGAAATGCCGAATATTGGCCAATAATATCGGCCCGCCTCTGAATTTCGGACGGTAGAGTGGTGGAGTTTTGGTCCGCCTTATTTTTAACCTTTGTTCTCTTGTTGAAAACACTGCATTCTGTATGCTGCAGTTGGTGTCAAACTATTTGCCGTTAAAGCCCAGGAGTATGCAGGTTTTTCATTCAAACCCAGTGGCATGTGACAGGCTGGAAATGAAAGGGTACAAATCTCTACCAGGGTGACCTTGGGGCTTAGCTACTGTCATATTTCGGGTCCAAATTCAGCCTTAAACCTTTGTTGCGTGACGTCCTGTCTGTCTTTTTGTCACTGTGAGGTGTCCATTATTTCAGAAATACGATTAATTTAAGAGAATTATCTCGGAATTATAAACGTGAGCTAGAACTTCTATTTTTTGTTAGATGAAATGTTTGGAAATCAACCAAAAAAAACTCTTTACACGTGACTTTTGTAGAGGATAATGGGGTGTACAGTATAAGCATAGGCACACTAGAAAAAACATAAAATGCAATTTTGCAATTACATATGACTCGTTTAAACTAAAGAAATAAGATATTAAAATTTAATTTTCTATTAGCAAGAAAAAACATGGGTAGGTAGAGCAATGGGCATCTGTAATTAGGGTGGTTTGAAAGTTACTCTACTCCATCAGTACATGAATAAAATCCACACAAAGCTGCACAGATATGTTTGCACTATTCCAATCTTCAGGCATTGCATCTGAAATTAATGTTTTGCTTGAAATAAAGAGGTGCTGGATCTTCCTTATTTGCCATACACTTAGCTAGTTATACAGCATAGTTAGATTCCAAAGCCTGTATTTGTCAATTTCCTTTTATTTTGAAAGAGACACTTTTTATTTGGACAGATTGGATTTCATAGAGAGGATAAAAACATTATTGTAGTCCTGAATTGCTCACTGCTGATTAGTAGAGGTACGGAAGCATATTACATTCACCATAGAAAATAAAAATAGACCCCTTATCTCCTAATATTAAGAAAATAACTCAAGATTTGGAGAAAAGATCTAGTAGTTATTAGATAAATAGATTTTCACAACAACAGAAAACAGCTCTCTTGTGTGAATCTTCCAGTCCAGCTGATGCCATTAGGCCTACGTCTCACCTTTTCATTTTAATCAGTTTTTATTTGGGTTTGGCTTTAAGACATTGGGAGATGCTAATGTCTTTAAGTACTCTCCATGGGATTCTTATCAGTTTGTCGACTTTGTGCAGGCTCCTCAGGACTTTGCGGTTGTTCTGGCGGAAAGCCCATTCTGATCTGTTGGACATTGTAGTTAGTTCATTTATTTATAAATTTGCTAAGATTTCAAACACACTTTTTTCACATGTTCATTATGGGGTATTGTTTAATGGAATTCAGAGGGAAATAATGACTTTTAATCCATTACAGGATAACGTTGTTACATAACAAAATGTGGAAAAAGTGAAGCGCTGGGAATACTTTCCGGATGCACTTTATACTAACTCCAGTGTAGAGCCCAACCGATGAAGGAATTTTAAGGCAGATATCGATCTAAATATTAAAAGATCCAATATTCCGATATATATTTAAAAAGAAAGAAATATCCAGAAACGCTTAACAAATAACTAAAGTAAGTGACTTCAGTCACTCTCTATCTCTCGCCACCATATATAACGTTACCGTGCTCTCGGAGCTGTTGTTGAGTCTTCGTCTAAAATTCTGCCATTTTGTACAGATGTTGTTACGTAGAAAAAAAATGGATTATTTATAACTTTATTTATATATTTTATAGCTGACTTCACCAGCTGACTTCCCTATTGGCCAAAACATGTAAAGTCTCTTCTAAAACTAGCCTCTGCCACTTGAAAAGCTTACTTACATCGACAACATCAGCTGGTTTGAGTTGACCTGAGACCTTAGGATTTTAAAATGAACGCGCTGTCTATCTTCTATCACAGACGCGATGGCGGAATCTACACATCTCAATTCTCCTGCGGCAGCCACCTTTGTTGGAAACAAAGCGCCACCCCAAGGGTTTTTTGGGGACCTGAGTGATCCAGTTACTGTTGATCATCTGTCCATCACTGTATAAAGCCCATCTCGACAATTTCATTCGTCCAAACAGCTCTTGTTTGAACATAGTTGCTCCACAATAGATCAAGTCCAGACCAAACTTCCCGACCTTAAATGTTGTGGGCGGGGTTAAGTTCAGCTGACATCCAAGCTTGTCAGTTCCTTTCTCCTAGTTACGAGATCTGTTCTAAAAATTACAAGATCTGTTGAATGAGATCTTTTCTCAAAATTATGAGTTATTTGCTCAATCTTACAAGATTAGGTGTCTACATTTTTTTTTTCTATGGTGAATGTAATACGCTTCGATAGTAGAGACTTTCCAACAGTTGTAACACATATGCTACTGTCCCTGCTGAGAGCCATCTTCACAAACATAGTCCCAAAACTGTCTTCCCCTTTTTAATGCAGAGACTTTAGTGGCTGTGCTAAAAAAGTTGCTGGTGGTTGTCTAAAAAATCGGAACGTTGTTGTCCTTTTAATAAGGGCGGAGTATTGTTCAAACATTTCCAATACTGGTACCGATACCACTAGCGTGACTTTGATACCGGTTCCTAAACTACAATTTTTTTGTTTTGTTTTTTACACCAATTTTATAAAACAAAAATAAATTAGAACGTCTTCTTATTTATTTTATTTATTATGCAACTCCTACTACGTGAGCCCCATCTCTGTGCGTAACGTAGAGTATTTCTTGTGTGCCTCTACAACGTGTATTGCTAAACAGCCAATCGCAAGCATTATTAGATCTTGGTAAGCGCATACTTTAGAGGCAATTTGGATGGAATTGGAATTAGGTATGTTTGTTGTAAAAAAAAGTAGAAAATGCCCTTCAGATGCCTGTTTAAGCTTGTGGTCAGCAGGTGATGCTACTTTAGAAATTCCAACCTCTGAACTGTCGGGATATTGCATCCCACCATGAGTTGAATGCATCAAGAGACACTAGAGAAATCTCCAGCAGTGTCCAATCACATCATGCAAATGCAACCCCTGGGTGTGCTGTGCTCTTGAACGATAATGAAATCTGTAGCTATCAAAGAGACACAGGGTTTCAGGACAGCATCGCAATACTTGGCAAAAAGCTACTTGGTGAATTCCAGGCGCACATCCCAACAGCCATTTACTACATGAAGGACTAACTACAGCAGGCCCTTAATGTTAGGCTTTTATCTTCAGAGCGGAACCAGTCAGGGTTTTTATATCAGTGATCCTCTTTGTTGGACCTCTACCCTGACTCAGCCCTGCAGGTCTTTGTGACGGTGCTGATGCCTGAGCAATATCTCATGCCGTGATGCAGCACGCTGTAGTCTCAGTTTAGCTTCTTCTGACATAGTTCACAATTCACATACAATTTTTTTTTCATATTAGAACATTCACTCTTTATCGCTGTTACAGTACAGGGCTGCTCAGATGACATGTCGTTGGCAATTGTTCCATTCATATTTCTAATAGTTTGGTAAATATTCTAAACAACAAAGTAGCCCACAGGCCATCAAATCCCTCTTAATCTCTCACCCGTGATCAACTCTACATCATACATTAGTTGATTTTTTTGCACACAAATCTGACTTTTTAAGGATGGAGGATGCTGCTATGTGCTCTGAACTTGAATGCTGAGATTAATGAGGAGGGACTGGTATGACACTTAGTTTGTAGGTCTTGCAGATGAGAGACATAATGAAGAAGTATGTGTTTTTCAGAAAGAACAAAACATGTAAACTGGCTTTAGATCAGTTTTCACTCTCTGTTGTACATTTAAAAGGGCACAGCAGTCTGGACACAGCTTATAAGCATTCGTACTGCTGTGCAATTTATATTTCACATTTTTAGCAAACAATCAGATTGCCTTATTATGTATTGTTCACATTGGCACGGTGACGAAATAATGTCATAACATTTCACGACAGTGGGACATGAAAATGGAGTCACTTCTGTAAATGTATCCACTTATCATCCTAAACCAGTCTGTGTATTTCTACACGTGAAGAGTTTTGGGCTTTCTGCGTTGGTGTGCAGCGGAGTCGTTGTTCTATATCGAGAGACCTCCATTTTCACAAGAGACCACAGAAACAAATCCTTAACAGTCCCATTGTGCATTTATGTTGATGACTGATGGACTTAAATGGAATAAATGAATGGTTTATTTGAACGTGATCACTGCTTTCTCTCTTTCTTTACAGTATTATTAAGTCCCATGAAGACTAATTTGCATTAGATGAAGAGATTTTTCTATATCACAGTAAAGATGCGAAGGTTTGAAGTTACATTTTCATAATAATACATTCATTTCCTTTGGCAATGAATATAACAATGTGCACAGGGATGAAGGCAGATGCTGCCCAAATATAAAGGAGTTAAAAAGAAATATCAGTGCACCCTATGATGTGGTATTCTAACAGATCAAAAACTATATATAGTGAATTTCAAGCTGCCTGGCTCAGCTTCTGTCCACATTAACCCCAAGTTTATTTGGTATTTGGAAGTCTAAAAGCAGCATTGGAAACTGTGTTAGTTAGAGTGTTTGCTCGTACTCACAAGATACTTGGGCTGCCTTTAAAAGTCTTTTTTGATGAACTGGCAACAAGGGAGTGGGTAAAAGCAGCAAAAGACACACTCAGACACCCAGATCAGAGGAGTGAAACTGGGTTACAGTGTGTGGAGTGTTTGGGTGTGTCTGTGGAGATGTCCTTTTTGAAGCAGTTTTTTTGCAAAAGCAACATAAGCTTGGTGCTGGTTCAATTATTCATCATCTGTACTGAACCCTGTCTTCTCTCTCCATTTGTCTAATGTTATCAGTACATCATGCGCTCTCTCTCTCTCTCTCTGTGTCGTGTTCTTGATTGACAAGTGTGATGGTGTTTGCCTTTCCTTTCCCTGACCTTCAACTCTCTGGAATGCACACACATAGACAGACAGCACACAGCAAGAATGCTAATGGATTCTACCTTTGCAGACCATGTCGCTAGGGAATTACAGTCTTTATAGACCAGAAAGGAAAGCCCCAGAAATACATTCAATATTCATGCAAAGAAAGAAACAGTTCTGGCCCAGACAGGAAGGTGGGTGGACAGTTTCAGAATATTACCGCATGGAGCCACGTAGCCGCTGCAAAATAGCCCCAGGAAGGAACTTGTTTTGGTGGAACATGTATACGTTTAAAAAGTTGTTTTAGTCGTGCTACAGAAAACTCAGATTGGACAGATAGCCTAGCTAGCTGTCTGAATTTACCCTGCAGAGATCAGAGGAGCAGTTAACCATAGTCCATCCGAGTTTAAAATTCCAACGAAAAGACAGCGCAAGATAACAAGAAAGACATTCAGTAAAATGTTCGGCGGCAACAGAGAAATGCCGGAAGTGGAAGCTTGTTGATTCCATGACTCGACACACAAAGAACAGTGTCACAATATTTTACTACTGGACATGTAATATATCTTGCCTTCTTGCCAGTGCCCAGGAGGTGAACTGGCACCATACTTTGGTCCGTATGGGGACTAAAACCCAACCCAACTCCCTACTGACTGAGCTACTGCCACCTCCAACAACAGATATGTGATGACATAAAAGTGTAAGGATGTGCAAGCATTATGGAGTGAAGTGCCTGAATTATGCTGAGTGGAGTGGAATTGCTGTCAGTGATCACTCAAAGTAAGGGGACACACATATGCCATGAAAGACATGTAAGGGTTGTGTATCCTTGGGTTGCAGAAAGGCCAATCTCAGTCAGCGTTTGAAACCTTTCCTCCCTCCCGCTCCTCTGTCTTCTTTAATTCTTCTGAGGCACAACAGTGCTTACTGACAAACCAAAGTATTCTTGCAGGGGCAAAAATATAACACATGCAGGCCATGCAGACATCAGTGGATTTAGTTAAATCCAAATAATAAAAATGACGATTTTTTATGCTCTCACCCACTAAGTCCTTCATGAATGCCTTCTTTTGATTCCACTCTACCCCTATCTGCTTTTTCCTTCCCATCCCACTTTCTGTCCGCGTCTCCTTCTCTTTCTTGCTGCTCTCTCTCTCTTTAATGACAGTATTATCCTCACTTAGCCATCTGAGTCTCTCTGCCTAAAATCCCTTTCCCTCAGAGCTGTAAAAGAGAGCGAGAGAGCACACAGGAGAGGGAGAATTAGACTGACTCTTTAGGGAGGACAGGGAGAGAAGAGGAATTTGCAGGTGGGGACATGCATGCCCCCTGCAAATTATATTTATATATTTTTACTTCTCAGATTATTTGTGATACCTTTAAACACAATTTAACCCTATACAGATTTCCATATACATGGAGAATAGAATACATTCCATCCACTAGAAATTGCTACCTGTCAGTAATCAGTAACAATTCTTTGACCTTATTTTGAGCTATAATTGTGTTAGTTTTAATAAAGATATGCATTACATTATATTTAGCTGACGCTTTTATCCAAAGCAACAATTGCTATATATGTCAGAGGTTGCACGCCTCTGGAGCAACAAGGGGTTAAGTGTCTTGCTCAGGGACACACCAAAGGTTTGTGACATATCCACTGCGCCCTCCCCACCCTGGACATGATAAATGGGCTTGTCGACACAGTTACAACCTACTTAGCCGCCCATTCCTTAAATACCCCATTTAATGCTCTGTTCAGGTCATAATTGTATTTAGAGGTTGTACCAGAAAAAAACACCATATTTTTGTTGTACTATGTTGAGCTCTCCATTTTAGCCACCGGGTGAGGCAATAACTGCTATTACATCTTCTTTGGGAGGCACACATGGGCAGTACCTAGGTAAGGACTACTAGCCAGTCAGAAGCAGAGCAGGGCGGGCCCTGACAAGCAAGCTAGTGTGATCCAAATCAAACCTGTGGCTTCGGCTCAGCTTAATATGTTACATTTTACTCAAACTCGAGTCTGAGCCCGAAACACAGGCAGAACAACCCAAACAAGCTTTGCAACCTAGACTGGAACAAGACGTTTCATTGTTAAGTTTTTAACTGTTAACAAATTAGTCTTTCATACGTAATGTTTTAATTAGCACTGGGGTTTAAGGGGTTGCCCTAATAGCAGCTAGGCCAGCATTATAATGTGTGTTACAAGGTGGCAAAAAGTTACGCACGTTGGTCATGGAAGTAGAGGCTGGACTACAATAGAGCAGTTTCGAGCACAGTGTCTTCGGTGGAAGGAGAACTCCCTTTGGGGTTTACTTTGGGCTTTTTCAGTTTGTAAACCTTTTATTAAAAAAAAAAAAAATATGTTAAATAATAAAGTAATGGGGAAAAACGCTCCATGTAGGATCAGTTCTTGGAAGCAGCCCGGCTTCTATTCTGACCCATAACCCTTTGCTGCGTGCCATCCAATAACAAACGTTAACATGGAACATTTGAATATTAAAACCAATGAAAGAACATCCTATCCTTACAAAAACAATTGCAGCAACAAACACAGGACAACCAACAGTATTACATTATTTTATGTGTTATTACCAGACTAATATCATATAAAAACAGTTGTGTTCAAATGTAATCTTGTAAAATGTAGTTTTGGGCTAGAAAATGTAATAAATGCAGTTATTCATGTAGATAAGAGAGGTTTTATATAAGCTTGAAATAAAAACGGAATTATGATCATTACAAAGCTGCATTTGTTGTCAATTTCTGAAACTTTATTGAAATATAAATTTGTTGGATATATACTATATATATTGTTGATACATAGTTTTTTAATATTTTTCTTTAGACAAAAGTTGTGTGTCATAACTAGGTCCTCTGTCAGTCGGTGTCGGTAAACATGTTCCGAAATGGCTTTCCCTCTTGGAGATATTTTCCATTCATCATAAAGTGCATTTCGTATGTTTGTTAGTGCATTTTGGGTTCATTGTTATTATTGCACAATAAGCCCAGTTCTTTCAATTTCAAGAACAACATAGGAATGGCAGTAATAGTGGCATAGTAGCACATTTCATACAAAAAGCAGGCTTTCAGAATTTATTTGGGTGGCCTGTGCCCCAGTAGGGCTTTATGTCTAGCAACGCCCCTGCCTGCTGTTTTACACATTAAATAAGCTCCTTAATAGCAAGACTCCCCCATGATGAGAGGTGAGTGCAAGCAAAGAAAAACAGAAATAAAGTCAGCGGAAATCTTTCTTTCAGACCTGATTAAATCAGCATGGTTGGAACAAAAACCCACTCCACCACAGCAAGAGAAAAGTTTTTTTTTTTTAATCCTATTGCCATTCCTGCATTTAAATCAGCAACTTCAAACACCACAGCAAAAGGCCTACAGAAAGAAAACGAGCCAAGTAATAAAGAAGAAAGCAGCGCTAGTACTTCAGTATTATTAGTATTATCATATTTACATTGCACTCATCTAAACAGAATGCATCAGGGTTTTACAGCATGAACAGGACAATTCAGGACAAGATTAAACCCAAGAGGGTGAGTCCATAATTTAGAAGAAGAAACTACAGAAAGATACACATGGATAAGTGAGGACCCTGAATCAAACACAGTGCATCCTTGAGTTATTACAGTTTAATTAAAGCACTAGAAAGTCATTCTTGTAATAATGATCCTGTAATTGTCTTAAATTACAAGAGGGGAAGCTTCAACACAGAAAACCATTCCATCTTCTCCAATAATATTAATATTATCATCATCAACACTTAAATTGGCCTGGGGTACATAGGGTCCCACATGTCATTAGGGGGAGCTGAGTTCAATTAGGCTTTTTATAAATATGAAATTCATTCATTTGTGTTGTTATAATGTAGATTAAGGTTAAATGGTTCCTTAAAAGAGCCTTAAATGTTTTTTTTGTATTAAAATGGCTGACATTCAGCATCACCAGTGGTGGAAGTGTTTACTTGCTAAGTAGCAGTACCACTTCATGATATATATGTTGTACTCAATTATGAGTATGCATTCAAATTCCTACTGAAGTAAAACTACAGAGGTCTTATACATCTCAAAGCCTTATGCAGGGTTTGATTTGTAGAAAATAAAGCAGAGGATGGGATGTTTTTTTAATCATGCACAACAAAACAAACTTCAAGATTCAAATCGCCCTTTCAACACCATGGATAAACTGCCACTTGGCCAGCCATGCAAAAACAGATATTTATTAACTTCAATATTCAATGGAAAATAATCTAAAAAATGAAAAAGCACAACGGGGTGTCAACTTAAAACACAGCGCTTTCAAGCCGGAGAGAGTGCACTTTGCGACAAAAACAAAATACGTTGACCCAGGAAACACTTGTTTGTTCCTCGGGAGTGTTCTAATCCAAACCACGATCTTTTCTTAAAGGAACACGCCACCTTTTGTTGAAATAGGGTTTATCACCCTAGCTGTAGATAGGGGGGCCAACGCATTGTTTTAGTCCAGTGAAACACCGGCAGCGCCCCCACTAGTTAGCTTAGCATAGTGAATGTAATCCTATGTTGCCTGTTAGCATGTGTGAGTGAAAGTGAGCCAACAAAAACATCAACCTTCTTGTAGCGTATTCACAATGAGTACAAATAGCAACGCAGATTAAGATTAGACGATTTCTTAGGCAGATATTTACTTGGGACCAAGGTTATTGTAGTTTTGCTTTTTTCAGTCATTTTATTTCTGTTTTGTTTTGACTTATTGTTTTTAAATTCAGTTTAGTTTTATTTAATTTTTAAAGCGTGTTGCTAGTTTAGTTATCGCTTTGTTTTTGAAAATGCTTATGTATGTGACTTAGTTTAGTTTTTATTAGTTTTAATGTTAGTCTTAGTCTTTCTTTGTAATATGTGTTATTTGTCTGGGGATTCACAAAGGTCAGAACAAGTATTGTGTAATAATAACTCAACAAAAACGTGAAAAATGTAAAATGTAGCCTACATAGATGGTCATACATTTGTAAACCGTCTACACAGGACGCAAGAATGTGTAAGTGACGTGTTCCAGGAGAAAAACCTAAATTGCCAACAGACTAAAGAAGACATACATGAACAGGGCTTTTGGTATGAGTAAAGTGGTAAATCTTTTGAAGTCAATCGACTCACACAGTTGTGTAGACATCCCAGCATCAATCCACATATTAACCCACGTTCCCCCCCCCCCCGCTTTTGGTGTTCCTGCGTATTTACTAACCAGCTATTGGGTCGCCAGTGAAAGCCCTCCTGTAGTGTTCTCTGTCCTGCGGTTGTCCCCTTCTTGCTGCCTGGCCCTATATACGGTGTTTTTGATGCAGACTTAGGCAAGCCCTTTTGATTTCAGTTGTTACTTGAAATATTGCTGTTTAACTACGCTTAACATGTGAGCTAAATGCAGCTTATTCTTTGAGCCAGTGACAGCAACTTAAACCCCATGCACTCTCTGGGATGCAAAGGATTAGCTTCTCAGGGCATTGTAGCTGGTAGCGTATGATGGGTGTCAAAACACCAGTGCCTTTTGTTCCCACACACCTGGGGCATCTTGTCACATCATATCTTCAGAAAAGCAGCAATTGTATTACGTTCGCTCCCTCAATTAGCAAATGTGCTTTGACTAGTAATTCTGTTCGATGCATTGTTATATGACAAAACACCATGAGATGCAGCCAGGGGAGTTTTACTGCCACCCACCTACAATGACAAAGTTTAAAGTTAGGAAAAAGGACTATTTGAGTTCTAAATACACATGTGCTGTTATTGGGCACTGCTGGCGATTAGGTTGAGATGATGTTAAAATGTTAAATTACCAGATGTCTTTTTCTGTTTTATGATGTCTGTTTCTTTTACTGTATATTTTAAATGTGGAACTATTGTACAGTTGTCTTGGCCAGGACACTCTTGAAAAAGAGATTCTGGATCTCAATGGGATTATTCCTGGCAAAATAAAGGTCAATAAATAATAATAATAAATCCTCATTTGCAGAAGAGAGGTGGAGGGAGAAGTTTCTACAATGAAGCACATTACTGAGCAGCCGCTGGTTTTGTAACTCCCTTTTTTTATGCACTTACTTTTTCCTTGTGTGCCAAAATAATAATCAACAGACTTACCTTGAATCTATTTTTTTTTTTTTTTTTTTTTACAGTTTGTGACAAATGACAAAATCTGACACTGCCAACAATGCATGCAATGACACTGGGTGATGACACTATACCTCGTATACCAGGAGCTGGGTAGTTCTTAAAGATAAGCACAGTTAATGTTCAGCAACTGCTGATTAGTCGTATTCCTTCTTATCCTTAAACAACAACAAGCATTTCACAGGTACGTGTGCATTTCACAGCTGTAAGTGCTTCAAAACATTCATGGAACACATTCCACACTAATCCTTTCCTGTTATATTTACAGTCCTGGATCTTTACACTGAATAATGAAGGTTTGTGGGAGTAGAGCGGAGGGGGAACACCGTCGGAGAATCATCCTGAATACATGTAGACTTTTCATGGTCAAATAAATTCAGGATTGTGTCTTTGATATTGCGTACAGCGAGAGCAGATTTAAAATGGTTTCGAGCTACTCTACTTCAAACACTGACGCACCGGGGACTAAAAACAACAGTGGAGACATTAAGGGGGCTTTAGATATGCATAACCACATGTGATTTACTTGGTGAGAGAATGAGAGAGAGCCTGCGTGTGTCCTGCAGTGTGTATAACTTTGAGAGGAGCACTGAAGACGATCCCACTCCACTCTGCATAATTCAATTGGCAGACAACACTCTGGGGTTGCATAAGACATGCCTTGAGAGACTCGATACGGTGTGTGAGTTAGTGTGAATGTGTGTTTAATATGGTAAAAAGGTACCTTTTAACGAGGCTGATGTCAAGGCCGAGGGACTTAGCGGGTGTCCTGAAGACGTTAGGAGGAACGCTAATCTTTTCTCTACCTCTTCACCTATCTTTTACATCACCAGTCCTTTCATCTACACCCGTCCTCCCTAACTGCGGTCCCCTCCTCCACCCACTTAGACATGGCTAAGAGTCTCATATATATATATATATATATATTTATTTATATATATATATATATATATATATATATATATATACATATATACACAAACACACACACACACATATGAGGGCTGAGGAGCAAGCTTTGATGAGGGATCAAGGAGGAACTATACGCGAGGATACATGATAGCAACCTTCCCGGAAGCCGTGCAGCTAAAGGAGTTGCTAACTCTGCCAAAACAGCTGAAGTATTCATGTGACGCTTCAGAGGAAAGGATGCCTCATCCGTCTTAAACACATTTGCTTGTTTCCTCTCTCCTCCAGTGATTTCCTCTCCCTGGCCTCCTCCGTGGGAGGGACTAAGCCGCGAGGAAGGGAGGCAAGGAAAGGAGTCTCAAAGGCAATTTAAGCTCCATAAGAAGCAACGAATGTTCAACTGATAGCTACGATACGTTAGATGAAGGGGATCGCCCTGTCTTGTGCGTCCCTTTTTGTGTAGCTTCAGTGCTCCAGGCACAAAGCTGCCAGAGAGAAGAGATAGAAAATGATGTTTGCACTGGTGCATGTCTCCACTTGTCTTTGTCAATGTAATATTTAATCTAAGGTGAAAAATGCACGTTGCTTACTTCCATAAAGTTGGGGAACTCACAAAAGACAAATTATACAAGATTAAGAGTCTTCAGCCTTGTTGGTGGCTCAGTGAGGCTGCACTGTACAGTGGTGCTTTGAGCTAAATGCTAACATCCTCACAACAACAGTGCTACTATGCTGATCTTAAGCAGATATAGTATGTACATGTTCAACATCTTCAATTAGTGTGTTAACATACTAACATTTGCTTAAAGATGATCCACTTGCATGCTATGCCTTGAAACAGCCCTATCCTGATTACAGGTACACTGATCTTTTTGTGTAAAATCTGTGGAGTGCCCCTTTAATGCTCTCTCTCACTCTGGTCTGTCTTTCCATCCTATTCATCCGTTCCTGCGTCCAAAAAACTCTTGGGACATATCTGTGAAAGTCTAATCTTTCCTGCTTTGGATTAAGGCTGCCGTATCTTTGGCTTGAGACCTCCCAAGACTTTATCAGGGACTACAAGCACTTTCTCTTCTTGATAACCCGCCAGCTAAACCATCTCTGTTTAATTGAGCCAGTCCGCTGTGTGTAGGGTCGCACTCTACATACCGAGACAAATGTAGTGCTGTTAAGCTGTCATTTTTTTAGTGTAACAAGGGGCTGCGTGGTCCCTTTATGGGTTGATGAAGCCTAAAACCTAAAACACCCCAGGGGATGGACTGATAGATGCCTGGAGGTCAACTTACAAACCAGTGGGAGTCATTTTTTTTTAGGTAAGTTGAGTCTTTGGGGGTAACTAAAAAAAAGCGCAGATTACACAATTAAATATACAGTACAGACTTTCATCTTTCTTGATGTGTGTGACAGAGAATAGCAGACAGCGAGAGGAGATGGACGGACATGATGTAGATTGGGATTCTGCTTTCCTCTTCCTTGTCTCTTCTGATAACAATCACTGTGGCCCCCTGTGTATTTGCTTCATCCTAACACTGTACGTGTTTGCAAGGTTTGGGTATAATTTTGTGTGTGTGTTGCACTCTGGAGGTAATTTGGATTTGATAGTAATAGGATAGTGTGAAACAGTTCAAATAGATTTGCTACAACAACACAGAGTAACACACAATCATGGCTGTGGACAGGTAATCTGGTTAGGCGGAGGACACACTAGCGACACCATCGGACAGACTGAGGAGAGATTTAAGATCAAAACTGAATGATCCAGATAATGAATTTTCCCTGTTCTCACTCAACGATCAAAATGATCTCACTGACTTTGTCCTAGTATTTCAAAACATTGGCAGGTTGTATCATAGGGACATGAGCAGATAGGGATTTCTACATCTTGAGTCTCAGACACTGGATCTGCCAGCTGATCTTCCTGGGGTCCAAAACAACATTGAAGCCGATAATTTTAATACATTTATTCATTTTCTTTTAGACTTCTATGCAAAAGCAGCTTCTTTTTGCAACCAGTGGAGTCACCCCCAGAAGCTCTGTCCATTATTTTTACAGTCTACAGTCCCAGAACCCTGCCTCTTGCACAATGCATGCTGGGATAGGCTTTGGCCACCCCTGACCCTGCAAAGAATAATTAATGTTGGAAGAGCAGAATGCAAGGGCAGATGTTTTGAAGATCAATACAGTGTGTGTGATGTTTATTGGAACATATTTCGAAAGAAACAATTTATTCTGTCCACATATTTTAGGCCATTGATGAAGTGCCAGTTACGCGGGTGCCCGGGAGCTAAAGCTAAATTTGGCGCCTACATTACCCACAATGAAATTGAACCACAGAGTGTAACCTGTTATGGTTTGGGTGTTTTGTCTTGTGTTATTGTGGTAGTCAGTTTTCCTGTCCTAATTTCTAGCCTGGTTTTCTGTCTTGTCTTGTAATGCGTTATTTTTGGTCTTGTTTTGTATATGTTCAGTTCCATCCTGTTCATGTTCTGTTTCAGTCCTCGGTCGCTCTCTTGTTGTTCTTTTGTGTCAGGTCTCCCTTTTGTTCCTTGCTGCCGTGTTTCCCGTGTCTCTGGATTTACTTACCTGCTGCTTACCTGGTTGTAAGACTCTTTTTGTTTGGATTCCATTTGTAGTTTTTTCTAACTGCTGCATTCTCCTCTTCCTGTGCTTGGGTCCTAACCTCCTTAAACCTTACAAATCCACTAACTCCTTACACCAACCTAACAGCAACCAGAGATTCAGGTGTGCGTAGCCAATAATGCGGCCTATGCCAAGGGTATTTTAACCGCAAGAGTACAAAACCTGCACCTTGACACATTCACTATATGAAAGCTTTCAGTCTGCAAGTAACTTTTTCTTATTGAAAAGATGAAGGCAGTATATAACCTTGCATACATAACCTCACCTAAAGCAGTAACATAAAAGCACATTTTTATCTAAACTCTACACCCGAGTTCTGAAGCTTTACTGACCCTGTAAAGAAATATAAATGTTTGGGGTACAACAACACACAGGCATGCATAGCCATTGCACAGAAACACACACACACACACACTCATTACACACAGTGATCAAAGTTAACAGTTGGTAAATGCAGAGTGGCTCTGTGGAAGAGTGGATGTGGAAAGGCAGACCTGATGTGATGTAAAATTGGGCCAGATTAAAAAAAAAATTGAAAAGAAGAGAGCATAACAGAGATAGAAAATAGAAGAGATAGCAACTGAGAAAGGAACAAAGGTTTGTTTATGGAGCATTTCAGATGCTCCTCTCCATGCTGTGCCGAGCAAAGCAGCTGAGAAAACACACGCACACACACACACACACACACACACACACACACACACACACACAGACACAGACACACAGACACGCACACACTCCCTCCGAGTAACAACCAAACGGAGACCAATGGAGTGAATTGAGGCCAAAAGTTTGAAAAGAGACTGCTTGTTTTTGTGTGCATCCGAGACTATCAAGATAGCAGCTAATGTGCTGTACAAACAGTGGTCAAGGACTCAATTTGGCTCACAGTATCCTACTTCACATTTCCAAAAAAACTTTATTTCAGGCCTTAGAAGGGGCTCATTTTAACATAATTGATTTCACCAACAAGATGGTAAAGAGACACTGTGACTTAAAGTATGTGGCCACCGACATACCATTAAATCAGAGAGCTCTTAAAAGACAGCTTGGCATTCTTCAAGTGTATCTTGATCTTGACTTAAGACCCATTCTGTATCTTGTCTAACTGCTATCTGACTGCTCTAAGCGATGTTTGGTGATGGCACTTCTTGTTAACTTGTTGTAGTATTTTCTAACAAAACAAGGCTATTTGTATTAGGGCATTCCCATTAGAGGATAGGCTGTTAGTAAAGGTGGTAGTTTTGTAATAACCTATTGAACAATCACATAGCAGTAGCTAAGTTTCCATCCACTTGTTAATCAAATTATTTGAATTATGGTAAAAACAACTCATGCGAATGTGGCTGGTGAAAGTGTGTTCCCATCCAACGGCTTTAAAGCAAATAAAAACCTGTGCATAATGACGTCACATGCTGGTTTGCGATCACATTATTATATTGAATTGATTTGAGACATTTTAAAGTGTTTCCATTCATTTTCGCACTGGATCGCACAACACTCAAGTAAACATTTGCAAACAAAGTTTTGCTAGATAAAATTAATCTACCAACAAATGATCAATATTGCACAAGTTGTAATAGTGCTTATGTGCCGCTGTGAGTCAACTCTCTTTTTTGAGACATGTTCCGCTGTTTGAGCGCCTTCCATTTACTCCGGATGACGTCCCACAGCTTGTCGTAACCTTTTTAGCCCATTTTCTTTGCAAGTTCCTGATAAATTATGAAATTTCTTAGATTTTTGCTATCTAAAATAGCTGTTATATTTTGCTAGTAAATTTAATTCAAAAAGTCTCTCGTCCCTTTGTTCATCCACTCATATCTGTCTTGGTTGACATCCGCCATGTGTGCAAACAGAGTGGAAATACTAGGCGGAAAGGAACTCAAACTTTTTTGTTGTTTTGTGGTGAGTTGCAACCAATAAATGACCTAAAACTTAATCACAATTCATTATTTATTCAGCAAATAACGTTTCCATCAGCGTTTATCACATAAGCTGTATTTCGATCAAGATAAAATCAGATGAGACCGAACGTATTTCCTTTGAGTCGATATTCATGAAATTCAATCGAATTTTACCGTTTTTATGAGGCATTTTTCGTTTGATATCACCTATTTTGTATAAAAACGTGTGGATGGAGCATAGCTAGTGTAAATTGCAAGCTCACAGTTTATTTACATAGACTGTATCAGAAATCCGGCGAAAGTACCAAAACTAAAGAAGAGATCCAAAACCAGAAGACAAAGCAGGGTAAAAAAAACTCACTTTAATCACACAGGGAAAACTGGCTGGAATGAGTGTGTTTCACCATGAAATACAAATAGAATCCATTTTTCACCTGCCTAGTGGAGATAAAGCCATAGCTTAATATGACTTTGTTTTTCAGTGAAATTACCCTTTAATTTCATGGTAGGCCCTACCCCTCTTACATTAAAACCTTTCAGCTACAGAACAATCTATCTCAGTAAGCAATGGATTGCCTGAGTGTGTGAAGTGTGTTCTGTGGGTGTGTGTACGGTTACGAGGTCTCTGCGGGGAGAGGATGCAATTTATAGTACAAACATGTTTATTAGTTTTGTTTTGAGGCTTTTGACAGAGTTTGTTTTCAACCGTCATGGCCATAAAGAAGACAGAATAGAGTGAAATTGATATGTTGAGGACAGAAATACAAAGTGGAAGGGGGGTTGGACACAGAGAGATTCTCTAATCTTCACAGTCTGAAGAATAGATGCCTTCATTGATACTGTTTTTATCTATACAAATTCATCATCTTCCTCTGGTCTGTGTGACCATATTCTTCTTCCTCCTCCTCCCCTTGGCTCTTTTCTTCTTTCTAAATGTATTGCAATACAAATTAAGGATAACAGATCAGCATTACTGTACAGGATCAGTCACATGGAAATTACTTAAACAATGAAACTATTAGGGAATTTAAAGATAGCTATACCCGATTACAGGTTGAAATTTGGGGATGGATAATGGATGCATGAATGATCGATGGATGGATGGATAAATAAATAGATGAATGATATATTCCTAGATGAAAAGGTTGATGAATGGCCTTGTGGATGGATGATAAATGGGTGGATGGCCGCATGAATGATGGACTTAAGGATGGATAGAAGGATGGTATATGGTTCTCCATCCGGTTGGATGGATAGATGGATGATAAATAGCTGGCTGGTTGGAAGATATATGGCTGGTTGGATGGATGATGTACTAATTGATGAATAATAGTGATGGATGTATTAATGGCTTGATGAATGACAGACAGGGCTGGATGGATGACATATGGATGGTTGGATGGGTTATTGAATGGATAAATGTGTCCCTTTGAAGACCACAATCAAAAGTAATAGAGTAAGGACATACTGTATAGTAAACATTTGCCCTACTGTTCTGGTTTATCTGAATTATAAATAATAACCGTAACCTTGAGTTTTCAGTGGAGCTCAGCAGCCCATGTTCTTTGAATTCATTCAATATATTCCAGTTCTTTGTTGTGATAGTGTAATTAATGCATCACATATAATGCATTTCACTGTATAAATTAAATTGTTTATACTTACACTGCTCCTTCCTGATATGAACTAGTTACCCAATTATAGCACAATCAATTGGATTGTGATTGATGCCCTTCCAGCTAAGACTAAGACACGGGGAATTGAATCCGACCAGTTACTAATACCGGAGCTGACAGATGCACGTTATGGCTCAGAGACACCCATCTTAGCCATTTTTACACTGTGTGTAAGGGTTATGAATTTCAGTGAATTACAGTAAGCCCTCCCAAACTACACCACAGAGAACCTGCAGCTAGACCAGCAAGCCAAAGCAGCTTGGTAAACTGAACAGATTTCTGGGAATCCTGATAAATTGACCCTGTGAATATGAAGCAAATAAAGTGTCCTGTTAATATGTTTTTTGCTCAGCTTGGGACCCTTGAATCATCACCTTGTGTGTTGCCATGCAGAGCTCAGCCAGCAGCTTGGGTTTTATGGAGCATTTATGGAGCGTAACAGTTCTGGTTCAGGAGAGTTCTGTCGTTTCTGATCCATTAAAATCCAAGCATTTCCTCCTTTACACCTAACACCTTTACACCAGGGTGTCTATAGGTGCCAAATGTATGAAAGCTCAGGATACTGTGTTGATCCAAGACCTTGAAAAGCATTACATTCTATTTTTTTTTAAATTATTTATGTATTTAATGTGAGTGCCGATGCTGAAATTATTAAATTTAGCACTGAAGCAATTAGTCAACTGGTTTTCTCTTATTGCGTTCATACCAATTCTGAACAGGTATTTTTTCCCTAGCTTTTATATTTTAAGAGAAGAGTGTCAGATCAGGTGTCTGTTTGTACAAATGAATTGTTACTGGAAGTTACAGATGGTTACAAAGAAAAATGAGAAATCAAGTGGTGATTGGGTTTGACGGCTTCTCTTTATGTAAGTGGGATGTTTTTCTTGACATATTCCTAATACGGCAGCAGTTAAACTGATATAATAAGCATTTATTTTCTTTGCCATGTTGGAATAGGGGGAGCTGAAAAGGTGGGTATTTAACTGAACAAGCGAAATACTCAATGTTAGCCTAAAGCGTAGCCAAGCTTTACAGTATATAACAGGTTGTATGCAAACAAAGTCGGGCAAGAATACTGGGATTATAGGAAAACCGATTTAGAATTAGCGGACTGTGAACATTATTCTCTAGCCCCGTACAGTGCTGCTGGATAGCAGTCAAGTACTAACTGTCCTCTGACTCTAGCAGATAGTGAATCTAGCAGATAATCAGAACCCCAGAGCTAAGCAGCTTGCCTTGTAAGCCTGTGAAACATTAGCTAACGTTAGTTCAGCAGCCAAAGTGTAGACAGACAGCTGTTAACAGGATCAATTTAGATGATGTGTGATGTCTTAAGCTTTGATTATCAGACATGACTTACCAGCAGCTTGTCATTATTACCATTAGTAAACAAATGTATAGCAGTCGCCACTAAATAGGATTTTATGTCTGAATGGAATGATGAAACTGACCGTCATGTAGCTGTAGACTAGAGTAAATCAGGTTTTCTAATTACAGAAGATTTACGCCAACAGTCAAGGCGCAGTCTGTATTGTTGATCACCCCCTTTTATATCCGTATGATTTCATAAAATCCTAAACAGTACCATTTGTTTAGTGTAATCCAAAACAAAACTAGTTATGTCTACTATGTCTAATATTAATTATCATGTATTTTTTATTATTTATTAGAAAAAAACTTTTTTGGTTGGGTATCATATCCCTTATACATATGTATATTTCCAACATACCAACTATTCCTATAAAGGCTCTCTGAAACCCAAAGATAAGCCTGACACTGACAATTCATCCTTATTTCAGAAAACAGTACTCTCTATTTCTGGAAATAATAGGCCAATGAGTCATTAAATCAGAAAGACTATTAGAGACTATTACTATTAAATAGACTAGGTCTATTTAGATACATAAACTGCAAAATCCCCTGCAACTACCAACATTTGAGTAGCTCAGTGGGTAATACCATAGTCTCTCCTGCGGGAGACCAAGGACAATCACCCAAGACAATCTTTGATGGGGAGTTTTTTTTCCCCAGCCACTTTCCTGTTCAACTGAAATCCTCTCACAGGCAATACTGAAATGGGCTCTTAAACACAACTAAAGTGCTCTTATAAATATTCCTGAGATGCTTTGATAAACACTACTGAAAAACACTCACATGCTATACTGAAACATTGTCATATACACTATTGAAAGATAATTCCTGTTTCAGTTGTGTTAATGAGAGCATTTGTGTTGTTCGTGAGAGCGTTTCAGTAGCGTTTATGAGCAACTCAGTTGTGTGTGCGTGAGGTTTCAGTATAGTATGTGAATATTATCTTTCATTACTGTGTATGAAAGCATTTCACTAGTGTGAGTGAAGTAATTGTGAATAATGTCCCTGATGGCCCCTCATAGCCTGTCCCTCTTTTTTTCTCCATAGATGGACTGCAATATGTCTACTGCATAGCAACTTCATAGGATGTGTGCAAATAAAAAGAAGATTTTTATTGGCCAAATTATTTTTATTTTTTTTCAAAACAAATGTTCTTTATATATGATAAATAAAGAAAAAACACAATATTTACATACATGTGGGCAGTGATGGAGATGTTGGCTGATTGGAAAATGCTTCATCATGGCAGCTGTGATTCCTCTCTGTAAAAGAAATAAGAAAGGAATACATTCATTGTCCTCACTTCTTTTCTCGTTTCCCTCTCCTGATCTAGTACACGTTACTAATTCACACCAAAAAAGAACTCTTTTGCAGTCATTTTACATTCAGTACAGAATGTACACATTAATACATACAATTATATGATATACACAGTCTCATTTGCACAGAACAGTATGTTAAGAGTGGCCAACATGTACTGTATTTTCATCTATAGTGTTTGTATGTGAAGCTCACTTTTACACAACGGAACCTTTACTAATGGAGTTTCAATTGTTACATGGATACAGTTTTGCGCATTGCACACAGAAGCAGCATTTGGCCAAAAGTGCAAATTTACGCACCCATAATTTTTGTAAAATAAATATTCTAACCGATCTTCAAATGAATCTTCATTATTACGATATTCCTCTTCTTCTGAGGAATTGAACCCCTCTGACTGAGCATCTGCATCCTTGTCGCTGCTTAGCCAAACCAGTTTCAGAGCTTCTTCCACCGTATACTTCTTGCTTGACATTTAGCCAGACTCTCTGTATGAAATGACAACTAGTGTTTCCAAGGTGGTAGGTAGGTACTTAATGATTGACTGAGTGTCCATTGGTTTTAGAGGAAAATGGCAAACGGCATGCAAGTCCACCAATTACGCACAGAAAGGCAAGTGAAGAGTGTGAGAAGCTCTCTTTCTCCCCTCTGCCTCCTAATTCACTGTGATCTAGCCAGAAATCGAAGCAGTGCTTCTGCCAATTCCGGCAATATCTGATTCACATTTTTGCACTGTAATATTGCTGAAATAATAATAGAAACATCAGGAAAACATAGTTTGGGTTACCAGACCATGGAATTTAGAGAACTAGTACAGTGCCCGTTCAAAATGTTTGCTTGGTCTGTGGTGGGGCTGTGTGTAGCTTTCTTTAGAACCATTGTACCCTGAAATTACTTACAGAAGGACCCCAACCACTTAAAATGCAACTCCACTGTATAGCCTACTGACTAACCGAGTACTTCTACGTCAGAGGAAGACAGTGTACTACTACATTTACCTGACAGAGAACGTGGCACATTCACATTTTAATCAGAAAATACCACAATTAAATTGTGGAATAATCAAACAGTTGCCTCATGAACTCATGGCAGTGCGCTTGAGATATAGAGGTTCCTATAGCTTAATAGATAGCCTATTAAATAACTTGAAAATACAGAAGACAAACCATTTTGTAGATTGATGCATCATCATGTGATATTTGCAACAAAATGACTTAAAAGCAGTGTCTGGTGGCATCACCCTCTCACTTGTCTGTAGCTGGTTGTGCTTTGCATGTGCGGGCTTCTACAATGTCCTAAATTTGGGAATTGTTTGTTTTTTGCACAAAGCAGTGCTACTTTGCACATTTTTGTGGGTCTGAGGTGTATTTCACATTGTAGCTGCCAAAGCTCCGCTGCTTTGTTTGAGTCTGTCTCTGGTCCTGCACTGTGCTCACTCAGTGTGCAGTGTGAGAGGGTGAGTGGCCAGCAGCTAGATCGGCAAAAGCCAATGTGTGCTTCTTTTAGCGATGTACCATATCCTTTGCATTTCTTATCCTATATATATCTATATATATAGATATATATCTATATATATATATATATATATATATATATATATATATATATATATACGATAACGATATGCTAAAGACACACAGACAGATAGTTCTTATTCCTATATTTATTTAACACTGAAATATTTCACCATAACTTCACTCCTGCTCTTGCGACAAATAATATTTTCTTGCATTGTCTAAAACTAATCATTCATGTGATGGAGCACGAGTCACAGTTTGATTGAACGGCTTTGATCTGAATTAGCCCCTCAGTTTTACCCGGTAAAGAGTGTACTGGTCACCTATAGTGGTAAATATATGACAAGGTCACTTTGCATGAATTGTAATACACGAAGAAATACAAAACATAAGATTCAACATTGGTTTGTCTAAGGGCTCATGTTTGAGATCTTCAGTGTTTCTTAAAGATGTAATGTTTACTGCAGCCAATCAGAATTAAGAAAATGTCTAGCATACAATCTGTGTTCTCTCCTTGTCTTGAATTTAATGTTTTTCTCACCTCTTTGTGTTCCGTTGTCCTCCTCCATCTCCTTATCTTTTCCCTCGACAACCCAGATACCTGTTAAACGCACACACAAACTAAGACATCAGCCGCAGTGATTGAAGCCTACGTAGTAGCAGACTCGATGCCTGTTCACATTTGTTTGAGACCACTGCTGATTAGCGCCTCAGGGGTTTTGATGTCGGCGAGGATTCCAATGATTTATCTCCAACTACTGAAAATATGCTTTAAATACACCTGAGGTGATGTGAGGTATTTTTCTACAGACAGACAAGTGCACCCACGTGCACAGACATGCATGCCCACTAGTCAAGGCAATTACATGTAGTGTATAACATGTTCTCCCTCATTAAAAACATCTGCTTTGTAAAGCAATGCAATGCTACAAACTGATTACAAAGATTTTTTTTCCACATTTTGTAAACATACTACAGACACATAGGCATATTAGTATTTCATCATATTTCATGTCCGTACAAACAGGAAAGACACAAGATATTAAAAGTGCTCTAAGCGATGTTGGGTGACGGTACTTCTTGTTGACGTTCAAAGTATTTTCAAACAAAACAAGACCAGCTTTCCCCTCCTTCCCCCTCATCCTGTCCCCTCCCTTCTGTGCTTCTGTACCCTAACCCCCCACCCCCAAATCCTTCTTGTCAGTTATTGGCTGGAACACAGTTTGTGTATGCTCCACAATGCAGGTGAGCAAAGTTTATTTTTGTTTCCGTTTGTGGGCTGAGACCATGTTTTTTTACAGTGTGCTCAGACAGCTCAGGGATAGTGATGGGATGTTTGCTGTATGTGACAACAAATGTTGTACCCTAAAACACGCTCGATATTGCTTAGAGCAGCTTTAAAAGTAACTACAAATCCAATCAAATTAACATTGGGGAGATTTGTAGGCTTTGTAGAATGAATTTATAGACTTCGTATAGTGGCAGAAACAGTAACCTAGTCCCACTAGAAGAGCATTTCAGTTACGGTTATCCATTTACTAGTCTATACCCACAACATTTCCCTACCGGGATTGCTCTGGTGCTGCCGGAAATCCTAACGGATCACCCTCTATTCGCCCGGATGTCCATTTTCTCCCGCTTCATTTATGTTTTAAAAAAAATCAAAACAAAAAACATTACCAATCAGAGTTTTCTGTTGCACAACTAAAACCACTTTCGTACGTACACGTACACCAAAATAAAGCCACTAAACAAGAGCATGTTTTTCTCCCATCCTGGAATGTTGTGTGAACTAAACAGACCCTCCTCCCCGGCGCTGTGGTGGAAGGTCTGGCAAAGCAAAACTATTCATTCACCATTTACATACTGAGAGTGAGAAAGTTGCGTTTTCATCCACCTGTTTTGTGCACATTTTCAATTTGTAAATAAAACACATGAGCAGAGACTACATTTCATAAAACGTTGAAATATTGCATAAATGTTTTTACACTTTCCACCGAGATGGAAAAGTTGGATAAAAACAAAAAATGTGAAACTCTGCAATAGAAACAGACGAAGCAAATACATTACATGTTTAGTTACACTGAAAAGACAAAAACAGCAGCCAAAAACAAACATGGGATCTGTGTGAAGTGATGAGGAGACTGACACAGTCCTCTTCTGCTGGAGTATAATGGCAGCCGACTGGAGAATTAGCGCTACCAACTGTTTGTCTTGCCGCAGCCAACTGCTAATATTCGCAATGGTTAACAATGTAAAATAACAGACATTTGCTTCTGCCAATTTTGTGGTTCATCTTGAGACAGATGAACCCCAGCAATGGTTTTAATGCTAACAATGATTTGTGTCCATTTGTCCTACCAAAAATGATTATGGCTTTTTTTTAACCATGAAAGTGATGTTTCCCTAGCCAAACACAATTAAATTGAGTTGCCTCACTTAACACGTAAATATATGGGGCGGCTGTGACTCAGTGGTAGACCGGTTGCCTGCCAATCGGGCGGTTGGTGGTTCAATCCCTGGCCCTGCAGTCCCATGTTGAAGTGTCCTTGGGCAAGACACTGAACCCCGAGTGTGAATGTGTGTGAGTTTTTATCTGATGAGCAGGTGGCACCTTGTACGGCAGCCTTGGCCACAGTGTATGAATGTGTGTTAATGGTACATGTTTCCTGTATGAAGCGCTTTGAGTAGTTGTTAAGACTAGAAAAGCGCTATATAAATACAGCACATTTACATTTATCCACGTTCCACTTCCGGGATTGCAAGAATGTGGTCCAAAATCCCGCCAGATGTCCCTCTTTTCGGCCGTTACCTTCCGCTTTTCTTTCTGTTGGATCTTTAAACTGTGGTGGATTAATGAGGGCCATGGTTAGGCTCTCTGTCCAATCTGAGTTTTCTGTTGTACGACTATGATGTTCGACCAAAACAAGTTCCTTTCAGCGGCTTTTTAGCAGAGGCCCCGTGGTTCCAATTGTGATTGGTTAAAAGAAATGCCAATAAACCAAAGCATGTTTCTCTCCCATCCCAGAACGCTGTGTGGACTAGCAAGACTGTTACTTAACCATACCAAATTGCTTATGAGTAAATCAATATTTCACCATACCTACTACATTTGTCTTCCAAAATAGCAAAAATGGCTCCAAAAGATTTGATACACTGACAAACAAACAATTCTGTTGTCTAGAAATGACAAAAAGCTGCCTCTGCTCACATGCCAGTGCCACTAGCCTGTGTTATGAAGAAAACTTTAAAATGCAGGACTGGGGAATAGAAGAGCAGCAATCAGGGGCACTCCGTGGGTATGTTCACCACTCCACTACTCCCATTAGGTATTTTTGCAGCATTTTCACACTTTGTTCTCCCTCAGGTAAAAAAAAGAAGACAAATTGCATACTTTTACCAAATATGAAAGAAGAAAATAATATAAAAAATGAACTGGGAATGAGATGAAAGGACTGGAAATGTTGCTCTAGGAGACTTTTACTTTGATGCACGCTTACTCAGGAAACGTTACTACAATTACAACAATGAGCTGGAAGGTAAAACCTTATGCCAAGCTACCCAATGTTTCATCTTTAGTGATTTGTTTAATGGTACCTGTTTTCACTTCAATACCTGTCTCAATTTTGGTCCCAGTTTGTTTGGACTTCTGTTCTGAAGTCAATTATTTATTTATTTTTCATTTTAGATTCAGTTCCTGCAGCTTTGGGTCGTTACTGGTTAATAAATATATAAGGAAACACTGACAACTGAAATAAATGACTTCCTTTGTGGGCCCGAGGTGAAAGGACCGTAATCATCAATATGTAATTAGTTGTCCAAAAGTTGGATCAATTCAATGCGAACGTTGTTACAAAGTACAAAGAGCAACAGTCTGTATGGAAATAAATGTATCCCAAAACAACATTAGCAGGTGATATTTAGCTTTAGCTCACTTTGTGCTCCACTAAGCTTCCTTCAGTGGGCTGAGATGAGTGTATGTTTTCAGTGGGTATGACTGAGGCTATTCTGCTGAGACCAAAAGCAACTTTTTGCACCTACACCTGATGAGGTTGGCATATGGCTACCAAGTTGAAAGTGGTTTGATTGTGGAGTGCCAAGTCCTTCAGTTTGGTTTTTTTAAGGAGTGAAAAATGATGCCATTTGAAGTGGCATACAATTACTACTCTAAGATGTCCATGAATCCAATTCCAGAGGCAGTCAGTCAAAGCAGAGAAAGATCCTTTGTCATTTGGGTAAAGTTACACATACTGGATCTGATTTGTTTGTCCTGTCTTTTAAAAGTTTGCAAATAGCAGTTTGAAATGCTGAGCTAGTAAATGACACATTTGACAACTAATGCTATTGCAAATATCTTTAAAGTGGTATTTATGGAATTTTTTTGGGGCCACCAGTGAGACTTTGATTTTTGTTTCACAACGTTAACCACATGTTTAAAACTGTGACTATTTCAAAACATGCGCCCGCCGCTGGAAAATGTTTCCTCGAGACGTAATTGATAATGCCATTTTGTTCTATAGGACCATGTTTTAGGAGACAGGGTTGTTTCCTGAGCTTGTCACTCCCAAGTGACTCCTTTTATATAGCAAGTAGTCATAGCATGTAATCCTTTGACCCATTGTAAACACACAACTGCACACTTTCAAAATGAAATTTCCACTTCTTTCCTCTGCTTCTTGTCTGACATCTCTCTGCACTGTAGAGAGAACATTATGCATGCTGTGTATTCTCCAACTTAATGGAAACAATGTATTTTTAACTCACTAATGGTCTTACTACATTGAGCATCTGCTTTTAAAGCAATTAAAACATGCTGTTATGTCTCCACGTTTTGAATGAGCCCCCAATGGGAGAGCCAGGGTGTCACTGTAAGAGACTAAAACTCACCAGTAAAGGTTAACAGTACAGGACAGTATACCCTGCAGATTTCAGCCACTGCAGCCCTAAGCTGTCCAAGTTGCACAATGTCAACATAAATCATTTAAAACTTCCTCAACACTCTGTTTGGGAATTTACAAGATTTTCAGGTCTACATACAATTTGAATGAAAAAAGGAGGTTAAGATTTGGACTAAAATAGGATAAATTTGACAAGAAAAACATGTTGGCTAACAAATGATGAGCAGATCACAAGCTGTTTGTCTTTTGCCTTTCCACTGGGAGATGCATGACAGCTATCACTGTCAGCACAGAGTGAAGGGTCTGCCTTCACACCTGGCAATAAAAATAGGTTACATATGCAGGAAAATCAGATGAGGATTATGGTAATTACTTTATCAAGTGTTCCCACCTGACTAACCGAAAGTCAGTGGAAAAAAGCACAGAGTTGATGGAACATAGGTAGAATCTGAGACATTCTTGTAATCTGTAGCCCTAGGGCATGGAGGTGTGTGTGTGTGTGTGTGTGTGTTTGTGTGGAGAACAGAAAGATAAAAAGTGAAAACCAGAGTTATGCTAATGTGTGTCCCATTTTTCACAGGAGTCGAGTGTTTTCGTGTTGCAAACAGTTCAAATGATAATGGGCATGGGAAGCGCGGTAGAGGCATGCAGTCAAAGCCGGCGATGGTTAAGTGAAGTGCTGTCACAAAGCTAGCATTGCAAGTAATGTTAGTACACAGATGGGCTACAACCATCAGTTAGCAGCAGCCAATTAAAAGTAGCAAATCAACCATCTGCCAATTAGCAGGCTGTCAGCTTTTAAGCAGCCATTTTACATCTGCCAATCAGCATGCAAGAAGGTATGTAAAGCCGATAGCTGTGGCTGAAGCAAAGGGAACACACAGAGTCCACAGTCACATGTAGGTATTCAAATATTTTACTTTCTTTAATACGTGTGCTCTTGTCTGTATCCCAGCTGCCATGGTAGCTTACGTGCTTCATAGGACATCTTAGTATTTAGCAAAAAAATGAAGCAATTTGATGGGAACTATTCAAATTGTAGACTATTTAAAGGGGAATTTGTATGCAGCACAGGTCCTCCCATATCCAAAACTGTTTTTTTTAGTGCTTACATCACGCTGATGGACATCTGTCATCATGGCTCACGGCTCATGGTATTCCAGTGAGGCAGCATCCGGAGCAATATTGCTAACGGAGACTTCACACAATTAACTGTTGAGTGAGTCCTTGGCAGCAACATAGGTTAAGAGTACAGACAACACCCTCAAACAAGTAGCATTAGCATAAAAGAACAAGCAACTTTTATCAAATTCCTGCACTACACATGTCTTGTGTTATTGCAACGATGTAGATTTCCTGTATTGTTAGGCAGGGGTGAATGTACGCCGGTACAGTCTGCTTTTCTGTACAACTAAAAGATTGAAGGCCAGTACTCAGTGCAGAGAAGAGGGGACAGCAGCTGCCTGTCAAAACCAGCCTGGTCTCACAGAAATCCGGGAAATGATCACAGACTGTTAACACCGCATAAAGCACCGATATAAGCTGAAGCTCGTGACCCTACCCTTTGGTTACGACCAAATAAAATTAATTAATTCATTAATTCATACATATAGTCCCATTTCCTGCAGAAAACAACCTACTAATATTAGGTCAACATAAACAACTGTTATTTTTTAGCCGACTGCTTCACAAATGCTTCTACTTCCTTCCGTGACGTTTAAACATAGACTGTATAAAATAGGTTTTAAAGCGCTCCCAAGCGCTGCAATGCTCTCCCTTCTCTTCTTTGAAGCCTCTTATGTTAACAGGCTCGTGGTGATGCACAATGTGCAATGTGCCACATGTGAAACATTCCAAGTGCAACAACGTGGCACATTTTCCATGCAAGCAAGCTAAACCAAGTCACACAGTAAAACTCTAAACGCACGTCAAACTGATAACCTAAGCATTACAGAGCCTAAATCACTAAACAGCCACAATAACAGCAACAATTACCATAACGCAGTTTGTTCCTCAACAGTTTTTCTGCAAAACAATCTACTACCTTTTAAAAATCAAGGATTCTCTCACTCTGAGCCACAGGGAAGTTTCCTTCTAGGGATATTGAACATTTACCACCCATTACTTTTCTCTTTGCAGTTTAATGCACAAAACAACTCCTCGTGTGGATCTCATAAACTCTGTCACGTCTCACAATAACCGTCTGCTTAACCCTGCAACTGTTGAGTTGAAAATTTACGCTTGTGTCTGGAAACAATTCTTCACACAGTGCATTGAGACTTTCAGGCAAATGTGGAATACTTTCTCATGAATTAATGATTGCGGAAATCATTTGAAAGCGCTCTGTCCCTGCTGAGGAGAATGTAAATGCATTAAAAGTACTCTGCAGGGACAGAAGAGTCTTAGTCCCCCTAATTTATAATGCTATTTCTTTTTTTTTTCACTTTTTATGTGGACTTAATCTTCTGGTTTGACTCTCGAAGCTGATTTGTATGTCACCTCCGGTGGGTTTGTAATTATAAATGTGTTTTGGACTGTGGTAAGCTGCAGGAACATGGTGACCTTTCACATGACGTAGGTGAGAAGTCTATTAAAAGGGATTTATCATGTGCTGTCATGTCTCAACACAGTCTGCATGAACTAAATACCATGACCATGTCACCAAGGATGGCAGGGTTTAACTCCAACATTAATACCCTTTGTTTTCTCTGTAAGAATTTGACCTGCTGAAGTCTGGTTGAAGCAAAGCTTTTTGTTGATTCCTTCTGTTCCGTTCAAGATATGAGAGGAAATTCAAAGGTTCATATTTGGAGTTGGTGTGTAAATGTTGAGAACTTCACTTTAAGTATTTTTACATTTCTACTGGATTTACAGATGAGCAGGAGCAAGAGCTTTTAAAGCTCACAAATAAGACAATTTCATTTTTTGAATGTGAAAAAAAAACAAAGGAAGGAAGGTAAGAAGGGAATTTTACCCCTTCCTTTAAAGCGTGCGTGCGTGCATGCGTGCCTGCATGCTTGCACTATGCAGAATAAGAAATGTAATTGTGTGTTGAGGGAGCATGGCAAAATAAAAAGAAGATTTTGCTTGGTTTCCATTAAACCCAGATTGAATAACAAAAGCAACATTGCAAAAAGGAAAAAAAGAGCAATAAAAATAGAGAATAACAAAGGCCCCAGAGATAATCCTTAAGGTACACCTTTTTTAAAAGTTATACGGTTGGACTGACCCCCATTATACTGTGAGAAACACAATGGCGTTTGTTGTGAAGGTATGAGTCAAACCATAGTAAAGAATGTCCTGAAAAGCCAATAGAAAAAAGTTTGTCAAGGAGAAGATAGTCTTCAACCATGTTAAAAGAGTTGGTCAGATCAATGAAAATTGCAACAGTGGGCATGTTATTATCTAAAGAAGAAGATATATCATTTGTGAGAATTATAGAAGCAGTGCTTGTAGAAAAATGTGGACCAGATTGGTGTGGAGATAGGATTTGAAAGTCATTGACATATTCATTGATATGTGATTAAAAATTAGCTTTTCAAACATCTTTGCTATGCGGTTGATGTTGGAAATGGGTATGTAATTATTGAGGTCAGAAGGGTCGCCATCTTTGTGCTAAGGGGTAACTTTGCCAATTTTCCAAATTGATGGAAGTGTGCATATGGATTAGGAGAGGTTAAATAAACAGATATAGGATTAACAGGAACATAAGAGACGATAATCTTAATCTCCGAACCATCTAGGCCAGCCCTGTTAGCTAAACTCAATCCACAAATAACCTGCTCGAACATCAGCCGGGGGAATTCTGCTAAAGGAGAAGGAACTATGGCATATAGGGTCATGTGGTAAGATTTCAGAAAAGGAAAACTCAGAGAACTTTGAGCTGCTGATGAAAGAAAAGTACTGGTTAAAAACATTGACAATTGAAGAAGAGTCATTGAGATTTTCATTATTGAGTCTAATATGAGAACATTTTTAGCAGGTTTATCAGTTACACTGTTAATTTTATTCCAGATGTTTGGGGTTATTAAAATCATTATTTAAACAGTATTGACAGGACTTAGATTTAGCATTTCTGGTTTTGGTTGTCATGGATATATTTTGAATATCCTAGTCATTTTCACAGTAGCGCACAGTGCAGCAGAGTAAGTGTAACATGTTCAGATGTCAAAACAAACAGTTACTGGCAGAATAACTTGCAGTGTACCATACAAGTTAATGTATTTTCACAGCTTTTGTGTGTTTCCTGGGTTTTATTCTAAAATGGTCCTCTTCTAGTGAATAAGGTTAGTCTTCACCTTGCCATTCTTTTCAAAAGGCATTTTGTGACTCTACTTAAATGTAACCTTTTTAAGGCAAAGGGTTGGCTGAAGTTTGCTATACATGCCTTTAGGTCAGGACTTATAGATACATTCTACAGAAGGTTTTTAGTGGAAACTCTTTGCTACATGTTTGTTACTAAAACAAACGTACGCAAAAAAAATACTTATTTCATGTTATATTCACTCTCAAACTCCACTGGCATCATAATCTTGTAGAAGTAAACATAGGAAGCACATGCTGACCAGTTAAAATTTGTGGTAGGCCTACGTGGTAACTCCGTAGCAGCCATAGCCTTGGTCTGTGGTTATATTTTTTAAGGGAAGTCTGACTGCTACGGTGTAGCTATGCAATCTAAGCCTATAGCAGCATATCTAGGTGCTGGTCCAAGGCAAACCTGAGTCAGCCCTAACCATAAGCTTTATCAAAGAGGAGAGTTTTGAATTTAGTCTTAATTGTGGAGACGGTGCTTCCCAAATCAAAACTGGGAGCTACAGGCAAATTAACAAAATGAATACAACATGGTAGCTGTGTATTAAACCTTTATTTGTGTTTACTACAAGTGTTTAGTGAGCATATAGATGCACATGGCCTATATCCATGAAGTTCTACTTCCAAGATTGCTCCGTTGCTAAAATAAATACTGCGGTGTGACCCTCATTTACGCGGGATATTTGTTACCTTGGGCTTTCATGTGTTCTCATTTTGAACTCCGGTCTATATAAGAGGACTATGGTTAACTGCTGAGACCACTTTTGAACACACATGTGTTCCACCCAAACAAGTTCCTTCTCAAGGCTATATTGCAGAGGCAACGTTGCTGCATACGGTGCACAGCCCCGCCCACAGCAATTGTGATTGGTTTGAAGAAATGCTAATAAACCTGAGCCTGTTTTTCTCCCATCCTGGAATGCTGTGTGGACTAGCCAGACCCTCCTCAGCAGCGCTGTGGAGGAAGGTTGCTATGCCAGGCTAGGATGGACATGTCAAAGGATGCTATGCCAGACTAGGATGGACATGTCAATCAATTCTTCAGGAGAAGTGAAAAACATTATGAAGTATAACCTTTCATGCTACAGTAGTTTCGGCTAGGATTGAATACAAGGTCTCAATTCTCACCCACCAGTGCATCTATGGAAATGCTCCCCCCTACCTGAAAGAACTACTCATCCCTCATACTACAACACGATCCCTCTGCTCAAACAACTCCAACCTCCAGCCTCCTACTTCCCAGAACTAAGCTCAGCACCATGGGTGATCCTGCCGCTCCTCGGACGTGGAATGCCCTCCCTAACCATCTAAGGGCACCACAGACTTTTGAGACTTTTAAAAAAGGACTAAAAACATTTATTTTTAGCAGAATTTAAAAAAAATTGTTGCACTATTTATAGATATTTTACACTGATGTTTTTACCTTGCTTTTATGATCTTACCTGTAGCACTTTGAGATTTGTTTGAATGTAAAGTGCATTACAGATACAATTTATTATTATTATTATTATTATTATTATTATTACACTAGCAAAAACATCAATCATCAAAACCTTCACTTATCAAATAGTCCCAACATGGAATACAGCCATCAACTATAAATGGACTACAAAATGTTATCAAGTTGCAAAATCCCAGTACAACTAACAATGAAAAACACATTTCAAAAACTATCAAAGCATGTTGTTGTTAGCGTTCTTTGGCAATAAAATCAACAATATGGGTCATTTGCATCACAATGTGTCAATGTTGATAATGAGCAGGATGGAGGGAAAAAGAGAGGGACGTAGAGAAAGCGGTTACCATAGCAACTGAATGGGAGAAAAGGTATGTTGGATGGAATGCATTTGCTGTGGCGTTCAAGTGGTGGTTCCTGTGTCAAGTTTTATACTCAGTTAAAGAATAATGTTACCTCATTTTAAGCACAAGAGTTTTGTCTTTGATCTCAGAGGTAGCTGATTGTCTTGCTCTTTTGGTGTAAATATAAAGGGGAAAAAAGGATAACAAAACACATAAGAATTGGAAGCAGATGATAATTTTATAATATAGATTATCGAGATGCCTGGATTTCCTGAAATTGCTCCAGGTTCCCTTCATAGTCTGTCTGGTGACTGACAGTAAATGTCCCTGTATATGCCATCCCATCTGTCCAGGATGTACTCTGCCTCTCCACCAATAAATTCTATTGGCTTCATCCCACTGAATAGGACAAGCTCTTTGAAGGATAGAAGATGTATATTCTGTAACCTATAATTGTACTTGCAACTAAAGGTCACCTCCGTTGGGTTTCCTTCAGCTTTTGTGATTAAATACCACTTTCCTTTCACATTAAAGGACAGGGTAGTTCATTCGTTGTGTCCTCTAACCACGAGTGTTTAGAGCTGTTAAAATTAGGGCTGCCTGATATGAGGAAAATATGCAACATGCAATAATGTTGCTGACCAATAGCAATAACAATAGTACTTTTAAATTAACAGATAAATTAACAGATACTAAAATGTCCTTAGTTCTGCATTTTGGCTTCTTTCAATATTCTGCTTGCTTGTTGATTTTAAAAGAAATGAAAAAAAAATCTTTTTTTAACATTTTTTTTTACAATTTGAACATTGAATTGGATATAAAAAGCACCACTAAAGTGGTTTTCTACTGATATTTTCTTTCAACCAACACAGAAAATATCTTAGTGTCTTTCGTGATATGTCTTAGCATTTTTATAGTGTAACAGTACACCGAGAAGAGCTTGGATTTTAAGTTATTAATTAATAGATTAATCGTAAAAAATAATCTCTAGATTAATTGTTTAAAAAATAATTCTTTGGGACAGCTCTACAGCACACTGTTGCCTTAAGATCAAAGTTGGTTGAGCATTGGTGTAAAAAGGGCGTCCTGCTGCACATGAACTGTGTAGATGACCTAACTCAACACCACCTCCACACCAGCTACTAATGTTGACACACACCTTCAATAAGTGTGTCTCTGGTAGCTTGATTGTTGGTCTACAGATTCATTGTTTAGGTTATGAAGCTAACGAATGTTACGCAGGTCAGACCTGATGATTTGAGAACTGTTGGTTGAACAAAGGTCTTTGTTGCCGTATATGGTGTCAGTTGTATGATTTAAAGGTCGGACCTTAATCTTTACTTCTATTTCCCTATATTACCATAGGGTCATTCAACCGTTCGACTTGCAGCATATTGACAGTTTTTACCAAAACACACACACACACACACACACACACACACACACACACACACACACACACACACACACACACACACACACACACACACTGCAGTAACAACAGCTGGTGTGGGTTTGGTTTGAGCTGTGGGACCTTCCTCCAGGCACCTGACAGCCACTAATGCTGAACAAGCAGGGAGTGAGATGGAGGTGCGGTCAAACACACAGACACACACACACACACACACACTCTCATAAGAGACTGCACACATCCAATTTCCCTCACACTTCTGCACACATGGCCTGTTTCTTACTCTGCATAGTGTTCTAACACACACACACACACGCACACACACACACACACACACACACACACACACACACACACGCACACGCACACGCACACGCACACGAACGTGTGCCTACTTGTTCCCACTGGGGAGAAAACCAGTTTCTTTTTTGTCAGTTGCATTTAACTCAACCAGCAGTGATCTCGTTAGCCGCCAGCTTACTGGCTGGGGTTCCAGCCAATAAAATCAATCTCAGGCCAAAGGGCAATTGCCGTTTACAATGGGACGATAAAGGCATATGGGGGAAGTGAGAGGTAAAAGTCAGAATATGAGGAGAGAGGGAAAGAGATTATAAAATCAGCAAAAATGAAAAGCGGTAAGGGAGAGCAGTAGATGGAGAGAGAATGTAAGAACGAAAAGGTCAAATGGGGTAACAAGGCACCTTGGGTGTTTTGATTTTTTCCCCCACAGTAATACTCAGACGAGGGAAGCCACTGTGAATGAAAGTTTGGAAAATTCCGACATGCACTTAGAGATTTAGTTTGACATTGACATAATTCAGCACATTTCTGTATGCCAAGCCAACATGTTACACATTTGCCAGACCTTTACAGAAGGTATATTTTTTTGGCTTTTAATTTCTGCGTGTCTGGGACTGGAGCCTTTGTATTGCACTCCTGCTAAGTCGCTCTGGAAAAGAGCATCAGTTAAGTGCCTGAAAATGCAAAAAAGAGAGTGATAGACAAGTTAATTATAATATGGGATTTTACAACTGGACATAAATCTGTAAGTAGAGACAACGGGAGAGTGACAGAGGTTGAAGTGATTGCCTCACATTTCCTGCAGAGTTTATGAGCAGAGATTAGAGACACTGTGATGTGATCATAATTCTGTGCTGCTGCGGAAAGTGACGGATGGATAGAGTAATGAATGGACCAATGGGGTACACGTTCTTTAGCGATACTTTGGCAAAAAATTGATGCTATAAATAACGCATGCGAACGGATGCATGGTCAATTTTTATCTTGTGTTAGATGCACGTCAATTTGATCTCCTTTGCTTTTGTTGCCCGGGCCAACATGTCTTTATAATGGAAATGTCAGCTGGCTGTTTCTGCAGCAAAATGGTAACGTCTACTGACGTAGGTCTAGAGCCCAACCAATAGGCCGATACAAATATTTGGTTATTTAAAAATCATCCCATATATCCGGCAAATATAAAAATGTAACTTAAGATATGAAACTTAAAGTCCTTAACAAAAGGACTGTTGGCAGACATCCATTTAAAATGTAGGTAATGGCATGTAAAGTGAGCCAGTTCTCCATGTCCACTGAAGTTTCTCAGCGTGCTGTCTAGTAACATCTGTGTGAACCAGGTAGCTTTGCCTTAAAAAAATGGTTGTCATTCACATGGCTACTTTTTATACTAAAGTAATATTCCAAGCCTGTAAGGTGCTACTTTTACTTGAGAAAAATAAGTTAAATCAGTACTTCTACTTTTACCAGAGTGTTTTTAACACAAGTATCTGTACTTCTACTTAAGTACGGGAAGTGAGTACTTTTTCCATCTCTGTACAACCGGCGCCTAAAGAAACACAAGTCTAA
Organism: Etheostoma cragini; assembly: GCF_013103735.1. NCBI lineage: Eukaryota > Metazoa > Chordata > Actinopteri > Perciformes > Percidae > Etheostoma > Etheostoma cragini. The sequence goes on along the minus strand of NC_048426.1, from coordinate 19,526,372 downwards.
TGGTTTCTTTATTCTATGTTAAAATGTAATACAGATTGTGTTCCATGGATGTTCCTTTAATGGCTAAATGGGAGGGAATCTCAGGTAAGAGAGTATAACCCTGAAAATCAAAATGGAATTTCAGTGTCTACAGATTGACTTGCCACTGACTTAACACACCAATATCACTAACACTATAAGCTCTGCTGGGGGACGTCTGTGTGTCTGCATGCTAAGTTGATATCAGAAACATGGTGGGTGCCATGTGTAAATTAAGCCACATTATTGCCTGCTGTGGTAAAACTGATTAAAGGATACCTTCATCAGCTACCTATCAGGGCTTTTTACTGCCTTGTTGGTGTAATGATGGCTTTAAACAGCTTTATGTGGTATGTCATGTCAAGATAGGAGAATAATTGCACACAATGATTTACATATTACTTGTAAAGAGAGAGAGGTCCCTACACTGCCAAGGTTAGAGGTACAATTCCCTCAAAGGCTACTGCAACACCCGGATGTATGTTTCTGTGGTTGCATACTATCTCAGAAACTCAGGATATTCCTCAGGGAAAATGTTTTTTTTATGATCCTACGTGGAGAGGCTTGGGTGATAAAAACTGAGCAAATTGACTCCAGTACTTTACATTGTAGTTGTACTTTGAACACTGTGTGGTGTTGATCGATCTCTCTCTCTCTCTCTCTCTCTCTCTCTTTCTTTCTCTTTCTTTCTCTCTCTCTCTCTCTCTCTCTCTCTCTCTCTCTCACACACACACACTCTTTTGCATCAGGTTCTGGCAGCTGAAATTATGCATATTTATGTACATCATCAAACATTTACCCGCATGGGTAACACTTTATAATAACTACACGCTATAAAGCATTACTTACTTACCACAGATCTCACATATAAAAACGGCTTTATTATTTTTTTTTGTCATGTGCACAGTTTACTGCTTTGTCTCAAATGTCCCATGATTATTCAAAAGAATTGAACACCTGAGGCCGTTTTAGTGGCCGCTACATGGGAGAAGCGTGGCATATAAACCAGAAAGCACGCACCCATGGGGATACCTGTTGAAGCTGCTTGACCTCAACCTTGGTCCCTATTCAATTTATTTTCCGATGTGCCAGCGCAGACACTGAGTGTTTTGTTATGATTGTAAATGATATGCAAAATCATGCAGATAAACATGTCTGAAGCAGCCTATTTACTGTAATAGTGTTTGCTCAAATAGGAAGATGCATCTCAATTTTGCGGTTTGTGCTCCTGTTTGCCATTCAGTGCATTTGTTTACTGTGCAGAATAGTTTATCTGATTGCACGTACTTCTGTATGTGGAACAGCATATGGCTAATGACTGGGATTTGCTTTTAATATCGATCAAATAGCACTTCCAGTTTTTACTAGGAGGAACCATGTTGCTTCTTTAACAGTGGCTGGTGGCTGTTAACAATTCTGTCTCCCTCAGTGGTCCACTCTGTGATGGCAATACACGCTGTTTTTGTGATATTTGGGGATGGGATGTTTTCACCACAACCTTTTGTTATGGTGTATTATAGGAGTAATATCTTGGCAGTCTTTTTTGTGTTGAATGATGTTTAATGTTTTTTTATGTCATCTCATTAAGACTGAAACCAACTCTGTCTGTTTCTCTCAGTCCCAATCCCACTGGCTCATACTGAAGGAGCAAATCCTTAAAGGGATACTTCTCCGATTAGCATTAAGCTTTGTATCAGTATAAACCCATTAGGATTTTCTAATGGCCCCCTAAAACAAAAGATGTCTGTATTATGTGTCTGAAAAAAGGCTAGTTCTGCATGTTTTCAACCCGTCCATGGACTCTTTACCTGAATAGAGGTGAAGCAAGTCGAGTGTCAGCTGTCTTGGAGCTAAGCTACAGCTCTCTCTTTACAGCAGCAAACCTTTATAACAATTATGTGCATTCAAACTACACACTTGAGTTGAGTTCAATGCCCCACTGTCAGTCTATGTCTGTAAACTGTAGGCGTGTCTTGGGAGTGGAGTCCCAATGCAAGGGCATTCTGGGAGTTGGTGTCTTTCAGCCAAATGAGCCGGAAAACATTTTCTGTCTTTTCTGGGCCTAGAAGGCACCAATTTCTAAAAAGAGTTCATATTTGTACTACATAAGAGACACAATTTAAAGATGCATTCATTTTTCCAACGTCGAAATATCCCTTTAATGGCTCATAAGTTTTATTTAGAGATGTACAATTTTTTTCCTTTTCCAATACTGATTGCAATACCTGATCGTCCGCATTATCCAATATTGAGTACCGATCCAATTTCAGTGCATTAAAAATAAACACAGTATGATTACTGTTTGTTGGGACGTCTGGGCCTCATACGTAATCTCATCTAGCACGTACACCCACAGTGTTGCACAAACACTGGGCTACTCCATTCTCTGGATGACAATTAACCAACAATACAACACTGTCCCAAAGCCCCAATTATTCCTAAACTAATATTTCTCCCTGACAAAGGCCATAGATTGGAACGTTACAGTGTATCTTTGAGTGTGTGTATGTATTTGTGTAAAGCTTGGGTCATCACTCTTCAAGGCGATTAAGGCTGCCTTCCCTGTTGTAACGCACACACACACACACACACACACACACACACACACACACACAGTGCTGATCTTGGTCCTGCTCAGCATCCCTTACCTAGCCTGAGGCTCTGTGAAATTATGCAACCGTGAAACAGACACACACACATTCTGTGATTTTTTGTGTCGTGTGTGTTTGTGTGTGGACAGTGGTAGGATACACAATGGGCTGGGCATGATTAATCAACGATCTATAATTGATCATTAAGAATTTCATCAATCACATTAACTTGTTATTGATTAAACTAATGCAGGTTGCGTTGCGTAGTGTGAGTCTTGAAGCAATGAAATTAATGTCACTGTGTGGCACCAGTTAAACATTTTACCACACAGGGTCAAAATATGACGCCGTACTCAGTTACCCGCGACCCTCAGTTTTGATTTTAAAAGAAGAAGAATCATGAAGCGGTCACGGCAAGGTGAGGCGTGGGACCATTTTGACTGTAAAAACAGCTTAGTTCACTGCTATCACTGCGATGCCATGTGTAAGTACAACACGGCATCCGCCCCTGGTTACTGTCGGTGGTGGTGCATCCTGCTCTCAGTCTCAACCTAGCATCCTGTCGGCGTTAGCAAGGAGGAGCTGCAATTCACAATGAGGCAAGAAAATTACCCGAGGCAATCTGTAAGTTCATGAGATGGATATGCTACCCTTACGTAGTGTGTTTAGGGCAAAGATTTTCAGGAACCAGTATATCCCATTCCGTCACAATGTACCATCACCAGGCTGGTAGAAACTCACTACGAAGAACAGAAGCAGCAGCTGTTAAAAGAATTGAGCACAGCTGAGAGAGTTGCTCTAACTACAGACCGATAGACCGCTTTAACAGTTGAGAGCTACATCCCCATCACCTGCTGTGCACACACCCTCCAGTTTGCCATACACAGATTTGTACTGTATCTATATCGGGTATCTATATAAGCGGCTACTCAACTCGTTAGCCACTTTAATCACAGCACTGCAGCAACCAGAGCGCTGCAAAAGAAACAGGAGCAAATGGGCGTCGGGACTCACCAGCTTATCCATTCATGTAAAACACGGTGGAACTTTGTGTGCGAGATCTGTTGATCGCCTGGTGGAGCAGGGGTGGGCTGTCAAGATGCCAGGATCTTGAAGTTGAAGGATGAGTACTGGCAGTTGATGGAGGACACACAGCCTGTGCTGTCAGCACTTAAATGTGGCACCACAGTTTTATCTGCGTTGTTCCTATTTAGAACCAGCTGCAGGTTCCACTGTTTTAGAGCACTGTAGGCCTATAGCGTTTATATCTTCAAATTTAGCCTAAAGAACATCCAGTTTAACTGCCACATGTTGATCTTCTTGTAATAAAGATCTCACTGACCAAACTCTAGATCCTTTTTCATTGCTTGAACACATTTTTCAAAACTCCATACACTTCTTCCATCAGTTTAACCTGAACCTGCACAACACTGTGGATTTCCAGCACTTTGTTCAAATGCTAACACATTGCTGTCAAAACTGTTAACCATGCATTCAAAACAGTACAGATTTCAGCACGGTGCATTTCAAACACTGCTGACTGCAATGGCACAGTATATAGGGAAGGCTCATAAACCTTTTTTGAAAATAAAGAAACCCCAAATAAAAATGAAACCATTTGAGGGAAGCGGTGAACAGCTAAAAGAGCAAAGACACCAACAGTTTTTCACAAAGTAATGGAGGTGTAAGCAATGGGTACACCACAGTTGTTTGTATAGATAGATAGTGTGGGTTTATGGAAAGAGAAGACATCCAATTTGTTGTTAAAACAACTTACAAATTAAACTCTATAGTTAAGATTCTATTCAAGTGTAAAACATAATATTAATGTTGTAATCAAAATGTGGATTTTGTGTGATTCAAGTTTTTTTGTAACAAAAATAAATAGGGAACCAACAACAGTTACTATGAATTACTCTTTCAATGGTTGTTCCCAATTGTAAGTATTTCATATATTTTCATAACAAAGATACACCATATACATTGATGTCCTCCTCCCTCTGTTAGTAGGCACAGATGGTTGTCATTCGAACAGCCTGACTGGACTAAAGAGAGTGGTGGTGTTACCTGGATAACTGTAGGAAGTGCCCAAATGTTAGTATTCCTTCTTGCAATGTGTACAATGCCATATAGCTAATATAGCATTATAAGATAGGTAGTGAAGACATCATGACATACTAACATTCTTATGGATTCATAAGGGTTTCTTCCTTCACACTCACTCCTTCCAGAAATGAGCCCCAAATCTTCCTTGTCCCAATAGGAGATGCAAGATCATGCAGATAATTAGCATTGTTTTCCCTGAAACAGAGGTATTTGGCAGCAGCTTATGTTATGAATCAACACCACAATGGGCCTCCTGTGGATCTGAAATATTCATGGTGCTTCAGATACATTTTCAGATTCGCCTATGGCAATGATGACCCTGTCCAGACCCATGAAACATGGAAAGGTTGCTGCTGTCTGCGGGTTTAATTTTAATGTAATTTAATTTTAATCTGTTTATTGATCCCCTATGGGGAAATTACAATCTAAACTCTGTGTCCACACTTTGTTAGTGTTATTTTAGTCCATGGGTATGCTTGCATGTGCAGAAATGTAAATTGAATGAGGTTGCGTGATTTCTGCAGAAGTCTGAAATCTTTGTCCTTACAGATTCAATTGTATTTAAAAGCCTCACATGTCAGAGCTTCTTCTCAGGTCAGACTTCAGTGTTGGAATGTAACCAAGTACATTTAGTACAGTTAAGTACAAATTTAAGGTACTTACACTTTACTTGAGTCTTTTTCTCTTCATGTCACTTTCTACTTCTGCTCTGCTAAATTAAGGGAAATGTTGTGCTTTTTACTCCACTACATTAATCTGACAGCTTTAGTTACTTTACAAATTAGGATTCTTGCACATAAAACAAATGTAGGTTATAATAAACAATGTTTTGTTATACGCCAAAAATGACTAGCTGATTAAAAGTTGATTGACACAACTGTATTGATTGTTTCCAGTTTCTAGAATGTGAGGATTTTCTGCATTGAGAACTTTTACTTTAAATACTTTAAGTACATTTTCCTGATGATACTTACATACTTCAACTTAATAAACCTTATCAATGCTGGACTTTTACTTCTACAGTAACAGAGCATTTTTTTGTGGTATTAGTGTTTTCACTTAAGTAAAGGATCTGAATACTTCATCCACCGTTTCAGATTTCTACTAAACCGCATTGCCCCTGACGAATAAACTATTAAACTGACTAAATACACTGTTGACCAAGCCATCTTGAGAGCGCTGAACTTTGAGGAAACGGAGAACCACAAAGTAAAAAATGCATGATGCTATCATAGTCACTAACTGTCGGTTAGCAAGCTCGCGAGCTGCCAGAGCTTTTCGTCCTGCTTCATGACTCTCAAAATGCCAGGGGGAAGTAAATGGCCCTATACATAACTAGTAACATGTTGTAACGGACTAGAATGAATGTATTAAAAAGAACTGGACGCTGGATTTCAGTTTGTCTTAAATGTCATCATTGCTTTTGTGTAACATTTCAGATCTGTATCCCAGGTTCCTTCTTACATCAAGCACTGGTTTAAAGCAAACACAACTACAGTTTAGTTCCAGTTAGATACATAAAGGTGTAAGTTTGAACAGTTAGTTTGTTTCTGCATACTCACACGTTTCTTTGTTCCTTTGTCTGGTCACCACGCAGGAATGTTGGTGGTGTAGTTCTAGCATTGATGTTCGTGCGTCAGAACCAAGGAATGAAGGGTTTCCTGTGTACAGTGATGTGGTATGTGTTTGGTTTACCCAGTTGAGGGGTAACTGGGTGGGATTGCATACCTCTTTGTTTAGAGTGTGGTAATGTTCAAAATGTTTTGGATAATCACCTCAGGCTGATAGTGGTGTGGTCCAGAGCTCAGTGAGAACCCTATACAAGCAGTTGCATTTTTGCTGTGCTGCCATAAGCACATGCATTGTTTCATCTAATTGAATAGTTTTGTTAAATTGCGCAAGTATTTCTTTTAAAAGTTTCAAATTTCAACTTTCCTTTGAATTTTTATTGAATCTATTTTCACTGTGTCTCATGTATTTAACCAACCAACAAAGGACTGTTTCCTTCTAATGCAATGTGTTCCAGGATAATAATGTTGGAAGTGAACTGTGAAACAAATGTGAGGGTGCTTACATTGATGTTGAAGTCAAAATCCGTCGTATCTGTCGACCCCAGTCGGCAGGTTTGGATATCACATTAACTGCTCTTCTACCTTCCTATCGGCTGGCCACACCAGCAATTAAAACAGCAACATTGCAAAGTAAAATTAATTAATTTCAATGTAATTATTGCAATTGTTCTATTTACCCAAAGGGATGAAGTACATGTGCATTTCTTTCCTTTCAAGTTGAACATTGGTGAACATTTGACACACAAATGTGCGCGGCTAACCAATAGGCATGTGTCCTCAAAGTGCTGACCTTTGAGGAGGCTATCTTACTAGCTCTGTCGCCATATCCAATTTTAAATGACGCTGATCTGTAAAAAAATGGCATTTGCGGGACAGGCCTAATTTATGATGATTTTAGCAACCAAGCTTACTGCTAATGTGCAAGTAGCAGTTGGCCTAGCTGCCAGTTAGCAGAACGAGTCAGCTTGGAGAGCTTTTGTTTGAAAAAATGCTTACACTTTCAGGATTAGCCTGCATATTCCAGTTTTCTTGCCAGCTGCAACACTTTGTAAACGGAACCTGTAAGTAGTAAATATGTCACCAAGCTTCCGGCACCACCTATTTCCTAAAATCACAGATTTCACTATGCAACTTCATGGTGTGACAAGGCTTTTGTACCTTAGAAAAGAGGTTCTCCTTCTTCGCTACTGATCTAGTTAGGACCTGGGATAAGCTATTCTGAATGCACATGGTGGCTAGTTTTTGTGGCTTTTCTGAAAAGGGAAAGTGGAAGGTTACAGTACAGTATATTTCTCATAGTCATTATAAAAACAATAACTAAGTATGAGTAATGAATCAGATAGAAGCACTGACTATAAACTAAAGATCACCAAAGCTTTCTCAGAAGCGGTTTGTGTGTACACACCAGAGTGAAGATGAACATATTCTGTAGTGACATTTCTCAGAAAGAGAAAGTAAGACTCCAGTATCTTATATATTTTTCATTCCCCTCCATTTATAGAATCTGTTCATTCTGGTGGGAAATAGAGTCTTTGCCTTACACTACAGCGTGTTCGTAAAGCTTTTTGAAAACACTGTGACACTTCACTAAATCTTTCCACAAGAGTAATTACTTAACTGAGTTATTCTTTGGAAAATGTAAGATTTTGATTGCAAAACAAATTAAATTATAAACCTTTGTTTTAAAACATGGTATTTGGCAAGTGACCAGGGTATAAGTGGGTTATTATCCTTCAAGGTGTCCATTGTCAGGTATTAATGGACTTCACTGCACGTTGGAGGGTTCACGCCTCGCCATCGTTCATTACTACCTGACAAAGGATGCCTTGTCAGGCATTAACCCTTACTTACACATCATGTTCATCACAGTACTTCTTTTTTTCTTTGCAAATTATATTGTTCTCAATAGAATAGTTCAGAATAGATGTCTAAATGTGGCAACTGGAGAGCACCTTGTGTGTTGACTGCTAGACATGTTACTGTGAAGTTTCTAAATGATTTATGTACTATTAGGCTGTTGCTATGATGTTCCTATAAAGGCGGCTTTGTTATTGCCTGGGTCCAGATCTTTGTATCTGCCCACTCCACCGAGTTCATCATTGCTCATGCATCATGACGTGAAACAGCGTTTTTTAGTTTAAAAAAATAAATCGATCCAATGAGCGCCGTTAGTCCCGACCGTGGCGCTTATCGTCAACGAGTAGCCAATCAGCATTGCCAAGGCTTAATGACGTTGTGGTTTGCTTTCAATACACCTTGCTTAACATTCAGGCAAAAAAAGTATACTGACATGGCTTGGCATCCGTGTCAACTTAAAAAGACATTAGATTCAGGCAGATATGTTGGTTTCTGGTGATTGGCTAAAGAAAATCAATTCTTCTCCTCCGATGTAAACGGAGTAGGGAATGGGACAAGCTCATGTCACTCTTTTTTCAGTGTGTATTTATTTTTAGTCTCAACTTCCCGCAACTATTTTATAATGTAGGGAGCAAAGAGAGCGTGACTTACGTTACGATTTATGTAATCAGGAGAAAACGTCTGGACACAGCCCGCTGTTCTGAAACCTGGCATCACCACACAGCCAGCATATAGTCTTTCGTGAGTTCATCTGTAACTCCCAGACAGCAAGCATCTTTAGTTAATCTGCGCCTCTCTGCCAATCTTGTTTTTTATATAGAACCAGTCTAGTTAAGGTTAACTTAACTGACGATGTAGAGGTCCCCTACAAGAACTGCTAAAGTTAGCTAACGTCAGCTATCAGAGCTAACGTTGGGCTGTGACTAACAACAGCGAGACGTTTGCAAGCTTCAGGGGAATTTGGGAAAGCTGTTGCTGTAGATGTAATGTCAAGACAAAGCCAGAAGCTGACTGTGATCAATCTTTGTCAAAAAACTGAATGCATTGTGGCCTCTCTTGTATTGAAAGTATTAACCCTTGTATGTGCATGTTGATGTGGGACTGACTGTCATCATACATGTAGGCTATAATTCCTTTTGTATGTAAAGCATGTGTGTATCTAAGCAGCTTCTATTTGCAGTTTGATATCTAATCCCCATTTCCACTAGGAGATTTAAAAGTGATTGTACTGTCTCTGGATGTGCGCATGTGTGTGTGTGTCATGGAAGTGGTTTGGGGAACAGTAAGAGGGAAGCTGATGTAATTTCAGGCGGAAATCTCATCATGAAATCGTATGTTCTTGTCTGTTTATTATTATAAGCTCTGTCTGTGTGTGTGCATGTATTTGTGTGTGCATACTTGCGTGCATGCGTGCGTGTTTGTGTCAAGGTAAGTGAGAGGGAGAAGTGAGAATACAGACGTAGTAAGAGTTGTTTTTTCAATTTGAAGATTTTTTCAGAGCATACATCCAAAGACAAATAATGTTGCAGACGGCTGGTTTTGTGAGTGAGCGAGTCAGTGAGTGAATTCATCTCTTTTCATTCTATAAATCCTTGCTACCATTATTTTATTCCTTTTTCACAACCTTTTTGTTTTAATTTGAAGGGATGTGTAAGCACCTTTTACAGTAATCAAAAACACATGGTAGCACCAGCTGAGAGTGCTATTAATGAATGACATTTCCAGCAGTGCTGTTGAATAGAAGCAAGCATTGTTTCCCTATTCCCTGCCCTTCAACTTCCTCTTCTGTCTCTTTCCCTTGATAGATACTAATAAATAAAAAAGGTAAGGCATGCTTGGAAAAAACCACTAGGTACAGACTAAACTCCCACTTGTTGTTGATTCAGGTTTGGTGAAGAGGAAGACATTGATGTCTTTGGTTTGTCAGCAGGGTGTCTTGGTTCATCAGTTCAGTCTGGCTTATGGTTATCATTGGGTTTTCTTATCTTTGCCAAAGTAAGTCCAACTTTTATCTAATGAATTGTATTGTCAGGCAGAAATCCCCAGATATCTGGCTTTATTTCTAAGACATATTTATGACATAAGTCAGAACTTTGAGATGACCAAAGGATCAAACCACATAGACCAGAAGGATAAATCTCTTCTTGGAAGTGATTAAATAGCACTTGCCCCTGCCTCATCACCTGCTGCAGAAATGTCCCTGAGCCAACTGCTTCAGTAGTGCTGCTCATTGACAGCATTAACAATGTAATAAGTGAGATATATAGGTAGACACTATTGACCCAATTGAATAGATTGACATCTGATTATTGTGTCCACCTTGCACATACATTTCATCAAATATATGACCTTCTTTATAAAGTAAGAACTGAAAGGGCTGAAAGTAAAGACGTTCTATTACAGCAGCTTTGAATTGATAAAATTTAACAAATTAGGTTTCTTGGACCAGACATATGATGATTAGCAGTCAGATCAGAGGTCAGTCCATTAATTTTCGGGTTGGCAGTTCGCACCTGCCCCCTCTTGTCCACATGTGAAAGTGTCCCTGAGGAAGTCACCGCCGCCATTGGCGTGTGAGTGTGTGTGAATAGTTAAATTAGAGGAAAAATTGTGAAGCAATTTGTCCATGACGGTAGAAAAGCATTATATAAGCACAGTCCATTTAACATTTAAGGTTTTTTACAGGCTAAGTAATCTAGTGAGCCGGAATTTAGCAGTTGAAAACTTCCGAGTGCTCTGTGATGGACAAACTATCCACTGTTTTAAAATGTTTTTACTACATCTGAAACATATATATATATATATATATATATATATATATATATATATATATATATATATATATATATATATATATCTTATATATATATCTCTATATCTTAATTTAGTTTAGTTATCTGCCGGCATGTACATCAATACCAGTTTATCTTCAAGAAGCAAATAGTGAACCGTTACCTTATCGTCTATTTATCAATCTAATTTATTTACAGTCCTTACTTCAGAGGGCAATATGGCAACTGTGTAGTGCATGCAAGCAATAAGACTTGAATAGCAATAGCTGTAAGAAGATGCGTAGGGGGATCATGCCAACTGTAGAAGGTAAAGAAGTCAACGTAATATCACATCTTATTGCACATACACAATGTATGAGGAAAGGAATGCAACGTCTGTTAGGTCTTAATAGTACACACATTGTGTTTTGCTGAGTAATGCTAAATGTAAATATAATTGTCAGATAACATTCGAGTACACAGTTTACCACAGGTGTACTGAGCATGCTCTACTCTACAAGACTTATGTAACTATGGTAATGTAGGTATATATACAACCAAAATCACATCTCCTGTGTGCAAAATGCACTGTTTTACTAAATCTTGGCGAGGCTGCTAACAGAGTAGATGAATAGGGAAGCACTTTTAAAATTAACCCACAGCTTATTTGCTAAAGCTGAACACACAATAAAAGCCACTGGTTAAATACATTTTTTTTCTTCTTCTATTAACATCCATTAACTCGCTGTGGACTGTCCACTCCATGTCATTTTAATTATCACCTGGATGACAACAGTGGCATTCTGCCCCAGCAGACACCTCTACCTCCCCCATTACATGTGATAATCACATTACATTTAAATAACTCAATGACTACCCTTTGCACATCAGATAATGTTACTGGTGTCACTTCTGGTCAGATAACAATGCCAAAATCTGAATGAAGCATAAACTTGACATTATTAAGGATGTCTGCAAGGTTTACTACATAACACAGTCAATTTCACAAAATGTAATAGGTTTCTAAGTAACATGAAAAAGCTGTTTGGGGGTCCTGAAGTTAATAGTAGCATTACTCAGGAACAACTGTGATTGACCGCCAGCCTTGTTAGCTCACCCTGTATTGTGGCAGAAAGAATTGCTTCACCACCAGAGTTAAGACCTTTACTTACGTAGACACCAAGTGGTAAAAAGACAGTTCCAAATGTTGCCATAAATGATTTGGTTATACAAAGAGTACTTTCTAATGTGTTTTTACACCACTTTAATAACATCCATCCTAACTCCTAAATTTAATTCCCATAGAATATGAAAATTTTGTGCAAATGTAATGGTTTGGTAAATATTTATCCCTTTGCTTCATTTTGGCTAAACTGCCTCATCTTCTTAGTTGTCAGATTCAGATTACATTCAAAGTTCACAATAGTGTTTTCTAAGGGCACATGTAGAAACCCCCAATGAAATCTGTCTTCACTATAATTAACCAACAAACTGAGTCATTATGTAATTGGAGAGGCATTCTGTGGTCATCAATGTTGTTTAGTTCCATTAAACAGAGACATTTTCAAGCCTCCATTATCATGACACCATTACTTAAAATGATCAATAGTAAAGGTAAGATTCCTGCAAAATGTAGGTAATAAGTTCATGCTTTCATCCAAAAACATGAGCAAGGTCCTTTACTTTTGCAAAGTTCAAGTGACTGAACATAGAAGGTTGTCGTTGTTTGGAAGATCTCATGTATGATTATTCACACATTGGACTACACAGAAGGAACCTACAGATTTATGCAATACTGATGAATGCTTGGGTCAAAGCCTGGAACTTCAATACTATTTGTTCTCCCGATGCCCCCAGTCTACCTCTGCTACCTCTGTTTTGCATGAGAGATAACCTGGTGGCTTCCACTGCAAGACAGAGGAAAAGAAGAGGGAATATGTTGGTGATCCTTGGAGACCTGCTGTCATCCAAAATGACAGGGGGAATTTATGATACCTAGAGTCAAATTGCTGGACGAGCAGGCAATATAAATTTTATATATTTTGACATGGAAGAATACGATAATAGGGTTGAGGAGGGAGCAGAAGGACAAGGAAAAGAAGAAGACAGCAGAGGAAAACATATGGAGGACACTGTGTTATTTGGTTGAGCAGCTATGCCTAAAATAGTGTTGAGGCTGTTTGGCTGTGTCTCGGGGTGCTCAGGGAATTTCTACAGTGCACCTTAGTATTAAACCATGCTGGCAGCAGAAGTGTTCCTCAGTGTTATTGTTGATGTTGTTTACCTGATGCTATAAGGATGAGCAAACATTAAAATTCATAACAATGTCACAAGGTAGAGGTGATGTGTGTGAGTGGGATTGTGTTCACAGAGACTCCATGGAAAACACAACTTGAACTCCACTAAGGCTTTGGATTTATATTTAATGGAAAAGCAAAATTAGATCTGTAATGCTTGTACAATGATGTATTGACCCAAAGGCTTTAACGAATTCTGAAGATCATTGGATCATAGCTCTCTGATAGGAAAAGTATCTTTCTTTGCATGTATGTGTGTGTGTGTGTGTGTGTGTGTGTGTGTGTGTGTGTGTGTGTGTGTGTGTGTGTGCAGCTAGTTCTTGCATGCTTTCTGGGTACTCAAATCCTCAGATTTCACAGGTGTATTTTCTGTCTGGTGTCACGATTATAAAATTTGAATTGTTAAGGTTTTCTTGATTTGTTGCTAAACCCCTCCCCCAAACATGGATTGTCCAATTATAGCTTAGCATCTGTAATTGCAGGCAGGCCTGTCGAATGTTGGTTTTCTCCACATGCTGAAGGGCTGTGATCGTGAATGTAGTAAGAGAGATATTCTGCATTTTCAGATTGTTTTTTTATGTTGTATTTTCTCCTAACCCTTTTCGCCATTCCAAAAACACAGGATCAATGGTGTAAGAACTGGCTGAAAGGGTGTCTTTGTCCCCTTAAACTGCAATAGTTAGCATGTCCCACTAACTAGCTTAATACCTAGTAGTAATTGAGTGTTACGTTCAAGACCAAGGAGCACATCAGTAGTTAACTAACTGCATACATTTGTGGGATTATAGATTGTGTTGGAAAGAAGTTGGAAACTGGCCATGGATGCTTTTAGAGTACGGATGGCCATGGTTATGCAACGATCGATAATTGATCATGAAGAATTTCATCGATCATGTTAATTTGTTATTGATTAAACTAATGCAGGTTGTGTGGCATAGTGTGAGTTTTAAAGCAATGAAATGAATTTCACAGTGTGGAAGCACTTAAACATTGTATCTGCTGGGAGCAATATTTGACGGCATACTCAGTTACCCTCAGTTAGTGTCAGTTTTGATTTTAAAAGAAGAAGAATCATGAAGCATTCACGGCAAATTGTGGCATGGGACCATTTTGATTAAAAAAAACAACTTAGTTCACTGCTATCACTGCGATGCCATGTGTAAGTACAACACGGCATCCGACCCTGGTTAATGGCGGTGGCGGTGCATCCTGCTCTCAGTCTCAACCTAGCATCATGTTGGCGTTAACACGGAGATGCAATGCACAACGAGCAGAGAAAATTACCCAAGGCATCTGCAAGTTCATGAGATGGATATGCTAACCTTAAGTATTGTTGAGGGAAAAGGTTTTCAAGAACCAACATATTATATTCCTTCATGACGTACCGTCACCAGACTGGTAGAAACCCTCTACAAAGAACAGAAGCACCGGCTGAATTGAGCACAACTGAGAGAGTTGCTCTAACTACAGACTGCTAGACCGCTTTAACAGCTGAGAGCTTCATCACCATCACCTGCCACTACATCAGTGATGACTGGCAAATGAACTCAGCGGTCCTGCTCACAGAAATACAATACAGCTGACCACCTCGCGGAGAAAAAGAAACAGGAGCAAATGGGCGCCGCAACTCACCGGCTTATCCAGTCATGTAAAACACGGTGGAGCTCCGGGTGTGAGAAGTTTGGTCGGCTGGTGGAGCAGCTGTGGGCTGTTGTTGCTGTGCTGTCGGATGGAACCGTGACCAAGCTTCAAGATGCCAGGATTCTGGAGTTGAAGAGTACTGGCAGCTGATGGATCACACACAGCCTGTGCTGTCAGCACTTAAATGTGCCACCACGGCTACGTCCACAGAGAAAAATGTCTCCAGCTTGAACACTTATCCCGTCACATTTGGCCATATCTATATCCACCTCATGCACAGTGAAGGTGACAGGCCCAGACTCATCGAAGTAAAGACAAAAGTGCTTTCCTACCTCATCAAGCAAAGAAATGTAAGCTAAACTTTTTTTTATCTTAATTTACATGATATACCTAATTACATGCATACTTTCTTGTTATCTGCATTGTGTTACCTATTTAGATACAGCATTTTTTTCTGATTATTGATTCCCCCATCATATATTTACAGGTTCAATCTGAGTTTCCGTCATTTGCCCCCATGATCTCATTAATGCTGGACCCTCGTCACAAGCACCTGGTCTTTCTTACACCAACACAGAGACTTGGTGCTAATGCGAAACTGGTTGAACTGGGAGAGGCAGTGGAGACCGGTAGGGCGGCTATCCCACAGGCTCGGGGAGACGGGGCTGTTTTCTCTGAAACGGACGAGGGGAGCAAAAACACTGGAGTCGCGCCCTCCCAGTCCTCTGCTATGGCACAACACCCCGGGGAGCAGTATACCACTCAATGCGAGGCTAGCATTGAAGCAGAACTTTCTGACGGAGACTCCCCCACCCCTGGACTGCACCACTACAGACTGGTGGAAAGCAAACAGAATATAGTTCCCCATCCAAGTTAGCGTGGAGGTACCTGTTATGTTTGCAAAACACATCAATTAGACGTCATTTTCGTTTTTAATGTTCAAAGTGAAGACATAGTTTCAAAATGCTTAAGAGTAAGAAGCCAAACTTCTAATTATGTTAGATTGAAATAACCATCTAATCTTACATCCGTCTTTATCAAGAAAAATTCTTAATTTTTACCTTATACATGGATAACCAATGTGAGAATGCTGACTTTTTACCTGGGACCTGCCGCTTGAGTTTCAGGCTTTTAGCAAGACATCCTGCATCCATCAAGTGCACATTTAAGACCCCAGTTGGATTCTTGTTTTAAAAACAAGTCAGTTGAAAAGAACATTGAAAAGGTCAGACAGTGTTTTCCACCAACACATGACACTAATGTTAGCTTAATTATTCTGCTAGCTAATGAGAACCCTGCTTTTCTATGCCCGAGAGACCCATTATTTCAAAAATGACTTAGAATTTCGAATGGTAGACTTTGTTGCTGTGGTGTGCATATGCGACCTCCCCCTCTCCTTTTTAAAATTAAAAATGTGTGTGTGTGTGTTTATATGTATGTATGTATGTTTATGTATGTGTATATATTTATGTATATCTGTATATATTTTTATAACTAAAGATTTCAAGCTGTGCCAATGACATTAAATGGTACACACTTCCTGTCTCCTAGGTGCGTGTGGCCTCATTTGCAAGGGTAGTGAGTTTACTGTGTGGATGGATGGAAATGCATGTATGTTATTTTTTTGCCAACATTGGATATTTACATAGCTAAAAGCCACAGTTAGCATTAAGAAAGTTTGTAAGCTGGTTTAGGTCAGTTTAACCATGTTGCCAGATCTTGGGAGAGTTTGTTCCTAAAACAGAATTAGGTCTTGAACAAAGTTTATCATTCTCCCGATTTGTCCTTCTGAAAAATGCAATTTTTGTGTTCAAGAGATATGTGGCTTGTGGAAAATGGGTTCAATATTTACTTTAGTGATTATGGGGTGAAAGAATCAGTTGTAATCTGTGTTCAGTTTGCCCATTGAAATCAATACACTCAGCACCAGCGACTAGTTTCCTAAGGGGAGAGTCACTAGCTAAACATACGTGACAATGATACAGGAAATGAATCTGAGTTGCTCTGTCTCGCTTCTAAACCTTCCCTGACTGTATGTAATCCCATGACATGTAATCCCCAAATCTCATTACCATATTAGAGTTATCGTCTATCTGCCAGTTTTTCTATCAATAAATCTCCTCAACTATTCATTTATTTAATTTTGACTCTTCAACAGTCAATTGTTTCCTTCATCTACCCTTTAATCCATCTGTTCATTGTATGTCTCCTTTTATTTATCCATCCATCCTTTAATCCTTTTTATCCATCCCCTCATCCTTTTTGCAAGATCCTCAGTGCACATAAGCAGAAGTCCTGGGATCATCTAACGTGAATATAGCGCCACAGTCGGAGTCTGCTTTCTGACATGCATCTAGGATCCATTTGTGTAAGTGTGTGTGTGCATGTGTTTGCTTGTGTGAGAAAGAATTCATGCATTTAGGCATATTTGCGAATGTTTGCTTGTGTGTTCTCGGATATGCCACGTGTGCAGTATGTACAATATGTATGGTTAGGTGGATGGCATGAGCATCTGCAAATTAAAATAAGACAAAAAATAGATATTGTGAACAAACAACGGATTGTCATTTTATGTTAGACAGGCATTATGAAAAGGGCTTGAAGGACACTAGAGCTGCTTCAGTAAACATAATAATCTGTTGTATCTAAACCAACCATTTCAACCATTAATGACACTCTAAATGGAACTAAATCATAAACAGAGAACAAGTGGATACATGTGTACAAAACAAACCACAATACAAGAACAAGGATGTTACAAGGACATACAAAAGATAACAGATGAAAAATAGAGCCTTCAGTCATTTCTCCAACAAAAATCGGCTTGATTCTTTCTGTGGCTGCCTGCGCTGATATTCTACAGCATGCTGGATAAAAAGTAAAGGTCACAGAAAACTATTAGACTTTATCTTCATTAAAACATTATCATGCAAGACTTCATGTGACATTTCCACACAGTGAGCAACCCGTTGTACTGTGTGTATTTGTGTGTCTGCTCCAGGGACCAGTTCCACGACTCACAGCTGATAAACCATTTCTTTCGCATCAGTAAGTAGGTGAAGCTTATGGGGACGCAACCTTTTTTACAAGCACACTGTGTACCATGCGGCATTAATCTTCATGCTGATATGTGCTGTATTGCTGACTAACTGTTGTGTCCCTTGCATTATGTCTGTGTATTTTGAACATTGTTATTGATTTTCTTTAAAATAAGAGGAATTTTTATCTGGAAAATATTAGCCATAACCCCCGAGTCAACAGTTGGTCATTTAATACAATGTAAATATACTCCATCTATAATGCTAATTCAGAGTTCACAGGAGCAAGACATCCCGCCTTGACAAACTAGCAACTGCATGGAGGAGGGGTGTGTGTTCACAGAAGGCTTGTACCATGTGGATGCGCTAACATTGTTGTTGTCATCACATAGAATTCCTCTTGGGGGAGACAGAAACTATGCACTATAGCTTTAAAGCTCACACCAAACTACCCAGTAACTATGTAGTTATCTTAACTGTGTTTGCTGAGTTAAATCGGAACTGTAAGCAGCAAAGACATGAATTGTTTTGCTTTGCCCATTCAGCCCTTCTCCACTTTAGATCTGTTCTCATATGATGGCGTGATGGAACTAACAACGTAACACAGTGTTTGTCTTCTGTTAGTGTACGCCTTGCTTCTCAATTTTTTGAAACTGACACTTTGCTGCCCAACAATAAACAATTGTTGATCTGTGGTTTGTTCTTTAAAAACAGCCATTCTTTTGCATTTCTCTGGCTCAGTGTGCTTAGTGTGTTTGTGCGGGCATTCAAGTTCAGGTCGCTCAAGCAGAAGATTAAAAAAATACAAATACAGCTTCTTCATCCATGTCTATAAAGCTCTGTGTTCCTATGTGAATAAACTAAAGCCTGGAAAAACACATACAGACCCCAACTGTCCTTAAGAATTTGTTGAAAGTAACACACACACACTCACACACACACACATACAAAGCTATTGTCACAATGTCCTTATGCTTGGTTTTGTGAGTGATTCGAGGACCATAGAATGAATAAGAACTATTTCATAACACATGTATAATTGAGGAAAGTCCACAGAGGTTTGTAAGGTTATTGCTTCATGAACAAGTAAGTAACTTGATCAAAACAGTAACATAAAAATTCAAGCCAGAAATAACTTTTCCTGCGTTATGCATTACTTTGCGTTCCATGTGAGTTCACATGACTTACGATTTGGGTCCGGTGACTTGCGACTCCAAAAGATATTCTGCTTGAGTGGTGAGCACATGGATGTTGTTCTCAATCTGAATTTTAATTCAAATGTTGAGCTTCCCAGTTGTAACTGCACTTTATTTGTGCTTCTTTTTTTAATCCAAATGTGTGATTGTGTGTCTGCCTGAGTGCTCAGTGCTAGGACAAGCTGCGCAGCCTGGTCCCATGCTTCATATTCAATTCAACAATTTTTATTTAAAATGCTCACATGAAAGTCAAAGTGTGGTTTTATGTAAGAGTCAACAAGCGTTTAAGGGCTACAGTGTGTTCTGGTGGGCACTGAGACATTGCACAGTTTGGCATTTGGCATTTCCTCAGGCTTCCCATGGAGGTTTTGTTTGCTTTTTGTGTCCCTGAAACACCCTCTTTATTTGCTACTGTTTATCGTGCGCTTCACTTCCTGTTGTGAAGCTGGGGCCTAGCCAGAGCAACAATGGTAAACTGAATTATTTGTGTTGATGTCAAATGTCACTCTAAACGTTTTTGTAGCGCAGATTGAACGCGTGCACGCACGCACGCACGCACACACACACACACACACACACACACACACACACACACACACACACACACACACACACACACACACACACACACACACACACACACACACACACACACACACACACACACACACACACACACACACTGCCTGGTTAAGATGCACAGACAAATGTGGTTGCATTTGGCAAAACCCTTTTTTGTTTTTCTTAAAGGTGCCCTATTTTTTTTAAATATTTAAATATAGGTCCTTATGTGTTTCTGTTATGTTGTGAATGTGAAAATGAACTGCTACTTCCTCTGTCAGCTCCAACCACTGCAAAGAAATAATCAGGCAAATTACAAAAGCTGGTCAGTCTGACGTCATGTTGCCTGAGCTCATTCCATTCATGAGCTCGCCCAGTTGCCCTGGGTAAAGGATGCTGATAGCCCGACTCTCATTGACTAATCAATCAGCCAATCAGGACAAGCAGCTTAACTTGTTGACTATTAATTAGGACTGGCACAAATTGAGCTGAATTTTCCTGCAGGCTTTCTATATCATGCTCGAATGGCTTGAAACATGGTAACCAAGGCATTTTTTCCACAAACAAATGTTCAAACAAATACCACTTCAGACATTACCTCAAATTAATGAAATACGTGTGGCAGGGCACCTTTAAGCTTTATTTTACCAGGCTGTTGAGATAGGAATATTAAAGCTAGATGCACAAATACATTTGTTTCCCACATGTGAACCTTGAAACAAAAATGTGAAGGGAAAAGCAACATGAAAACAAGAATCTTTAAGCAAAGACCCAGTGGTGGGCTTTTTAGTGCATTTTCAAACAGTGCATGACTTTTATCTGTTTTTGCCTGGGAAGGCTTCACATCTACAGGGGGTACTAGTAAAAGCAGACATCGGAAAGCAGGGTGTAATTAGACCAGGAAAGTGTAAATAGTGAGAACAGCAATGATGGATGATGTGGGAATATGTAACATGTCTCAAGAAGCAAACCTTTTTCTAAAAAGTCTGGCTCATCAGCTAGTGAACTTACACAGGAAATAACCAAACACTTTTTATGTTTATGACCTGCAAGTAGTACTCCCCCATTACCTTCTAAGAATATTTCACCTGAATTGATTACAGATGGTAAAAGTATCCAGTATTTCAAAATAAAACTTCTTCTATTTAATCAAATTGAACTCATGGCCCCTGATTAGTAGTTTCTGTCCCCCAGGTCCAAACCATTTTGATCAATTTGAAAGGAAGTACTTCTTTACTCAGGGACATGTCCATACACCAAGTAAGCAGTCGGACAGAAAAGTCAATTTCAGTCAGATCATCCAACAGCACAAAATCTGGGATCAGCAACCAAATAACTCTTTTGAGACACAATCTAACCACAGTGAAAGCAGGTTGCTGCTCCACCCTTCAATCTAACAACTGCCATCTCCAAGGATGGGAGTGTACACCTCTGATAAACTGCTTAGGTGAGTGTAGTCTACAGCCGTGCTATTGGATTTGTGAGGCTGTACTTATGCACTTTGCTCCCAAAGGCTCTTAGAAATCAAAATCAAATGCTCCGACTGCTTTCTCAATCTATAGCAGTTCACAATGGCTGAAGGACGCTTTAAACTTTGTATTTGTATTGTGCTTTTGTAGCAATTGTCAAAGGCAGAACAAAGAATGATATTGAATAAAGAAATAGGCATAAATAACTCTGTTTTAAGATTTCAGACTCGTACTAACTTTGCCAGCCAAAGAACAGATAACTTCTAAATCGTTGTTGTGAAGTGATCCCACAATACGAAGCCGACCAAGCTGTGTTAATGTGACTATTCTGCTCTTTTGACTGCACATATCGACCCAGTGGGCCAAGAACAGCTGCTCCCCTGGACAATCTGACTCCTGAAATGTGGAGCTGTTCCCCTCCAGGTTTAATAAAAGTGTGAGCTTGAAGAGTTTCACTTCCAAACGGGTTATCTACCAGATGAAAACCCCCTGAAGTTCTGCTTGCTGCTTGGAAGTGCAACTCTGCATTGGTCAGAACTTTCACCAGAGTATCCACTGCTTTGAACAAGCATCCTTCTAACGGTGTTTACCACTGCTTTAGATCACCTGTCTTTTTTTAACTAAGATTTTAAAGAAAAGAAGCTCTTTTGTGTACTTATTCTACAACAACATAATCCAGTGAGATCATTAGCGCTGGTTCTGCTCTCCTGCCTGCTTTCATCGACTGACTAAACAAAGAATAACTCGTTTATTTCTTTTGGAAACACCACAGGCTGTTTGTGTGTGTGTGTGTGTGTGTGTGTGTGTTCTCTCCTGTGCTTGTGTGTGTCCTATATGTAAGGAATTGACTTGTGACAGGAAGTTTTGGCCAGACCATCAGCCATTCATCACAAATCTTTATCAATACTTGGTGAATGCTCTGTATAGGCAAAACTCACTGAATACATAATACTAATACCTTTTCATTACATTACATTACATGTAATTTAGCTGACACTTTTATCCAATGCAACTTGAAATTGCTATATATCAGAGGCTGCGCACCTCTGGAGCAACTAGGGGTTAAATGTCTTCCTCAGGGACACAATGGTTGATGTATCGCAGTGGGAATCTAACCCGGATTTGTCGTATCCATTGCACCATCACCACCACACTTTCGTTATAAGCTTCGGTAATGACCAAAAAACATGGCACCTCCAAGGCACCTCTGCTTTGTAACATCCCTTGGCGCTTCTTACCGCTGTAGTACGCATAAGTTTAATTGAGTCCCCAGTCCCCATTTTTATTAACTTACAAGCTCAGTTAACCCACACCTCTCTCTCTCTCTCTCTCTCGCTGTCTCTCTCTCTTTGGCTCTGCCCTGTGGAGAAGGGGCCAACATTGAATGCTGTGTGTTTAGAAACAGCAAGCAATTCCTAGTTTATAATATATCTTTAACTTTTACAGATGTACTTGTTTGGAAAACAAATATAAACTCAAGTTATATCCCTTCATCAGTTACCACAAAAATGTGATTTAACATATTTGTAAAAGACGAAATTAAGTAAATAAAGGGGGGGGGGGGATCCTTAGAACATATTCCATTGCCAGATGGAAGATTACCAATTCATATTATTATTTGTAACAGATGATGCCAAATCATATAATACGTTGTTAGAGTAAGACGATCTGTCAGATCTACAGGTAACTAAAAACCCTCTTTCTGTGATTTTTATTACAATAAACCAGCAGAAACATTATATGATTGTGAAGCATCTATTGAGAATAAAGAAATATCAGGGTGAATTTTCTTGTCAGTCAAGATGAAATAATCGTCAAAGCCGTACATTAGGTTGGGTTATTATGTTAATTCTTTTTTTCTTTTCATTCTTTTTTTTTTTTGCAAAGATAGATTCATGCATGCATGTGTGCGTCTTCTTCTACAAATGGCAACCGACTGGAGAATAAGCGCTACCAACTGTTTATCTTGATGAACCAACTCCTAACTGTCACATAAGGACAGTGGATTTAAAAAAAACATTTTTCTTTTCCGATGTTCTGGACATGCCGTGCTTGCTCAGATGTAATAATCCTCCAGGTGACCTTTAAATTTAGTCCTAATATCACTGTTCTTTATTTTATTCCAACCTCCCTCCCACTCACCATCTCTTCAGCTAGTAGTCTTTAGCTTTGCCGTGATTGTAGATGTCGTATTTGGTGCCTCATTAGTTGCCGTTTCTTGTCAGTTCAAAGCTAAATGAATAGTTCAAGTAAATACATAATCGAAGAAATTAGTCATTACCTGTTGAGCCGGTGTCTTTTTTTTTGTTAATCTGTGAAGTGGATGAACAGTGGCGTTTTTGCTGTCTACAGAAAAGGAATCCGTGATGAATAACTGAATGATGGTAAAGAGCAACACTGCCTTGATGCTAAACTTTTACCTTCAAAATAAGACAGCTTCTTCGTCCTGTTTCTTTCATGGCTATTAAAAACAATAAAAACAATGTACACTTCAAACTTGGTGTTATGTTCAAATCAAATGTTGGCCTGCCATTTTACTCCCACGTCTAATTCCCCTTCAGATCCTGACCCTGTACTTAACACGCATCCAGTATACAGGGGTCAGAGCTGGTCGAACCCAGCCCATTTACACCAACATGACCACAGGCCTCAGCTTTTTTTTTTTGATGTTGCTTGCATATAAAACAATGCCAGAGATGCATGACTTGAAGGACTAAAACATAAAAGAGGAAACAAACTTTGTATCTTGCATCTCATTTACACCACTGTTCTTTCACTCTATT
Organism: Etheostoma cragini; assembly: GCF_013103735.1. Classification (NCBI taxonomy): domain Eukaryota; kingdom Metazoa; phylum Chordata; class Actinopteri; order Perciformes; family Percidae; genus Etheostoma; species Etheostoma cragini. Next base: position 19,502,473 of record NC_048426.1, on the reverse strand, counting down.
ATACATAGCTGCTTCTGTGTGAAATGCTGTGAAAAATGTGTCATCCCCTTGTACTCGCCTCCTTTCTTCTCTCGTTAACTGTTTTCCCCTTCTTCTCCTCCTCCTGCTCTCCCTGTCTCCTAATTTAGCTTCTCAACTCCTTTCCATTCATCCTTCTCTTTTCTCCCTCCTTCTCTTCTTTATTCCTTTTTTTTTTCTTTTCTTTTTTTTACATCAACCCCCTTTGTCTCATCTTCCCTCCATCTTTCTGCCCTGGTCGTCTCCCTCACTCTCATCACCTCCCTGCTGTACACTCTTCTCCTCCTGCTCCAAAGGCTTGTGGTCTTGGTTAATAATTGATTCTGGCTGTCACAGTGTGCTGACAAAGACAACAGCAGGGCCATTAAAAGTTCCTCGCTGGTTCTTTCTTCCTGTTTTCCCCCCCTTCACTTTACAGACAGACAGACACACACACACACACACACACACACACACACACACACACACACATACACACGCATATACACACACACACACACACACGCGCACACACACACACACACACGCATATACACACACACACTCTTGTCTCTCTCACCCTCTTTTTTTCAGTTCGTTCAGCCTTCCTCCCCTCTTCCTCTCCTCCTCGCCGCCTATCTTTATGTTTTGACTTCTCCCTCTCAGACTTGTTTTCTTTCCTTACCTCCCTTGTTTTGTATCCCTCCCTCGCTTGTCCTCCTCCCTCTTGTTAAATCTTTTGTCGTCTTCACTCATTTCTATCTCTTCTAAGTGACACATTACGTGATGTGCTCTTTGATGCATTACAAGCAGATGATGCTATGAATTCTGCAGAAGCATAGTTAAACTGCTATAACAAAGTCATTAGCCAACTATGTCATCACACTCATGTCATCACCCATGCAGTCCTCTAAAATGGGGGTAACTTATTAACGGACAAACCGGACTGCAGAGCCGCTTCAATGTTCCTTGTCTTAGATTCTCTGGAGAAGTCTGGAGGCTGGAATTTTACTGGAGGAATTAACACCATTTGTCAAAAGTTAATTTTGATATACAGTAGATATACTGTATATAGTTTTGGGGGTGATGGCAAGGGGAGCTGTTTACTTGGTTGTTTCAAAATAATCAATAACTATCCAAATGGGTTAAGATCTGGTGACTGTGATGGATGTGATATATAGAAAAGGGCTGCCGTGAGGTGCAGACAGGGCTTTAGTACATGAGTCCAGACTCTGACTCAAGACACTTTTCTGTGGCTCGGACTCGTCTTGGACTCGTTGGTATTTGGACTCACTCTTGTCTCGGTCTCGGCCATTGGACTCGCCAAATATTCCAGTTAGTTTTGACCGAGTCCAGCACAAATTCTGCTTTTATTCAAGCAAAACCATTGATGAAGTGCACTCATTCAGAAAACAGGTATTTGGTTAATTCAAAATCCTTCTAGAACGGGCTTCGAGATTGGTCGCCTAGTAGACACCTGACTGCATCATATACCTCAATCATCAGGTAGCGATCATTTTCACTGTAGCCACATAGTAGCCACATTTCCATTTTCTATTTTAAGTGGCCTAATGTGGCCTAATTTGACTCTTTCTTTCTATGGTGTCTCATTAAACTCCGTTTTAATTTGAACTCAAACTTTCTTTGCGCTCTGTCTTGACTAGTCCTGGTCTTGGACTTGTCTTGGACTAGACAAAGGTGGACTTGACTACAGCTTTGGGTGTAGATCACTGGAAGTTAAAGTGTTGCACCCTCCATATTCATGTCTATTTATTCTTACGTTGTTGGCCTTAGGCCTTCTTAACAGCAATGAATACAGTGATTAATATAGCATATGATTCACATGAGTTTCATGCCCAACATTCAGGGAACACTTGTGAGTTTTGTTTAATATGCCACCCCTCTGTATATTATTTAGTATTTGCACATATATGGATACAATTTTGTTTAATAAGGAAACATGTTATTTACCTTTCACCTTTAGATTGGTATGAATTAAAAACCAAACATAGTCGAAGTGTAGGCAATATGAAGACAGACCTGATGTTGAGTTGTCATACAAATACTTTTGGATCACAATTTGCTCGCAATGTCTTTAAAAAACTGGGTACTCCAGTGTTTCAGTATTTCACACTTATTATGTTGGGGAACTTGTGGAAGATAGATTAAAAAAATAAAAGGAAAAGAAAAATTGGTTAAAATTAAAGTAGCGGAGTCCTGGCTATCCCAACTTTTTGTCACTAGTTGGGCTCCAACTCCAAAAATGCTAGACCCTACACTTCCCATAATGCAACAAAATTGCTTCATTTGTTAGACCCTCCCTTTCTGGCAAATGTTTAGATCTCCACAACCAAGTATATTACACAGGCTTTCTGTTATATAGTAGTAGTCTTAATTGTAGTATTTGTAGTCTTCAAGCTCAAACTGAGGTGACCCTGATGACATCACTATGACGTCATTGGGAATATTTTATCAGATTTGACTAAATTCCTCCAGAGCCATATAAGACAATATGCATCTGCATCTGTCACGGACTGAGAACTACTAACCATGAGTAGCAAACTGAACTTAATGCGTAAAATATGTGGAGTGTTCCTTTAATGCCTCACTTAAAGCAAGGAGTTGGCATCAATTCCAAAATTTCATTTTTGTGGAGGTTCATTTTCGATGGCAACTTGACTTCTTGAGTTTTGTTGTTTCTCCCTTTTGTTAAATTCCCATTCTCTCACTTGTTCTGCTCTTCTTCCTGCCTCATTGCCTTTTGTTCTTCTGCTTTTCCACCCCCTTGTCTTCATCCCCCCCCTGTTGTTTTCCACATGTCAGAGCAGTACTGAACCAACACACACACAATACTTTCAAATAAACAAACACTCAAAGCACATGTGCAGTTACCTGCAGCACAAACGGTATACACGCTGGATTAAACATACATCTGTCTCTCGTTCTCACACCTAAAGATACACACACACACACACACACACACACACACAAATGCCAAAATGTAGACGCAGACACACAAACTTCCATTCACACACACTCCCCAAACAGTTCAGGGAGAGGTGTAACAGCACTAATCTGTCATGCTCTGTCTCCCCCACTCATTGCCGGCACTATAATCCAGCACACCTCCGATGTGATCAGCCTCCAATTAGAAATCCATCAAGCACAAGGTGCGTTTAATTGCCTTGTCGGAGCCGCACTTCCCAAGCCGCCACCCTTCTCCCTCCCAACTCTTTACTTTGCCTCATTCTGAAGTGTACTTCTCCCAGGCAGCAGCATGTAATTTTACATTGACAGTGCCACGCTATTGCTGACAAGGGTGTTCATCCATCAAGTGTTTGTACTAACAGATTCAATACCGAGCTCCTTGCAAATGAGCTCATTGATTGATACAGTGTTGCGCAGTAGTGTAATTTAGATTATGGCTTCGGTCAGTATGTTTTAAATGCAACATTTGTTTTTCTAAAACCAAAATTTCTGGACATTATTAATCACTTAAAGTTAGGATGACACTGCTTTCTTATTATCTTGCAGTATTTGGTTTAGAACTCAAAGATAATATAAAAACATGTGGCAAGAGCATTGATTTCAATTTTCTTGCACACAATCTAAAATGCATTTCTGTTGTAAATATCAGTTGTTGCTTGTATACCAACACCAATTTTTATAATGTCTATGCCAAATGCTGTATTTGGTTTAGATTACTGTGAAACCCTCTAAGCTTGTCATATTTAAAAAATACCATAAAGCCACATTATAGCTAGCTGCTGCTGCTGTTGAAGCCACTTCTGCAACAGCTCTTGTACAAACTATGACAATGCATGAGGCTGCTCCCAGTGACCATGTTACATAAGAAATTGAAACAACCACAACTTTACATGATAAAGAAGGGTCTCTAGGGAGTTTTAACCACCATGCATGCTGGGAAGTTATATTTCTGAGAGAGTCTACTTTTTTTTGTGGCGAGGCTGAAAGCCTTTCTGAGCCCTTAGGCGTCACATAACCTGCACTTTTAACAATGGCCACTTCACCAAAAACCCTTGCACAGCCCAGAGGTGGTTCTGGCTGCTTAAATGCAACCGATATCCCTTTCTCTGTTTACACCCAACTCATCTACCCTTGATTATAATTGCTAGTAGCTATATCTCTCAGGCTGTCTGTCAGATTAGATGAAGAAGTTGGCCTTGACAATCTGATATGTGAGTGAGATTTGCCTCAGGCTGGCTCATTTCTGTGAATAGATCCTGGTTTATAATGTGCTTTCATCCTGATTAATTGAAGTTGGTGAAGTGTATTTGAGATGTTCATCACATCAAATGTGACACTTTTGAGTGTATTCACCAGAAATGTAATACTGATTGACACCTTACCCGTCCACATTCACACTTGTTTACAGCAAACGTCGTCAGGTAGTCCAAATGTTGCGGTACCTTGATTGAACAGCTTTTTAATCCCCATCTTTTTAATCCGGATCTTAGACAGATCAATCAATACTTAAAACATAAAAAAGTCTCTTCCAAACCTAAGTTACCCTTAATCTTTCTGCTTTAATTATGTACAGGACGCTGTATTTACATATGAAGCCATCTAAATATTCCCCTCCCTCCATGCTCGGGCCCCGGCAGGTTTGTGGCTGGTCCTCTGCCTGGCCGTGGCTGGAAAAAGATCCCCCGCGAGGACGTAGTGAGCGCTGGGCCGACTGGGGACGCCTCTTTACGCTGTGTGTGGAAAACCAGTAGCAATCGTTTATCTATCCACCAGGGCAGCATCGATATGGACGCCAAAGCGGTTTACGGGTCTAAAATCAGCTGTTATTATCATATTTGATGTGGAGCTAAGAGGGAGGGTGCCTCGTAAAGCTACGTTCATCATATCAACTTGACCAGATTGTGACAATATAATGCTGAGAGATGTTGTAAAACCTTGATAGACTGCATAATGCATTCTTGTTTTAATGCTTTAAGGAAGTAGCTATTCAGCCGAGGGAGACAGGTCTGTACCACTGATCTATTATCTCCATGAAAGCTGTGTTATTCAAAAGAACTGCATGTAAATAAAATCAATACTAAGGGAAATAAATAATATGAAGTAAGAAATAGCCTAACTGTGTGCGGCACTCATCAGTCGACTTTATTCTAAAAGATCATGGGTCAGAACCACCCGCCCACTGAAGCTGTTGAAATCAGTTGATCGCTTTTTATCGCCGCATGAAAGCTAAACAGAACTGCACAAAAATAAAGAAATATTGAGGGAAATGTCATTGACTTTGACTGGTGCATGTGTAGAAATAAAAAAAAAAGCAAAATCAAAAAATTACAATATCTTTCAGATATGTTTTATCTTACAGTATATACGTGTAATTGTTGGGAAACCAGGTTGCAACACAAAGCAGTTAAAGGTCTATCATGGAATCTTTACTGTAGCCTCAGAAAATGTCCGGCCTCTGGAAGTTTTACACAGCATCTCTCCTCTTAATGAAGCCCCTGTGTTCTCTGATCAGTGTTTGTTTTCACACATGACACATGACCAGGAAGCTGTTTCATAAAGGACGTCATGAGAAGAGGGTCCTAATATGAAACCTGATCTGAGTTAATACATCAAACGCATCCATGGAACAGTCATCCAAACTATGAGCTAATGGTTTAAAACACAGGCCAAAAGATCACACCAATTAAACAGTTATACTGTCGACCACAGGGCAGCAGATACCCAGGCTGTATGGAGGTTGAAAATCCTACAAAAAGGCTATTTCATCGCCACTCACAAAACCACAGAGAAAAAATCTGCTGCTTTCAGTCTGTGTGGAGTGCACTGACTGACAAAAGGCCCCAGGGGGAAACACCTTAGCTCCGTTTGCCAAAAGTGCTCTCAGTTATTCCAACATTTTTGGGGGGTCTGTCTCCGGTAAGGAAGCGGAGTCATCTTTAACCATCGTCTTGTGAGTCCTTTTTCTCAGTCTAATGAAACATTAGTGACCGAGAATCATTTTTGAAGTGGCACTGATTATTCATCCTATTCTAAAATTCACAGTTATAAAATTGAGCCTTTTTCAACTTTAAAGCATTTTGTAGATACAAAGACATATTATCACATAGACATTATCATCATGGTGTGATGCAGGAAATGTTGATGATGCATGACAAGAGCAGGTGCACATACCAGTTAAATCCATTGCTGGAGGTGTAATACCTACTGGGCAGGTCCTAGCCAATCCTATAATGGCTCTATTAAGACACATAAGCTCATTAGCGGTTAGGGCCTTTGTAATCTTGAGACACATGCCTTTTAACCATACCAAGACTCAAGAAATCATACACATCCTTCTTCTGGACTTGAAAGAATACAAACCTGTCTTAACCAGCTACTTCTAGTCAGCCAATAAAACAAAGCTACATGCTATTTCATCTTGAAGATGTGTTTCTAAAGGCTTTGACTAAGTGTATGGAAAACAAAGAGTGCCATTTTTACACTTCAAGACTTTCTTCGTGTCACAGTTGGGTTTTAGAAGAGCGCATTCTTATCTGACACAACATAACATTTATTACTTAAAGGACACAAAACAAATAAGATTTGATTTGATTTTTTTGTTGTTGCTTATTGCTTATTATTTTTTGCATCTCATCAACAGATAATTAAATAGGAGGAATGATAAGTAATATGTTGCTTATTAATTGCATACCACTATATTGACATTATTGTGTACAAATAACAAACAAAATGGTGAAAGAAATGTCTGGGATCCATTCAACAATGAATGTATTCCCAACTGATAACACTCTTGAAACTGAGTAAATGTGGAATTTTACCATAAAAACCTACATAGTGCAGCAGGACATTTCATGATGTGCCAAAATGTAAACAACTAGGCTACAGGCTAAAACACGGGGGTGCAGATGGTTTTAACTTTAAAATTCAGATATCCGGCGAGCTTCATCCTTTACTTAATACTTATATCTTTTCATCAGTTTTCAGTTGATTAGTGGTGCAGTGCAGGATGAAGCTTCAATACCTGAACACACTGGGATTTAAAATGGAGAAGTCAATTCATTCTTATTGAATTGCCGTGATCAACTAAGGAGGAAGAGATAGCCGCACAATTGTTGCCACCTTTGAGAGGAAAGAGAGTCCACAATAGACGTTGTTGTAGTTCATTAGTTGCAAAATGCTAAATCTATCCGTATATATGCGTATACATGTCAGCAGGAAAATAACACAGAAAATGGAAAACAGGTACAGAAACTCACTTTGTGTGAGGATGGGCTCTTTGGTTGGGTGACTGACTGTTTAAATCCGTTTTAAAAATGTACAACCCCATTCAAAGCTAGATTGTTTTCACAACCAGCCATCATTTTCACATTTACTCTGCCTTGCAGCAGTGACAACGTATATTTAATTTTTTTATATTTTCAAATATCTTAACTTTTAATAAACTTGACTTAATCTCGAGACAAAAAAGTCCACAAGTTGCAAGGGAACCAACAACTTAACAACAAGATTTTGCCTGTGTCGGTTTATTCCCTTTATCATTTAACAGCTTGAGTCGATAGATCTCTGCATGCATCTCATCAATGGTTAATCCAGCTTAATTAGATTAATTTAAGTTTTCATGAGCCGCTGTGAGGAAAATAGCTTGCAACCGCCACAGAGAATAATATGATATGATAATGATTAGAGAAAGCAGAAACACAGAGGCTATTGGATAGAGTGAAACAAATAATTACAGCTAATTATTCAATTTAAAAATGAATTTAGTTGAGAATACAACAATGTCATGTCCTGGTGATCAGTGATGTAACATTTTTTACATCTAAAGTATTGTCTGTGAGCCCACAGATAATAAATGATTTAATGACATTAAATAATAATTTGACCAAAGACATGTCTTAATTATCTTCCCTTTTAGAGTAAGATCCAAACACAGAGTGCATCAAAAGTTCATGTTCATTTAAAAAGACTAAAGATCTGTGAAGTAGCGGTGCTTTGAGCTAAATGCTAACATTTGCATTTTACCAGCCTCCCAATGACAATGCTAACATCCTGATGTTAAGCAGGTATGTTATTATTCTCACCATCATATTTTAGTGTTTAAGCATGCTAACGTATGGTGACTAGCATACCTGAGCCTGATGGGAAATTCATTTGTTTTGGAGGTATTGCTAATGTATTGAGTGAAGTACAATTTTGACCTGATTGGGGCGCTAGATAAAAAGTTAAGGGATCGCAAAAAGTGGGGATTCATTCTTTGGGAGCCTTGAATGTGTGTAGAAACGTTCATGGCACTCCATTTAACAGTTGATCAATTTCAGTCTGGCAAAGGCAGACCAACCAACAGACAGACATCGCTATGCCCAGAACCATGCTGCTAATATAGCAAAAAAACGGAAATATCTTACAAAGACTTTTCCAGCTAGAGTTTACTTTTATATTGAAAACACAAAAGGGAAATGATTTATTGAAAGTGCCAAAAATCCAATTCTAGTAAATGCAGCAGAATGTTAAAAAAAAAAGAAAAAAAACTGATTATCCCTGGTGTGTGATGTGTGCCACCATTGTCAAGCACAGTTTTCATTTGTCATAAGTTCTCATCCAAGCTGCACCACAGGTCCCGCTCAATCAACACATTCAAACTGTCAAGTAAGAGAAAGGAAGCTTTTAAGTTAGAAAACCTTGTAGCCTTCACTCCCTCTGATATTTTTTTGTGTTTTTCTGTGTGTGTGTCTCTTGTTTGTATTCTCTGTTTTACTTGCTCTCCACTTCTGCTGTGATTTTCATTCTGTGATCTACAATTAGCAAAACCTGGAAAACTGTTAAAAAAGCTGACATCTTTTTCTCCGGTAGTGACTTATGTCATCTTTGCAAAAGGCCCATTGAATTTCAAACAAGAACAATTAGGTATTTGCGAGAAGTCAATGTGGTGCTTTTTGCTGCAATGCTGTGTTGTAGATAAGTTTGATACTCAGATTTGCATTAGTCACACCAAAGATGTTATGAAATCTGGCTTTTACAATTTGCAGCAAATACTTTGACACATATGGTCTTTGCTCCCAGCTTAAACTAATGCTGAAAGGATAGAAAATATGTTGGAAGGACACAAGTACAATTTATAATACAGAGAATAATACACTGAGCAAGGACACCAGAGAATGTAACAAACACAAGAAAAGCTGCATGAGGACTGCTTGTAAGCGGCAGGCTCTACCATCATGTATCGGCAAGAGCAGTAATGTTTTATACACCTCAGTAATTACACTAAATAACGCTCAGGTCATTAACATTGATATTCGTATTACACTTATTAACAGCCAGAGTGGTTTGCGATAGCTGTTGTTTTATTGTCCACACTGAGCTGTGAGTCTGGTCTTGTAGCTCAGTGGGTAGAACACAGTGCAAACCAAAGCTAGGGAAGTTCATTTGTATAGTAATGAAAGGCAATATAAAAATAATACATATGCACATTTAAATATAATTTAAAATAGTAAATTATAGAAATGAGATCAAATTTAAAACAAAAAGATAGGACAGGAGAATGAAAATGACAGTTTAGCTATGCACACTGCACAATATCAATCATTTGTCCCAAATGTAATTTAAAAAAATATAGTGGCAAACACAAAAGTCTTAAGTCCTGATTTAAGAGTTGGAGCAGAGTTGAAATTGTCCAGGAGTTTGTCCCAGAGCGGTGTTGTCAGGTAAAACAAGGCTTGGACCCATAATTGCAGTGTAGAGGATTTATTGAACAAAACATAAACAAAAAAAGACTTACAAATGAAGGTGTCCTGATGCAGGCAGGCACACAGAAGTTAACCAAACACCCCCAAAAACATAAACCAAGAAAAACCCAGGAGACATGAAATGGGAAAAACAACTAGGAAGAAGCTACACAGGGAATGACATGCAGGGAAGACAATGAACAGATAAGAGACAACCAACAAAAGTCAACCCAGGGAAGGTCCCGGAGGAGGGAGGGTGTAGGGAATCAAAAACAGGAGTGCTGGAACAGGCGACTGCAGGGCTCGGGAACCGGGAAATGAGGAATGCGGGGCTGAGGACAGCTGGGCTCGGGAACTTGGGTTGAGGGCAGCGGCAAAGGCGGAACCCCTCTGGTGGCCGGCGGCAAAGGCAGAACCCCTCGTACGACCGAGCAGGACGGCGAAGGCGGAACCCCTCTGGCAGCTGAGCAGGATGGCTGCCAGCTGGCCTGGAGCCAGGGAAAGGGTCAGCTGGTCTGGACCCAGGCGAACTGGAAAGCTCACGTTGGAAGCATGGTAACTGACTGACTGCTGGGGGCTAAGAGGCTTGGAAACAGGATGGCAAAACTCACGATCAGTAGTCTCCGAGCAAACCTCCATAAGGTGTGTGGCAAAGGCGGGGGTCTCCTTAAGTGAAAATGCAGCTTAAACTCAGGGAGCTGTGGCTGCTGTTTGTGAACAGCATGCTCATGGCTAGCAGGCTGTAGCGGAGACTGCCTGCTAGGCAGGCATGGAGGCTGACTGCAAGCAGGCTGGTGTGCAGGCGGGCTGCTAGCATGCTGACATGGAGACTGGGTGGTGGCAGACTGGAGGATGACTGGATGGGCTCTGGATTGACATGCCATTGTGGAAACTTGCCCCAATGAAAAACAGAACCTCCTTTCCTGAAGCCTGGGAGTCTGGCAGTTAGGACCCCCCAGAGCAAGTTGAGTTACCAGAAACCGGTCGGGGCAGGAGCAATGTATCTAGCCTTAACAATTTCCTCAAAACATTCTGCTGGGTCCATTTCCGATCTGTACATCTTGTCAGGTAAAATGAGGCTTGGAACAAAAAATGCAGTGTAGACGTTTTCTTAGGCAGTCAGGCACAAAGAAGATATCCAAAAAACAGAAACCACTACAAAAATTCAGGAGACATGAAAGGGGCAAAAACAACCAGGAAGAAGCGATGCACGGAATGACATGGAAGTAAGACAAGGAAACAAGAAGAGACAAAGACAGCACAGAGACAAAATACACAAGGTTGAAACAAGGGACAGGTGACACAAGGGCTCAGGAACAGGTCAAACACATCAGGGCGGGGCGCAAAAACACAAGGCAGGAAGCAAAACCAGACATGACAAGGGAGAAACAGAGACTGCAAAATAGAACGGGAAACTGAAGCATAAATATACACAAGGATGAAAACAACGTAACACACAACAGAGAACACAAGAGACAGTGAACAACAAAGAACTGGGGAATAATTTAACACCATAAACAGGAAAGGCTATAACAGACAAGCACAATCGTAACAGGTGGTGCATAAAAACTGAATGCTGCTTCTTTGTGTTCATTTTGACTCTGGGGACAGTAAGCAGACCTGTCCCCGATGACCCGGGAGGTCTGGGTAGTTCGTAACAAAGCAGCAGGTCAAAAATGTATTTTGGACCTAAACCATTCAGTGCGTTAAAGCTTTAGTGCGTATCTTTTTTATATAAACAGCTGTTACATTCAAGCCACTCCCAAATGAGTTGCTACAAAGCTAATTAAGACTATCAGCTCCACACAACTTTGTATTTCTCAGTATGGCAATGTTCAGAAGATTGTGTTGCCCGGGGACATTAGGGCAAAGAAGCTTGAGTTATAGTTGATAATAAAATAATCATGTGTTTTAACCCTCTGTGTCCTCCTTGGCTACTAGCAACTGTGTGGAGGAGGTGTGGGGTTTGTGGGCAATCACGGTATCATGTGCACACGCGGACCGTGTTGTTGTCATTACTTAGAATTCCTCAAGGTGGTGACAGAAACGACTCACTATAGCTTTAATATGCTTTATTCATCAATCAACACATCCTCCCCTTTTGTGGTCATAATAAGGAAGTATCTGTATATGGGGATAGAGTTTGAGCAGCAGAAGAGTAGATTGTATTTACTTCCCCAGATGCTTATTTGCTGTATGAACAGAATAGCAATGGCTCAAATATTAAGATACCTGCATCTGGGTAAATGTTGCAACTTTGATCTCATAAACATCTTACCATGACCTGAGGGCAAAACAAGCTTGGAAGAGGGCCTTTGCCTACCTGATGAATATTTGAAATCACTATACAGATAGTATATTACCATTGTACAGCTATGTCATCCATAGGGAAACTTGAATGTTCCCTCTGCATTATAAATAGCTGTTCACAAGCATTGAATGATATTCAGCAATGCAAGTTGTACGTCAGAAGGACAGGAAGCTCATGTAAAGGGACATAGTATGGCGCCCATGGAGCAGATTGAAGGTTTGGAGACTTGCTCAAGGTGACCTCGGCAGTTCACAGATAGGAACTGGCAGCTACCGGCCAACATTTCATCCATGGTCCGTACAGAGACTTGAACCAGCGACCCTCTGGTTCCATTACAAGTATCACAGACTTCGCTCCTGCCACCGAGCCTTATAAACTAACAGTATCATTTTAAAGTAAACATTTAAACAGGAAGCGACTGGAATAATCTGAGAACTAGACTGATCAGATACACTTCCCTGGTCTGAGTGAGGACTCGAGCAGCAGCATTCTGAATCAGCTGTAAAGACACAGTTACAGTAGTTAAGTTTACTGAAGATAAACACATGGACACATTTAATAATCCTGAGACATAAGCCCTTCAGTTTGTGATATGTTGTTAAGGTTATTGAAGCTGATTTTGTATCTACATGTGGATGTTAAAAGTAGGGCAGAGTCCCTGACTACACTAAGATTTCTGTCATGGTTTGTGGTCTTTAACTTAAGCGACTGAAACTGAGCATTGACTTTTAATTGTTCTTCTTTTGCTCCAAAACTGTTGTTTTTCAATGCACTTACTCCGTGTTGGATGGGACTATAGTCACCTGGTGATATCATCTTGAAAATCTGTGTGTATCGTGTGCATAAATATGATGTGATATTTTGCTGTTTTCAACAGTCTGAGCTAGTCACACACAGACAATTATACATACTTAGAAGATCATGGGGTTTTAATTGTCTGGTTTGAGTGTGTGTGATTGAGAGATTTTTCTTGCTTCATGATCTTTGTATGCCAACACACTTGTACCTACCTCTATGACTATAAATCCATAGACACAGCTGCTCTCATTAGCAAATCCAAACACAAATTAAAGCATGTAGACATGCGGAAAATGCACGCGCACACACACACACCCACACACACACACACACACACACACACATACACATACACATAAACACACACTCACACACACACACACACACACACACACACACACACACACACACACACACACACACAGCTGCTCTCATTGGCAATCCAAACACAAATTAAAGCATGTAGACATGCGGAAAATACACACACACACACACACACACACACACACACACACACACACTCTCTCACCTCCGAAAGCATCCAACCCCACTAGTTTTTCTCTAATGACAAACAGCAGCAATTACCACCTGGGAATTCATCATTCTACATCATCAAACATAATATGCACATGACACTCCCTTTGTCACTGTATTTCTATGATTAATCTTGTAATAGCATATTCAATATCTACATTTTGAAGAAGATGACAACAATCTAAAGTTACATCTCTTCCTAACCTGTTACTCAGCTAAGTCTTCATCATTACATTGAGTTTGCCAGCAACCATCACAAAAGCTAGAGAAGCTTGGCACAGAGCTTATAGTGCTGAAAGATCAACTCTTGTTCAGCAAAAAATTGCAACAAGAAGAATCTCCCCCTTAAACCAAAAATTGTTGTTTCTACATTTATGTTAATTAGAAAATGTGACTTAGAGGCAGGCCAGCCATTAAGAATTATGGACAGGGCGACACCATTTTCCAAATTGGGCCGCTTGTCCACACCCACCGCAGCACCACCACCCCCCACCCATTCTTAGCTGGATGGATGGAGTCTTAAACAACCATTTGTGTTTTATGTAAATATTTATCATGTAAATACACAAAATGTATGTTGTTAGGAACAGATCAGTGAGTGTTCTACTTGGTCCTATTAAAGGGTCAATCATAGACCTTTGCATGGGCCGGGGAAAACTGTATACCCTTTGACCCCCTCCCTTGAGAGCGGGGCTACTTAAAGGTGCCTGTAGGTGTATTTTGGGAATTTAGGGGAAGCAAGGCTAGTTATTTCCACCTGCTTTCAGTCTGTATGCAATAGGCTTAATCTTTTTCATACTGTTGGGTTGTAAGGACTTGTCAGCTCTAAAGTCGTGTTATCACTGGGAACAAGCGTGATATTGTATTCGTTAAATTTGCAAAAACTAATTTCCAACATTTCACATTTCTTGTTAAGAAAGATGAAGTTTATAAAAAAGAAATCAAGTCTGTGATTGTGATTGCAACAGAACTCTATCCATGGTGAAATTTTCCAGCAAACAACATTTTATTTTTTTGATGTTTTTCCCTTGATAGAAGCTTGCAATGCTTATGATTTTAGGATGATTGACAAGACCAAATTGCTGGTAAATCTTAGTACAAATGCTGCCTGTTGTTATGATTTGGGTATTTTGCTTTGTTTTTGTTCCTCCTTATTTGGTATTTGTGTTCTGTCTTGTCTCCTTGTGCTTGTGTCGTAGTTTCCTCCCCGGTCTTGTGTTTCTCTTGAGTATTTGTCTGTTCTGTTTACTGTTTTATTTTGATAGTCTGGTTTTCTGTGCTGTCTTGTTGTTAGTTTTACTTCCTGTGTTTTCCCGCTCCTGTGATGTCTTCCACCTGTTTCCCAGCCCTTGTGGGTCCTGCCTCTCGTTATTAATAATTTTTATCATTAATTACCCAGTGTATTTAGTGTCTGTGCTCCCCTCGTCTGTTGTCGAGAGGCTGACCGTGTTTACATGTTCCAGTAAAATTGGCTTAGCATGTTTGCTTTTCCCCGAGGTCTCTGCTTTCCCCAGTGAGTTTTTTTCTTTTTTCACTTTGGACTTTTGGCTTTTGGACTTGGTCTTTGCATTTTTGTATTCCTTGTTTTTTGTGGAATAAATCCTCAATATAACTCTCCGGCCGGCCTCGTCTCTGCGTTTTGGTCCTCATTTCCTCAAACTTTAACACCTGTGGGTAGATGCAGGAATATCTTTATGAGCTAACACACATAGCTGATTCTGTTATAGCGTATTGGACCTGTGAGGAATTGGCTCCTAATTATTAGGCAGCATTAACCTGGCTGAGATTAGAATTGTTTTAATTACATTTAAAAATCAGTACTCAAACACAGACACAAACACTCACTGTGGCACTGCTCCCCATACCAATGCATAAACTAGGTTTAATTTGACTTAAGGGCCTGAGGGAGTAATTTAGAGTCATGTTATTCAGCACACATCACCCTTCATGTGCTCAAAATAATGAAGCTGATAATCTAATACAAAAGTCTTCCCTTTGCCCAGTGGTTGTGCATGTGTGAGTGTCTGGATAGGGTTTGAGACAAGGAAGGGTAGATAGTATTTATTTCCCCAGATGCTCATTTATATACAGCATAGCAGTGGCTCACAGGTTGAGATATAGCATTCCGGGTAAATCTTGCATCTGTGAGTATCTTGTAAACATCTTACCACATCCTGAGGGCAAAACAAGCTTGGAAGAGGGGCTCTGCCTACCTGACGAAAATGTCAAAACATTATACAAAATCAAAGTGCGTTACCATTGTACGGCTATCTGTTGTTCTCTGTCATCCATAGGGAGACCTAAATGTTCCCTCGTCATAAATAGCTTTTCATAAGCATTAAGTACTAAGCAACAACTTATACTTCAGAAGGACACACAGCTCATGTAGTCCACCAGCTCATTGCTATGCTGGTCTTATGCAGAGTGAAGGGTTGTGGGTGAGTAAAGACTCCATTAAATATATCATTTGGTGAATGCTTTTAGCCATTGTCGAATTGTTGCCACTCCAACTGTATATTTTGTATATATTTTTAGTTTTGTTGCAAAAACTGCAATTTACATTCTAATAACATAAATACAATGATTTAAAGTTACTGCAGGTTAGGTATTGTTTTAAAGAACAAAGTCACCTTGATAACATGAAATAGTTATAATATTGCTATCAGTGCATGATGTCCAATTAGTGGACAGATGATTAATCATAATTTCCTCCCAACAGACAATGGATACTTGGAAAAATACTGTATTACTCCTACTCCTATTACTAGCTGTTACATGATGTTGAAAAAATGATTTAGCCACAGGAGTCTCCTGTTATAGAAGGCTTGGCAGGATATTCCTAAGCTTGGTATGATGAACTAGTGTCCACTGTGGTGGTTGATGTGCAAATACACCATGAAAACCCATACATATGCACAAAGTTGGCTTAAGAATAGCTGTCCACTGTAGTTACCACTATGTGTTACAGTTTTTTTCAGTCGCTAACAAGCGTTTGTCGAACCAGTTGTCACATTTTCAAAACTCTAAACACAATTAGC